>NW_026688184.1:0-345679 GCF_030445035.2 Dasypus novemcinctus | reverse complement strand
GCTAACTCTTTAAACCTACCTGAGAAAGCATGGTACATATGCTTTACTTCTGAGAACTAAGCATTGTGTTTAGAGATTTTGCAGCTATCTTCTTTCCTTCAGTTTTTGTGCTAACATTCCTTCTGTAAAACTAGCATTTCCTACATAGGAAAAACTAGCATTTCCTACATAGGAAAGCATAAC
The DNA here is from genome assembly GCF_030445035.2 of Dasypus novemcinctus. Classification (NCBI taxonomy): domain Eukaryota; kingdom Metazoa; phylum Chordata; class Mammalia; order Cingulata; family Dasypodidae; genus Dasypus; species Dasypus novemcinctus. Next base: position 345,496 of record NW_026688184.1, on the reverse strand, counting down.
CGAGGTTATAACCCTTAACTCTTTAACCTAAATGAAACATCATGGCACATATGATTTACTTCTGATAAATAAGCATTGTGTGCAGAGATGTTGCAGCTATCTCCTTTCCTTCAGTATTTGGGCTAACATTCCTATCTCTAAAACTTGCATTTCCTATATAGGAAAACATAACAGACGGTACAGCAACTAACTCTTTAAACCTAAATGAAACAACATGGCACATATAATTTACTTCTGAGAACTAAGCCTTGTGCGTAGACATTTTGCAGTTATCTGCTTTCCTTCATTTTTGTGCTAACATTCCTGTCTCTAAAACTTGTTTCCCTACATAGGAAAGCATAACCGAGGGTATAGAAGCTAACTCTTTAAACCAAAATGAAACAACATGGCACATATGATTTACTTCTGAGAACTTAGCATTGTGTGCAGAGATTTTGCAGCTATCTCCTTTCCTTCAGTTTTTGTCATAACATTCATATCTCTTAAACTCGCATTTACACTATAGGAAAGCATAACCGAGGGTATAGCAGCTAAGTCTTTAAACCTACTTGAAAGAGGATGTCACATGTGCTTTACTTTAGGGAATTAAGCATTCAGTGCCGGGATTTTATAGCTATCTCCTTTCCTTCAGATTTTGTGCTAACATTCCCATCTCTAAAACTAGCATTTACACTATAGGAAAGCATAACAGGGGGTATAGCAGCTAACTCTTTAAACCTACCTAAAAAAGCATGATACATATGATTTACTTCTGAGAATTAAGCATTGTTTGCAGAGATTTTGCAGCTACCTCCTTTCCTTCAGTTTTTGTGGTAACATTCCGATCTGAAAACTAGCATTTAGTATATACGAAAGCATGACTCAGGGTATAGCAGTTAACTCTTTAAACCAAAATGAAAACATATGGCACATATGATATACTTCTGAGAACTAAGCATTGTGTGCAGAGATTTTTCAGCTATCTCCTTTCCTTAAGTTTTTGTGCTAACATTCCTATCTCTAAAGCTAGCATTTGCTATATAGGAAAGCATACCCGAGGGCATACCAGCTAACTCTTTAAACCTACTTGAAAGAGGAGGTCACATGTGCTTTACTTTAGGGAATTAAGCATTCAGTGTAGGGATTTTGAACTTATCTCCTTTCCTTCAGATTTTGTGCTAACATTCCCATCTCTAAAACTAGCATTTACACTATAGGAAAGCATAACAGGGGGTATAGCAGCTAACTCTTTAAACCTACGTGAAAAATCATGGTACATATGATTTACTTCTGAGAACTAAGCATTGTGAGCAGAGATTTCATGGCTATCAACTGTCCTTCAGTTTTTGTGCTAACATTCCTATCTCTAAAACTTGCATTTTCATTTTAGGAAAGCATAACCGGGAGTATAGCAGCTAACTCTTTAAACCTACCTGAAAAAGCATGGTACATATGATTTCCTTCTGAGAAAAAAGCATTGTGTGCATAAATTTTGCAGCTATCTCCTTTCCTTTAGTTTTTGTGCTAACAAAACTATCTCTAAAACTAGCATTTCCTATATAGGTAAGCATAACCGAGGGTATAGCAGCTAACTCTTTAAACGTACTTGAAAGAGAATGTCACATGTACTTCACTTTAGGGATCTAAGCATTGAGGGCAGAAATTTTTTGGCTATCTCCTTTCCTTCAGTTTTTGTGCTAACATTCCTATCTCTAAAACTAGCATTTACACTAGAGGAAAGCATAACCGGGGGTATAGCAGCTAACTCTTTAAACCTACCTGAAAAAACATGGTACATATTATTTACTTCTAAGACCTAAGCATTGTGTGCAGAGATTTTGTGGCTATCTCCTTTCCTTCAGTTTTTGTGCAAACATTCCTACCTCTAAAACTGACATTTACACTATATGAAAGCTTAACCGGGGTAAAGCAGCTAACTCTTTAACCTACCTCAAAAAGCATGGTACATGATTTACTTCTCAGAAGTAATCATTGTGTGCAGAGATTTTGCAGCTATCTTCTTTACTTCAGTTTTTGTGCTAACATTCCTATCTCTAAAACCAGCATATCCTATATAGGAAAGCATAACCGAGGTTATAGCAGCTAACTCTTTAAACCTAAATGAAACAACATAGCATATATGATTTACTTTGAGAAGTAAGCATTGTGTGCAGAGATTTTGCAACTAACTCCTTTCCTTCATTTTTAGTGCTAACATTCTTATGTCTAAAACTAGCATTTATTATATACGAAAGCATAACTCAGGGTATAGCAGTTAACTCTTTAAACCTAAATTAAAAAACATGGCACATATGATATACTCCTGAGAACTAAGCATTGTGTGCAGGGATTTTGCAGCTCTATCCTTTCCTTCAGTTTTTGTGCTAACATTCCTATCTCTAAAGCTAGCATTTACTATATAGGAAAGCATACCCGAGGGCATACTTGCTAACTCTTTAAACCTACTTGAAAGAGGATGTCACTTGTGCTTTACTTTAGGGAATTAAGCATTCAGTGCAGGGATTTTGTACCTATCTCCTTTCCTTCAGATTTTGTCCTAACATTACCATCTCTACAACTAGCATTTACACTATAGGAAAGCATAACAGGGGGTATAGCAGCTAACTCTTTAACCCTACCTGAAAAAGCATGGTACATATGATGTACTTCTGAGAATTAAGCATTGTTTGCAGAGATTTTGCAACTATCTCCTTTCCTTCAGTTTCTATGCTAACATTCCTATCTCTAAAACTAGCATTTCCTCTATAGGAAAGCATAATCGAGGGTATAGCAGCGAACTCTTTAAACCTAAATGAAACAACATGGCACATCTGATTTACTTCTGAAAACTAAGCATTGTGCGCAGAGATTTTGCAGCTATCTCCTTTCCTTCATTTTTAGTGCTAATATTCCTATCTCTAAAACTAGCATTTCCTATATAGGAAAGCATAACCGAGGGTATAGCAGTTAACTCTTTAAACCTACTTGAAAGAGGATGTCACATGTACTTTACTTTAGGGAACTAAGCAGTGAATGTCGAAATTTTGTGGCTATCTCCTTTCCTTCAGTTTTTGTGCTAACATTCCTGTCTCTAAAACCAGCATATCCTATATAGGAAAGCATAACCGAGGGTATAGCAGCTAACTCTTTAAAACTAAATGAAACTACATGTCACATAGGATATACTTCTGAGAACTAAGCATTGTGTGCAGAGATTTTGCAGTATCTTCTTTCCTTCAGTATTTGTACTAACATTCCTATCTCTACACCTAGCATTTAAAATATAGGAAAGCATAATCTAGGGTATAGCAGCTAACTCTATAAACCTACTTCAAAGAGGATGTCACATATGCTTTCCTTTAGGGAATTAAGCATTGAGTGCAAACATTTCGTAGCGATCTCCTTTCCTTCAGTTTTTGTGCTAACATTCCTATCTCTAAAAAAGCATTTACACTATAGGAAAGCATAACAGGGGGTATAGCAGCTAACTCTTTAAACCTACCTGAAAAACCATGGCACGTATGATTTACTTCTGAGGACTAAGTATTGTGTGAAGAGATTTTGCAGCTATCTCCTTTCCTTCAGATTTTGTGCTAACATTCATATCTATAAAACTAGAATTTCCCATGTACGAAAGTATAACCGAGGGTATAGCAGCTAACTCTTTAAACCTAAATGAAAGAACATGGCACATATGATTTACCTCTGAGAACTAAGCATTGTGTGCAGAGACTTTGCAGCTATCTCCTTTCCTTCAGTTTATGTGTTAACATACCTATCTCTATTATAGCAGTTACTCTATAGGAAAGCATAACCGGGTGTATAGCACCTAACTCTCTAAACCTACCTGGAAAAGCATGGTACATATGATTTTCTTCTGAGAACTAAGCATTGTGTGCAGAGATTTTGCAGCTATCTCCTTTCCTTCAGCTTTTGTGCTAACATTCATATCCCTAAAACTAGCATTTCCCATATACGAAAGCATAACCGGGGGTATAGCATCTAACTCTTTAAACCTAAATGAAACAACATGGCACATATGAATTACTTCTGAGAACTAAACATTGTGTGCAGAGATTTTGCAACTATCTCCTTTCCTTCACTTTTTGGGCTCACATTCCTATCTCTAAAACTAGCATTTCCTTAACAGGAAAGCATAAGCGAGGTTATAGCAGGTAACTCTAAAAACCTAATGAAAGAACATGGCACACATCATTTACTTCTGAGAACTAGGCATTGTGTGCAGAGATTTTGCAGCTATCTCCTTTCCTTCAGTTTTTCTTCTACCTTTCCTAATTTAAAACCAGCATTTCCTATATAGGAAAGCATAATCGAGGGTATAGTAGCTAACTCTTTAAACCTACTTGAAAGAGGATGTCATATATGCTTTACTTTATCGAACTAAGCATTGAGTGCAGAGATATTGCGGCTCTCTCCTTTCCTTCAGTTTTTGTGCTAATATTCCTATCTCTAAAACTAGCTCTTAGTATGTACGAAAGCATAACCGAGGGTATAGCAGCTAATTGTTTAAACCTCCCTGAAAAAGAATGGTTCATATGATTTACTTCTGAGAACTAAGCATTGTGTGCAGAGATTTTGCTGCTATCTCCTTTCCTTCAGTTTTTGTGCTAACATTCCTGTCTCTAAAACTGGCATTTCCTATGTACGAAAGCATAACCGAGGGTATAGCAGCTAACTCTTTAAACCTACTTGGAAGAGGATGTCAAATGTGTTTACTTTAGGGAATTAACCATTCAGTGCAGAAATTTTGTAGCTATCTCCTTTCCTTCAGTTTTTGTGTTAACATTCCGATCTCTAGTGCAGAGGTGCCCAAAGATGTACTTACCAAATCCAATGGATGTGTCATGATGATGGGAACGAGTGTTGTTGGGGGGGGGGAGAGGGGGGTGGGGGGGTGGGGTTGAATGGGACCTCACATATATATTTTTAATGTAATATTATTACAAAGTCAATAAAAAATTAAAAAATTAAAAAAAAAAAAAAAAAAAAAAACATTCCGATCTCTAAAACTGGCATTTCCTATATAGGAAAGCATAACCTAATGTATAGCAGCTAACATTTTAAACCTAAATGAAACAACATGGCAGGTATGATTGACTTCTGAGAACTAACCATTTTGAGCAGAGATTTTGCAGCTATCTCCTTTCCTTCAGTTTTTGTGCTAACATTCCTTTCTCTAAACCTGGCATTTAAACTATAGGAAAGCATAACAGGGCGTAGAGCAGCTAACTCTTTAAACCTACCTGAAAAACCATGGTTCTTATGATTTACATCTGAGAACTAAGCATTTTGTGCAGAGATTTTGCAGCTATCTACTTTCCTTCAATTTTTGTGCTAACACTCCTATCTATAAAACTAGCATTTCCTACATATGAAAGCATAACCGAGGTTATAGCAGCTAACTCTTTAAACTTAAATGAAACAATATAGCACATTTGATTTACTTCTGAGAACTAAGCATTCTTTGCAGAGATTTTTCAGCTATCTCCTTTCCTTCCATTCTTGTGTTAAGATTCCTAACCCTAAAACTAGCCTTTACTATATAGGAAAGGATAACCGAGGGTATATCAGTAACTCCTTAATCCTAAATGAAACAACATGGCACATATGATTTGCTCCTAAGAAGTAAGCCTAGTGTGCAGAGATTTTGCAGCTATCTCTTTTCCTTCCATTTTTATGCAAACATTCCCTTCTCTAAAACTAGCATTAACTATATAGGAAAGCATAACAGGGGGTATAGCAGCTAACTATTTAAAACTACTTGAAAGAGGATGTCACATGTGCTTGACTTTAGGGAACTAAGCATTGAGTGCCAAAATTTTGTGGCTATCTCCTTTCCTTCAGTTTTTGTGCTAACATTCCTATATCTAAACCTAGCATTTACACTATAGGAAAGCATAACCGGGGGTATAGCAGCTCACTCTTTAAACCTACCTGAAAAAGTATGGAACATATGATATACTTCTGAGAACTAAGCATTGTGTGCAAAGATTATTGCAGCTATCTCCTTTGCTTCAGTTTTTGTGCTAACATTCCTATCTCAAAAACTGGCATTTCCTATTTAGGAAAGCATAACCGAAGGGATAGCAGCTAACGTTTTAAACCTAAATGAAACAACATGGCACATATGATTTTCTTCTGAGAACTAAGCATTTTGAGCAGAGAATTTGCAGCTATCTCCTTTCATTCAGTTTGTGGGCTAACATTCCTAACTCTAAAGCTGGCATTTACACTATAGGAAGGCATAACAGGGGGTATAGCAGCTAACTCTTTAACCCTACCTGAAAAAGCATGGTACATATGATTTACTTCTGAGAACTAAGCATTGTGTGCAGAGATTTTGCTGCTATCTCCTTTCCTTCAGTTTTTGTGCTAACATTCGTATCTCTTAAAACTAGCATTTTCTAAATACAAAAGCCTAACTGAGGTATAGCAGCTAACTCTTTAAATAAAAATGAAACAACATGGCACATATGATTTACTTCTCAGAACTAATCATTGTGTGCAGAGATTTTCCGCTATCTACTTTCCTTCCTTTTTTAGTACTAAGATTCCTATCTGTAAAGATAGCATTTACTATACACGAAAGCATAACTGAGGGTATACCAGTTAACTCTTTAAACCTAAATGAAACAACATCGCACATAGGATATACTTTTGAGAACTAAGCATTGTGTGCAGAGATTTTGCAGCTATCTCCTTTCCTTCAGGTTTGTGCTAACATGCCTATCTCTAAAACCAGCCTTTCCTATATAGGAAAGCATAACCGAAGGTATAGCATCTAACTCTTTAAACCTATTTGAAAGAGGATGTCCCATGTGCTTTGCTTTAGGGAACTAATCATTGAGTGCAGAGATTTTGTTGCTATCTCCTTTCCTTCAGTTTTTGGGCTAACATTCCTAACTCAAAAGCTGGCATTTACACTATAGGAAAGCATAACAGCGGGTATAGCAGCTAACTCTTTAAACCTACCTGAAAAAGCATGGCAGATATGATTTACTTCTGAGAACTAAGCATTGTGTGTGGAGATTTTTCAGCTATCTCCTTTCCTACAGTTTTTGTGCTCACATTCCTAGCTCTAAACCATGCATTTACACTATTGGAAAGCATAACCGGGGGTATAGCAGCTAACTCTTTAAACCTACCTGAAAAAGCATCTTACATATGATTTACTAATGAGAACTAAGCATTTTGTGCAAAGATTTTGCAGCTATCTCCTTTCCTTCAGTTTTGGTGCTAACATTCCTATCTCTACAACTAGCATTTCGTATATACGAAACATAACCGAGGCTATAGCAGCTACCTCTTTCAACCTAAATGAAGCAACATCGCACATATGATTTACTGCTGAGAAATAAGCATTGTGTGCAGAGATTTTGCATCTATCTCCTTTCCTTCAGTCTTTGTGCTAACATACCTATCTCTAAACCTAACATTTACACTATAGGAAAGCACCACCGCGGGTATAGCAGCCAACTCTTTAAACCTAATTGAAAGAGGATGTCACATGGGCTTTACTTAAGGAATTACACATTTAGTGTAGAGATTTTGCAGCTATTTCCTTTCCTTCAGTTTTTGTGATAACATTTCTATCTCTGAAACTAGCGTTTTCTATATAGGAAAGCATAACCGAGCGTATAGCAGCTAAGTATTTAAACTTCAATGAAACAACATGGCACATATGATTTCCTTCTGAGAACTAAGCTTTTTGTGCAGAGATTTTGCTGCTATCTCCTTTCCTTCAGTTTTTGTGCTAACATACCTATCTCTAAACCTAGCATTTACACTATAGGAAAGCATAACCGCAGGTATAGCAGCCAACTCTTTAAACCTAATTGAAAGAGGATGTCACGTGGGCTTTACTTAAGGGATTACACATTGAGTGTAGAGATTTTGCAGGTATTTCCTTTCCTTCAGTTTTTGTGATAACATACCTATCTCTGAAACTATCGTTTTCTATATAGGAAAGCATAACCTAGCGTATAGCAGCTAAGTATATAAACTTCAATGAAACAACATGGCACATATGACTTCCTTCTGAGAACTAAGCTTTTTGTGCAGAGATTTTGCTGCTATCTCCTTTCCTTCAGTTTTTGTGCTAACATTCCTATTTCTAAAACTAGCATTTCCTATATAGGAAAGCATAACCGAGGGTATAGCAACTAACACTTTAAACTTAAATGAAACAACATGGCACATATGATTTACTTCTGAGAACTATGCATTGTGTGCAGAGGTTTTGCAGCTATCACTTTGCCTTCAGTTTTTCTGCTTACATTCCTATCTCTAAAACAAGTATTTTCTATATAGGAAAGCATAACAGAGGGTATAGCAGCTAACTCTTTAAACCTACTTGAAAGAGGATGTCACATGTGTTTTGCTTTAGGTAACTAAGCATTGAGTGCAGAGGTTTTACGGCTCTCTCCTATCCTTCAGTTTTTGTGCTAACATTCCTATCTCTAAAACCAGCATTTAAAATAAAGGAAAGCATAACCGGGGTATAGCAACTAACTCTTTAAACATACCTGAAAAAGCATGGTACATATGATTTACTTCTGAGAACTAAGCATTGTGTGAAGAGATTTTGCAGCTATCTCCGATTCTTCAGTTTTTGTGAAAACATTCATATCTCTAAAACTAGCATTTACTATATACGAAAGCAAAACCGAGGGTATAGAAGCTAACTCTTTAAACTTAAATGAAAGAACATCGCAGATATGATTTACTTCTGAGAACAAAGCACTGTGTGCAGAGATTTTGCAGCTATTTCCTTTCCTTCAGTTTTTGTGCTAACATTCCTATCTCTAAAACCAGAATTTAATATATAGGAAAGCATAACCGAAGGTATAGCAGCCAACTCTTTAAACCTAAATGAAAGTACATGGCACATATGATTTACTTCTGAGATCTAAGCATATTGAGTAGAGATTTTGCAGCTATCTCCTTTCTTTCACTTTTGTGCTAACATTCCGATCTCTAAAACTAGCATTTCCTATAGAGGAAAGCATAACCGAGGGTGTAACAGCTAATTCTTTAAACCTACTTGAATAAGGATGTCACATGTGCTTTACTTTAGGGAACTAAGTTTTGAGTGCTGAAATTTTGAGGCTATCTCCTTTCCTTCAGTTTTTGTGCTAACATTCCTATTTATAAAACTACCATTTACAGTATTGGAAAGCAAAACCGGGAATATAGCAGCTAACTCTTTAAACCTACCTGAAAAAGCATGGTAAATATGATTTACTTCTGAGATCTAAGAATTGTGTGCGGAGATTTGGCAGCTATCTCCTTTCCTTCAGTTTTTGTGCTAACATTCCCATCTCTAAACCTAGCATTTACTATATAGGAAAGCATAACCTAGAGTATAGCAGCTAACTCTTTCAGGCTAATTGAAAGAGGTTTTCACATGTGCTGTACTTTAGCGAACTAAGCATTGAATACAGAGATTTTGGGGCCATCTCCTCTCCTTCAGTCTAAGTGCTAACATTCCTATCTCTAAAACTAGCATTTACAGCGTAGGAAAGCATAACCGAGGGTATAGCAGCTAACTCTTTAAACCTAAATGAAACAACATGGCACATATGATTTACTTCTGAGAACAAAGCATTGTGTGCAGAGATTTTGCAGCTGTCGCCTTTCCTTCAGTTTTTGTACTCACATTCCTATCTCTAAACCTCGCATTTACACTATAGGAAATCATATCCAGGGGTATAGCAGCTCATTTTTAAACCTACCTGAAAAAGCATGGAACATATGATTTACTTCTGAGAACTAAGCATTGTGTGCAGAGATTTTGCATCTATCTCCTTTCCTTCAGATTTGTGCTAACATTCCTATCTCTAAAACCAGCATTTCCTATAAAGGAAAGCATAAACGAGGGTACCCAGCTAACTCTTTAAACCTACTTGAAAGAGGATGTCACATGTGCTTTACTTTAGGGAACTAAGCATTCAGTGCAGAGATTTTCTTTTCTTTTCCTTTTTTTTTTTTGCTCCCAGAATCTTTTATTCTAATAGATTTGTATTTCCAGTACAGTATAAGATTTTTGGAAGCTTAAAAACATTTCTTTTTTTTTTTAATTAATTAATTAATTTATTTATTTTTATTGATTTTGTAATAATATTACATTAAAAATATATATGTAAGGTCCCATTCAACCCCACCGCCCCACCCCACCTCTCCCCGCCCCCAGCAACACTCGTTCACATCATCATGACACATCCATTGGATTTGGTAAGTACATCTTTGGGCACCACTGCACCTCATAGTCAATGGTCCACATCATGGCCCATACTCTCCTCCATTCCATCCATTGGGCCCTGTGAGGATTTACAATGTCCGGTGATTGCCTCTGAAGCACCATCCAGGGCAGCTCCATGTCCCAAAGACGCCTCCACCTCTCATCTCTTCCTGCCTTTCCCCATACCCATCAGCCACCATGTCCACTTTTCCCAATCCAATGCCACCTCTTCTATGTGGACATCAGATTGGTTGTGTCCATTGTACCTCTATGTCAAAAGGAGGCTCAGATTCCACATGGATGTTGGATGCAATCCTCCCACTTTCAGTTGTAATCACTCTAGGCTCCATGGTGTGGTGGTTGTCCTTCTTCAACTCCATCTTAGCTGAGTGTGGTAAGTCCAATAAATCATATTGTAGGTGCTGGAGTCTGTTGAGGCTCAGGACCTGGCTATCACATTGTCAGTCCAGAGATTCACATCCCCTAAATATATCTTAAACCCCAACATTAACTGCACCTCCAGCAATTAGCATGAAAGTCTTATGAAGGAAGATCCCATCTGAGTCCAGATTCATCACACATAAACACCAGTTCCAAAAAGGGGCCATCTGACCTGGTAGTTAACCCCATCGGCCATGACCATAATTCCCATGGGTCTCTTTAGTCCTCGAAGGAACCGATATCTGGGGGTTGTATCTGCTTTATCAGTCTCTCTGACTCTGCTCAGTTGTACATGAGGGCAATCCTTCTGCCAGCCTCCAGACTCTTTTTTAGAAACTCGTAGCCATATAAAGTCATTTCTCTTTTCCATTTCTCCCTTACTTTAGGTCAAACAGCATTTTAAAGTCATGTTATTTTATGTAGACAGGGATATTCTGCTGATCCACGTTGAATCTTCCGTATAAGGTCAGTGCAGAGATTTTGCGGCTATATCCTTTCCTTCAGTTTTGCTGCTAACGTTCCTATCTCTAAAACTAGAATTTACTATATATGAAAGCATAAACGAGGGTATAGCCGCTAACTCTTTAAACCTAAATTACATAACATGGCACATATGATTTACTTCTTAGAACTAAACATTGTGTGAAGAGATTTTGTAGCTATTTCCTTTCCTTCTGTTTTTGTCCTAACTTTCCTATCTCTAAAATTACCATTTACTATATACAAAAGCATAACAGAGGGTATACCAGCTAACTCTTTAAACCTAAATGAAACAGCATGGCACATATGACTTACTTCTGAGAACTAAGCATTGTTTGCATAGATTTTGCAGCTATCTCCTTTTCTTCAGTTCTTGTGCTAACTTTCCTATCTCTAAAACTAGCATTTCCTATATAGGAACGCAATACCGAGGGTTTTGCATCTAACTCTTTAAACCTACTTGAAAGAGGATGTCACATGTGCTTTTCTTTAGGGAACTAAGCACTGAGTGCAGAGATTTTGTGGCTATCTGCTTTCCTACAGTTTTGTGCTAACATTCCTATCTCTAAAATTCCCATTTACTATATTCGAAAGCTTAACGAGTTACAGCAGCTAACTCTTTAAACCTAAATGAAACAACATGGCACATATGATTTCTTCTGAGAACTAAGCATTGTGTGCAGAGATTTTGCAGCTATCTTCTTTCCTTCAGTTTTTGTGCTAACATACATATCTCTAAATATAGCATTTACTATATACGAAAGCATAACCGAGCATGTAGTAGCTAACTCTTTAAACCTAAATGAAACAACATGGCACATATGATTTTCTTCTGAGGAGTACACATTGTGTGGAAAGATTTTGCAGCTATCTCCTTTCCTTCAGTTTTTGTGCTAACATTCCTATGTCTAAAACTAGCATTTCCTCCTTGAATAGAGAGAACTGTATCTCTCGTGAGAAAGGACGGCTCCCAGGGTATAAGATTGGCAGGCGTTGTGGGCCCTAAGGGGAGGGGAAAATGGATGTGGAATGGATGGAACAAAGGTAAATAAGTTGGCAAAAGAGGAGTTATGTGAGAGTACAAGAGGATGAATATAAAACAGCTATTATTACACCAAAACATATAGGGGACGACAGACTAATAAGGAAAACCATAAGACAAAACATAGGATAACTAAAAAAAATTATAAAACTGTACAGCCTAAAATGTGGACCACATAGTAAGCACAAATGTCACCTTGTTTGAAAACTATAGTTTTGGAATCTGGACATCAGTTTCAGGAAATATGATATGAATAAGTTAAAAGATTATTGCTGTGCAAGGGAAAAGGTTTTATGGTGGATCTGGGGAAATACTGTATATAGTACACATGAATTTCGGTGATCTAAGACTCTTCTGAAGCTGACATTATGTTGGGATTCACTTTACGGGAAGTTTTGGATCACAGAGTGGTTCAACAATGGCAGCAGAGGAATACTGATATGGGATGTTATTGACAGGATATATATGGTTGACAGGGAGTTATACAGCGCATATGCCCAGGGTAAATGGTAATGTCTATATATACTCATAGTGGAAACAAAAACAACAGCTGGGGGTGTACTAGTCTCCTGGCCGGGGGGTCACTGTTGTGGGCCCTGGGAGAGCAGCGGCAATCCTCCAGGTGCAACGGCAAGAACCAAGAAGGAAGCAGGGCCCAACTGTGGGCTCGTGATACTAACGGTTACACTTTTGAGTCTATACACCTGCAATAAGAACAAGGCCTAGAGTAGCATTGTGACTGGGGATTTCCTCCTGACAGCCTTCATGTTACTCAAATGTGGCCACTCTCACAGCCAAACTCAGCGTGTAGATGCGATGCATTCCCCCCAGCGTGGAACACGACACCCGGGGATGAGCCTCCCTGGCACCGAGGGATCACTACCACATACCAGGTGAAGAAGCAACTAGGAAATGACCTTGAATTAAAGATTCAATGCGGAACAGCAGAATATACCTGTCTACATATAATAACATGACTTCGGGAAGGTGTTTGACCTAATGTAAGGGGGAAATGGAAAGGAGAAATGAGATTATAAGGCTGTGAGTCTCTAAAAAAGAGTCTGGAGGTTGTCAGAAGGAATACCCCTATGTACAACTGAACAGAGTCTAAGAGACAGATAAGGTAGATACAACCCCAGGTATTGGTTCTTTTGAGGGATAAAGAGAACCACGGATTCTATGGTCATGGCAGAAGGGGTTCACTGCCATGACAGATAGCCCTTCTTTGGAGCTGGTGTTTCTGCGTGATGGAATGGGACTCAGAGGGGATCTCTTTTCACAAGACTTGCATGCTACTTTATTGGAGTTGTAGTTGGTGCTGGGTTTAAGATATATGTAGGGGATTTGAATCTCTGGACTGATAATATGACACCCAGGCCCAGAGCCTCAACAGACTTCAGCTCCTACACTTTGATTTATTGGACTTACTCCACTCAGCTAACTTGGAGTTGAAGAAGGTCAACCACCACAACATGGAGCCTAGAGTGTCTACACCTGGAAGCGGGAGGAGTGCATCTACTACCCATGTGGAATCTAAGCCCTCACTTGACATAGATGTGCAATGGACACAACCAATCCAATGTCCACAAAGAAAATGTGGAATGGGTGTGGGAACGGTAGCCATGGTGGCTGCTGGGTGTGGGGAACGGGAGGAAGAGATGAGATGTGCAGGCGTTTTCGGGACGTGGAGTTGTACTGGATAGTGCTTCACAGACAATTACGGGACATTGTAGATCCCCCCAGGGCCCACTGCATGAAACGTGAGAGAGTCTGTGCTGTGATGTGGACAACTGACTATGGGGTGCAGTGATGCTCAGAGATGAACTTACCAGGTGCAATGGATGTGTCATCATGATGGGAGAGAGTGTTGCTGTGGGAGGAGTGGGGGGCGGGGGAGGTGGGGTTGAATGGGACCTCATATTTTTCATAATGTAACTTAAAAAAAATAATTAATAATTAAAAAAAATAAAACTAGCATTTCCTATATAGGAAAGCATAACCGAGGGTATAGCAGCTAACTCTTTTAACGTACTTGAAAGAGGATGTCACATGTGCTTTACTTTAGGGAACTAAGCACTGAGTGCACAGATTTTGTGGCTATCTACTTTCTTTCAGTTTTTGTGCTAACTTTCCTATCTCTAAAACTAGCATTTACACTATAGGAAAGCATAACCGGGGGAATAGCAGCTAACTCTTTAAACCTACCTGAAAAAGCATGGAATATATGATTTATTTCTGAGAACTAAGCATTGTGTGCAGAGATTTTGCAGCTATGTTCTTTCCTTCAGTTTTTGTGCTATCATTCCTATCTCTAAAACTGGCAATTACTATATTGTAAAGCATAACCGAAGGTATAGCAGCTAACTCTTTAAACGTAAATGAAACAACATGGCACATATGATTTAGATCTGAGAACTAAGCATTGTGTGCAGAGATTTTGCAGCTATCTCCTTTCCTTCAGTTTTTGTGCTAGCATTTCTATCTCTAAACCTAGCATTATACACTATAGGAAAGTATAGCAGAGGATATAGCAGCTAACTCTTTAAACCTACTTGAAAGAGGATGTCACATGTGCTTTACTTTAGGGAACTAAGCATTGACTGTAGAGATTTTGTGGCTAACTCCTTTCCATCAGTTTTTGTGCTAACATTCCTATCTCTAAAAAAGCATTTACTCTATATGAAAGTATAATCGGGAGTATAGCAGCTAACACTTTAAACCTAAATGAAACAACATGGTACATATGATTTATTTCTGAGAACTAAGAAATTGTGTAAAGAGATTTTGCAGCTATGTCCTTTCATTCAGGTTTGTGCTAACATTCATATCTCTAAAAGAAGCATTTACTATATACGAAAGCATAACCGAGGGTATAGCAGCTAACTCTTTAAAACTAAATGATACAACATGGCACATAGGATTTATTTCCGATTACTAAGCATTGTGTGCAGAGATTTTGCAGCTATCTCCTTTCCTTCAGTATTTGTACTAACATTCCTATCTCTACACCTAGCATTTAATATAGAGGAAAGCATAACCTAGGGTATAGCAGCTAACTCTATAAACCTACTTGAAAGAGGATGTCACATGTGCTTTCCTGTAGTGAATTAAGCATTGAGTGCAAACATTTCGTAGCGATCTCCTTTCCTTCAGTTTTTGTGCTAACATTCCTATCTCTAAAACAAGCATTTACACTTTAGGAAAGCATAACAGGGGGTATAGCAGGTAACTCTTTAAACCTACCTGAAAAACCATGGCACGTATGATTTACTTCTGAGAAGGAAGCATTGTGTGCAGAGATTTTGCAGCTATCCCCTTTCCTTCAGCTTTTGTGCCAATATTCATATCTTTAAAACTAGCATTTCCCATATACGAAAGCATAACCGAGGGTATAGCAGCTAACTCTTTAAACCTAAATGAAAAAACATGGCACATATGATTTACCTCTGAGAACTAAGCATTGTGTGCAGAGATTTTGCAGCTATCACCATTCCTTCAGTTTTTGTGCTAACATTCTTATCTCTAAACATAGCATTTACTATATAGGAAAGCATAACCGAGGGTATAGCAGCTAACTCTTTTTTTTATTAACTTTGTAATAATATTACTTTAAAAAATATATATATATGAGGTCACATTCAACCCCACCGCCCCCACGCCACCTTTCCCCACCCACCCCAGCAACACTCATTCCCATCATCATGACACATCCATTGCATTGGTAATTACATCTTTGGCCACCTCTGCACCTCATGGTCAATCGTCCACATCATGGCCCATACTCTCTCCCATTCCCTCCAGAGGGCCCTGTGAGGATTTACAATGTCCGGTGATTACCCCTGAAGCACCATCCAGGGTAGCAACATGTCCCAAAGACGCCTCCACCTCTCATCTCTTCCTGCCTTTCCCCATACCCATCAGCCACCATGTCTACTTTTCCCAATCCAATGCCACCTTTTCCATGTGGACATTGGATTGTTTGTGTCCATTGCACCTCTATGTCAAGAGGAGGCTCAGATTCCACATGGATGCTGGATGCAATCCTCCCCCTTTCAGTTGTAATCACTCTGGGCTCCATGATGTGGTGGTTGTCCTTCTTCAACTCCATCTTAGCGGATGAGTGAATCCAATGAATCAGATTCATTCTGTGGTGAGTCCAATGAATCAGATTGTAGGTGTTGGAGACTGTTGGAGACTGTTGGAGACTGTGGTGAGTCCAATGAATCAGATTGTAGGTGTTGGAGACTGTTGAGGCTCAGGACCTGGCTATCACATTGTCAGTCCAGAGATTCAAATCCCCTAAATATATCTTAAACCCCAACACTAACTGCACCTCCAGCACATTAGCATGAAAGTCTTATGAGGAGAGATCCCATTTGAGTCCAGATTCCTCACACATAAACACCATTTCCAAAGAGGGGCCATCTGACCTGGTAGTTAACCCCATCGGCCATGACCATAACTCCAATGGGTCTCTTTAGCCCTCCAAGGAACCAATACCTGGGGTTTGTATCTGCTTTATCTGTCTCTCCGACTCTGCTCAGTTGAGCATAAGGGCAATCCTTCTGACAGCCTCCGGACTCATTTCTGGAGACTCATAGCCATATAAACTCATTTCTCCTTTCCATTTCCCACTTAGATTAGGTCAAACAGCATTTTAAAGTCATGTTATTTTATGTAGACAGGGATATTCTCCTGATCCGCATTGAACCTTCCGTATAAGGTCATTTTCCAGTTGCATCATCAGTTGGTAGTTGAGAGTGGTCCCTCGGTGCCCGGGAGGCTCATTCCCGGGTGTCATGTCCCACGCTGGGGGAAAGGCATTGCATTTACATGCTGAGATTGGTTTCGAGACGGGCCACATTTGATTAACATGAAGGCTGACAGGAGGAAATTCCCAGGCACAATGCTTCTCTAGGCTTTGTTCTTATTTTAGACTTATCAGCTCACAATCATAGTCACTAGCGTCACGGGCTCACTGTTGAACCCTCACTCCCGCAGCTAACTCTTTAAATCTAAATGAAACAACATGGCATATATGACCTACTTCTGAGAACTAAGCATTGTGTGCAGAGATTTTGCAGCTATCTCCTTTCCTTCAGTTTTTGTGCTAACATTCCTATCTCTAAAACTAGCATTTACTATATGGGAAAGCATAACCGAGGGAATATCAGCTAACCGTTCAAACCTAAATGAAAAAACATGGCACATATAATTTACTTCTGAGAACTAAGCATTGTGTTCAGAGATTTTGCAGCTATCTCCTTAACTTCAGTTTTGTGCTAACATTCCTATCCCTAAAACTAGCATTTATTACATAGGAAAGCATAACAGAGGTATAGCAGGAAACTCTTTAAATCTAAATGAAACAACATGGCACATATGATTGACTACTGAGAACTAAGCATTGTGTGCAGAGATTTTGCAGCTATCTCCTTTCTTCAGTTTTTCTGCTAACCTTCCTATCTCTAAAACTAGCTTTTACTATATAAGAAAGACTAACCGAGTGTATGGCAGCTAACTCTTTAAACCTAAATGAAACAACATGGCACATATGATTTAGTTCTGTGAACTAAGCATTATGTGCAGAGATTTTTCAGCTATCTCCTTTCCTTCAGTTTTTGTGCTAACATTCCTACCGCTAAAACTAGCATTTACTATAAGGAAAGCATAAGCGAGGGTATAGCAGAAAACTATTTCAACCTAGATGAAAGAGGATGTCACATGTACTTTATTTAGGGAACGAAGCATTGAGTGCAGAGATTTTGTGGCTATCTCCTTTCCTTCAGTTTTTGTGCTAATATGCCTATCTCTAAAAGGAGCATTTACACTATAGGACAGAATAACCGGGGTTATAGCAGATAACTCTGTAAACCTAAGTGGAACAACACGGCACATATGCTTTACTTCTGAGAACTAAGCATTGTGTGCAGAGATTTTGTGGATATCTCTTTTCTTTCAGTTTTTGTGCTACCATTTCTATCTCTAAAACTAGCCTTTACTATATATGAAAGCATAACCGATGGTATAGCAGCTAACTCTTTAAACATAAATGAATCAACAAAGCACATATGATTTACTTCTGAGAACTAAGCATTGTGTGCAGAGATTTTGCAGCTATCTCCTTTCCTTCAGTTTTTGTGCTAACATTCCTATCTCTAAAACTAGCTTTTACTATATAGGAAAGCATAAAGGAGGGTATAGCAGCTAACTATTTAAACCTACTTGAAAGCGGATGTCACATATGCTTTACTTTATGGAACTAAGCTTTGAGTGCAGAGATTTTGTGGCTATCTCTAATCCTTCAGTTTTTGTGCTAATATGCCTATTTCCAAACCTAGCACTTACACAAAAGGAAAGCATAACGGGAGTATAGCAGCTAACTCTTTAAACCTACCTGAAAAAGCATGGTACATATGATTTACTTCTGAGAAGTACGCATTGTGTGCAGAGATTTTGCAGCCATCTCCTTTCCTTCAGTTTTTGTGCTAACATTCCTATCTCTAAAACTAGCATTTACTATATAGGAAAGCATAACAGAGGGTATAGCAGCTAACTCTTTAAACCTACTTTGAAGAGGATGTCACATGGGCTTTACTTTATGAGACTAAGCATTGAGTGCAGAAATTTTGTGGCAATCTGCTTTCCTTCAGTTTTTGTGCTAACTCTTCTATCTCTAAAACTAGCATTTACACTGTAGGAAAGCATAACCGGGGGTATAGCACCTAACTCCTTAAACCTACCTGAAAAAGCATGGTACATATGATTTACTTCTGAGAACTCATCATTGTGTGCAGAGATTTTGCAGCTAACTCCTTTTCTTCAGATTTTGTGCTAACATTCCTATCTCTATAACCAGCATTTACTATATAGGAAAGCATAACAGAGGGTATAGCAGCTCACTGTTTAAACCTACTTGAAAGAGGATGTCGCATGTGCTTTACTTTAGGAAACAAGGCATTGAGTGCAGCAATTTTGTGGCTATCTCCTTTCCTTCAGTTTTTGTACTAATATGCCTATCTCTAACACAAGCATTTACACTGTAGGAAAGAATAACCGAGCGGATAGCAGCTAACTCTTTAAATCTACCTGAAAAAGCACGGTACATATGATTTACTTCTGAGAACTAAGCATTGTGTGCAGGCATTTTGCAGCTATCTCCTTTGCTTCAATTTTTGTGCCAACATTCCTATAATTGAACTAGCATGTAATATATATGAAAGCATAACCGAGGTTATAGCAGCTAACTCTTTAAATCTACTTGAAAGAGGTTGTCACTAGTATTTTACTTTAGGGGACTAAGCCTTGAGTGCAGAGATTTTGGGGCTATCTTCTTTCCTTCAGATTTGCGATAATATGACTATCTCTAAAACTAACCTTTACAGTATAGGAAAACAAAACAGGGGGTATACCAGATAACTCTTTAAACCTACCTGAAAAAGCATGATACATATGATTTACTTCTGAGAACTAAGCATTGTGTTCAGAGAATTTCCAACTATTTCTTTCCTGCAGTTTTTGGGCTAACATTACTATCTCTAAAACTAGCATTTCCTATATAGGAAAGCATAACGGAGGGTATAGCAGCTAACTCTTTAAACCTACTTGAAAGAGGATATCACATGTGCTTCACTTTAGGGAATTAAGCATTGAGTGCAGAGATTTTGTGGCTATCTCCTTTCCTTCAGTGTTTGTGCTAATATGCCTATCTCTAAAACTAGCATTTACACTACAGGAAAGCATAATCAGAGGTATGGCAGCTAACCTTTTAAACCTACCTGAAAAAGCATGGTATATATGATTTACTTCTGAGAACTAAGAATTGTGTGCCGATATTTTGCAGCTATTTCCTTTCCTTCAGTTTTTTGCTAACATTCCTATCCCTAATACTAGCATTTACTATTTAGGAAAGCATAACCGAGGGTATAGCAGCTAACTCTTTAAACCTACTCCAAAGAGGATGTCACATGTGCTTTACTTTAGGGAACTAATCATTGTGTGCAGAGGTTTTGTGGCTATCTCCTTTCATTCAAGTTTTGTGCTAATATTCTTATCCCAAAACTAGCATTTACACTACAGGAAAGCATAACCGGGGATAAAGAAGCTAACCCTTTAAAGCCAAATGAAACAACATGGCACATATAATTTACTTCTGAGAACTAAGCATTGTGTGCAGAGATTTTGCAGCTATCTCCTTTCCTTCAGTTTTTGTGCTTGCACTCCTACCCCTAAAACTAGCATTTTCTATGTACGAAAGCTTAACCGAGTGTATAACAGCAAACTCTTTAAACATAGATGAAACAATATGGCACATATGATCTACATCTGAGAACTATGAATTGTGTCCAGAGATTTTACAGCTATCTCCTTTCCTTCAGGTTTGTGCTAATATGCTTTTCTCTAAAACTAGCATTTATGCTATAGGAAAGCATAACCGGGGGTATAACAGCTAACTGTTTAAACCTGAATGAAACAACATGGCACATATGACTTACTTCAGAGAACTAACCATTGTGTGCAGATATTTTGCAGCTATTTCCTTTCCTTCAGTTTTTGTGTTAACATTCCTGTCTCTTAAACTAGCATTTGGTATATACGAAATCATATCCGAGGGTATTCCAGCTAACTCTTTAATCAAAAATGAAACAACATGACAAATATGATCTACTTCTGAGAACTAAGCATTCTGTGCAGAGATTTTGCAGCTATCTCGTTTCCTTCAGTTTTTTTTGCTAACCTTCCTATCTCTAAAACCAGCATTTATATAGGAAAGCATAACCGACGGTATAGCAGCTAACTGTTTAAACCTACTTGAAAGAGGATGTCACATGTGCTTTACTTTAGGGAACTATGCATTGAGTCAAGAGATTTTGTGCCTATCTCCTTTCCTTCAGTTTTTGTGCTAACATTCCTATCTCTAAATCTAGCATTTACTATACACGAAAGCATAACCTAGGGTATAGGAGCTAACTCTTTAAACCTACTTAAACGAGGATGTCTCATATGCTTTACTTTAGGGAATTAAGCATTGAGAGCAGAGATTTTGTGGCTCTCTCCTTTCCTACAGTTTTTGTGCTCACATTACTATCTGTAAAAAGACCCTTTACACTGTAGGAAACGGGGTTATAGCATCGAACTTTTTAAACCTACCTGAAAAAGCATGGTACATATTATTTACTTCTGAGAAATAAGCATTGTGTGCAGAGATTTTGCACCTATCTCCTTTCCTTCAGTTTTTGTGCGATTTTCCTATCTCTAAAAGTAGCATTTCCTATATAGGAAAGCATAACCAAATGTATAGCAGGTAACACTTTAAACCTAAATTAAGCAACATGGCACGTATGATTTACTTCTAGAACTAAGCATTGTGTACAGATAATTTGCAGCTATCTCCTTGCCTTCATTTTTAGTGCTAACATTCCTATCTCTAATACTAGCATTTACTGAATACGAAAGCATAACTGAGGGTATAGCAGCTAACTCTTTAAAACTAAATGAATCAACATGGCACATATGATTTCCTTATGAGAACGAAGCATTCTGTGCAGAGATTTTGCAGCTATATCCTTTCCTTCAGTTTTTGGGCTAACATTCCTATCTCTATAACAAGCATTTACTATATACGAAAGCATAATCGAGGGTATAGCAGCTAACTCTGTAAACCCAGTTGAAACAACATGGCACATATGAATTTCTTCTGAGAATTAGGCATTGTGTGCAGAGATTTTGCAGCTATCTCCTTTCCTTCATTTTTAGTGCTAACATACTTATCTCTAAAACTGGCATTTACTGTATAGGAGAGCATAACTGAGGTTATCACCGCTAACTCTTTAAACCTAAATAAAACAACATGGCACATATGATTTACTTCTGAGAACTAAGCATTGTGTGCAGAGATTTTGCAGCTATCTACCTTCCTTCAGTTTTTGTGCTAACATTCCTATCTCTAAACCTAGCATTTTCTATATAGGAAAGCATAACCGAGGATACAGAAGCTAACTCTTTAAACCTACTTGAAAGTGGATGTCACATATGCTTTAGTCTAGGGAACTAAGCATTGACCGCAGAGATTTTGTGGCTATAACATTTCCTTCAATTTTTGTGCTAACATTCCTATCTCTAAAACTATATAGTAAAGCATATATATAGTAAAGCATAACCGGGGGTATAGCAGCTAACTCCTTAAACCTACTTGAAAGAGGATGTCACATATGATTTACTCCTGATAAGTAAGCATTCGTTGCAGAGATTTTGCTGCTGTCTCCTTTCCTTCATTTTTAGTGTTAACATTTCTATCTCTAAAACTAGAATTTACACTATAGGCAAGCATAACAGGGGGTATAGCAGCTATCTCTTAAACCTAAATGAAACAACATGGCAGATATGATTTACTTCTGAGAACTAGGCATTGTGTGTTGAGATTTTGCAGCTATCTCCTTTACTTCAGTTTTTGTGCTAACATTCCTATCTCTAAACCCAGCATTTACACTATGGGAAAGCATAAACGGGGGTATAGCAGCTAACTCCTTAACCCTACATGAAAAAGCATGGTACATATGATTTACGTCTGAGAACTAAGCATTGTGTGCAGAGAATTTCAGCTATATCCATTACTTCTTTTTTTTGTGGTAACATTCCTATCTCTAAAACTAGCATTTCCTACATATGAAAGCATAACCGAGGGTATAGCAGCTAACTCTTTAAACCTAAATGAAACAACATGGCACATATCATTTACTTCTGAAAACTCAGCATTTGTGTGCAGAGATTTTGCAGCTATCACCTTTCATTCCTTTTTAGTGCTAACATACCTATCTCTAAAACAACCATTTACTATATATGAAAGCATACCTAAATAAAACAACATGGGACACATCATTTACATCTGAAAACTAAGAATTGTGTGCAGAGATTTTGCAGCTATCTCCTTTCCTTCACTTCTAGTGCTAACATTCCTATCTCTAAAATGAGCATTTATTATATACGAAAGCATACCTGAAAGTATAGCTGTTAACTCTTTAAACCTAAATGAAAGAAAATGGCACATATGGCACATATGATATACTTCTGAGAACTAGGCATTGTGTGCAGAGATTTTGCAGCTATCTCCTTTCCTTCACTTTTTCTTCTACCTTTCCTAATTGTAAAACCAGCATATCCTATATAGGAAAGCATAACCGAGGGTATAGCAGCTTACTCTTTAAATCTACTTCAAAGAGGATGTCACTTGCACTTTACTTTAGGGAACTAAGTAAAGAGTGCAGAGATTTTGTGGCTATCTCCTTTCCTTCAGTTTTTCTGCTAACATTCCTTTCTCTAAAACTAGCATTTACACTACAGGAAAGCATAACCGGGGCTATAGCAGCTAACTCTTTAAACCTACCTGAAAAACCATGGTACTTATGATTTACTTCTGAGAACTAAGCATTGTGTGCAGAGATTTTGCAGCTATCTACTTTCCTTCAATTTTTGTGCTAACATTCCTATCTCTAATACTAGCATTTCCAATATAGGAAAGCATAACCGAGGGTATAGCAGCTAACTCTTTAAACATAAATGAAACAACATGGCACATATGATTTCCTTCTGAGAATTAAGCATTGTGTGCAGAGATTTTGAAGCTATCTCCTTTCCTTCAGTTTTTGTGCTAACATTCCTATCTCTAATACTAGCATTTCCAATAAAGGAAAGTATAACCGAGGGTATAGCAGCTAACTCTTTATATCTCCTTCAAAGAGGATGTCACATGTGCTTTACTTTAGGGAACTAAGTAAAGAGTGCAGAGATTTTGTGGCTATCTCTTTTCCTTCAGTTTGTCTGCTAACATTCCTATCTCTAAAACTAGCATTTACACTTTAGGAAAGCATAACAAGGGGTATAGCAGCTAACTCTTTAAATCGACCTGAAAAAGCATGGTACATATGATTTATTTCTGAGAACTATGCATTGTGTGCAGAGATTTTGCTGCTATCTCCTTTCCTTCATTTTTTGTCTAACATTCCTATCTCTAAAACTAGCATTTCCTATGTACGAAAGCATAACCGAGGTTATAGCAGCTAACTCTTTAAACCTAAATGAAATAACATGGCACATATGATTTACTTATGAGAACAAAGCATTGTGTGCAGAGATTTTGCAGCTATCTCCTTTCCTTCTTTTTAGTGCTAACATTCCTATCTCTAAAACTAGCTTTTACTATATACGAAACCATAACTGAGGATATAGCAGTTAACTCTTTAAACCTAAATGAAACAACAATGCACATATGATATACTTCTGAGAACTAAGCATTGTGTGCAGAGATTTTGCAGCTATCTCCTTTCCTTCAGGTTTGTGCTAACATTCCTATCTCTAAAACAAGCATTTCCTATATAGGAAAGCAAAACTGAGGGTATAGCAGCTAACTCTTTACCTACTTGAAAGAGGATGTCACATGTGCTTTGCTTTATGGAACTAATCATTGAGCCCAGAGATTTTGTGGCTATCTCCTTTCCTTCAGTTGTTGTGCTAACCTTCCTTTCTCTAAAACTAGCATTTCCTATATAGGAAAGCATAACCGAGGGTATAGCAGCTATCTCTTTAAACCTAAATGAAACAACATGGCTCATATGATTTACTTCAGAGAACTAAACATTGTGTGGAGAGATTTTGCAGCTATCTCTTTTCCTTCAGTTTTTGTGCTAACATTCCTATCTGTAAAACTAGCATTTACACTCTAGGGAAGCATAACCAGAGGTATAGCATCTAACTCTTTAAACCTACCTGAAAAAGCATGGAACCTTTGATTTACTTCTGAGAACTAAGCATTGTGTGCAGAGATTTTGCAGCTGTCTCCTTTCCTTCGGTTTTAGTACTAACATTCATATCTCTAAAACTAGCATTTCCTATATAGGTAAGCATAAACAAGGGTATAGCAGCTAACTCTTTAAACCTAAATGAAACAACATGGCACATATGATTTACTTCTGAGAACTAAGCATTGTGTGCAGAGATTTTGCAGATATCTCCTTTCCTTCAGGTTTGTGCTAACATTCCTATCTCTAAAACAAGCATTTCCTATATAGGAAAGCAAAACTGAGGGTATAGCAGCTAACTCTTTACCTACTTGAAAGAGGATGTCACATGTGCTTTGCTTTATGGAACTAATCATTGAGTCCAGAGATTTTGTGGCTATCTCCTTTCCTTCAGTTGTTGTGCTAACCTTCCATTCTCTAAAACTAGCATTTCCTATATAGGAAAGCATAACCGAGGGTATAGCAGCTATCTCTTTAAACCTAAATGAAACAACATGGCTCATATGATTTACTTCAGAGAACTAAACATTGTGTGGAGAGATTTTGCAGCTATGTTTTTCCTTCAGTTTTTGTGCTAACATTCCTATCTGTAAAACTAGCATTTACACTCTAGGGAAGCATAACCGGAGGTATAGCATCTAACTCTTTAAACCTACCTGAAAAAGCATGGAACCTTTGATTTACTTCTGAGAACTAAGCATTGTGCGCAGAGATTTTGCAGCTATCTCCTTACCTTCAGTTTTTGTGATAACATTCATATCTCTAAAACTCGCATTTCCTATATACGAAAGCATAATCGAGGTTATAGCTGCTAATAATTTAAACCGAGATGAAACAACATGGCACGTATTATTTACTTCTGAGAAATAAACATTGTGTGCAGAGATTTTGCAGCTATCTATTTTCCTTCAGCTTTGGTGCTTAAATTCCTATCTGTAAAACCAGCATTTACACTATAGGAAAGCAGAACTGAGGATATAGCAGCTAACTCTTAAAGCTACCTGAAAAACCATGGTACATAGGATTTACTTCTGAGAACAAAGAGATTTTGTGCAGAGATTTTGCAGGTATCCTGTTTCTTACAGTTTTGTGCTAAAATTCCTCTCTCTAAAACTAGCATTTACACTACATGAAAGCATAACCGGTGGTATAGCAGCTAACTCTTTAAACCTACCTGAAAAAGTATGGTACATATGATTTACTTCTGAGAACTAAACATTGTGTGCAGAGATTTTGCAGCTATCTTCTTTCCTTCAGTTTTTGTGCTAACATTCCTATCTGTAAAACTAGCATTTCCTACCTAGGAAAGCATAACCGAGGGTATGGGCCTAACTCTTTAAACCTAAATGATACAACATGGCCCATATGATTTACTTCTGAGAACTGAGCGTTGTGTGCAGAGATTTTGCAGCTATCTCCTTTCCTTCAGTTTTTGAGCTAATATTCCTATCTGTAAAACTAGCATTACCTATATAGGAAAGCATAACGGAGGGTATAGCAGCTACCTCTTTAAACCTAAATGAAACAACATGACACATATGATTTACTCTGAGAACTAAAGATTGTGTGGAGAGTTTTTGCAGCTATCTCTTTTCCTTCAGTTTTTGTGCTAATATTCCTATCTCTAAAACTTGCATTTACACTATAGGAAAGCATAACAAGAACAATAGCAGCTAACGCTTTAAACCTACCTGAAAAAGCATGGTATATACGATTTACTTCTGAGAACTAAGCATTGTGTGCTGATATTTTGCAGCTGTCTCCTTTCCTTCAGTTTTTGTGCTAACATTCATATCTCTACAACTAGCATTTCCTATATAGGGAAGCATAACTCGTGGTATACCAGCTAACTCTTTAAACCTACCTGAAAAAGCATGGTACATATGATTTACTTCTGAGAACTAAGCCTTTTGTGCAGAGATTTTGCAGCTATCTCCTTTCCTTCAGTTTTTGTGCTAACATTCCTATCTCTAAAACTAGCATTTACACTCTAGGAAAGCATAACCAGGGTTCTAGCAGCACACTCTTTAAACCTATGTGTAAAAGCATGGAACGTATGATTTACTTCTGAGAACTAAGCATTGTGTGCAGAGATTTTTCAGCTACCTCCTTTCCTTCAGGTTTTGTGCTAACATTCCTATCTCTTAAAACTAGCATTTCCTAAATAAGAAAGCGTAACCGAGGGTATAGCAGCTAACACTTAAACCTAAATGAAACAACATGGCTCATATGATTTACTTCTGAGAACTAAGCATTGTGTACAGAAATTTTGCAGGTATCTCCTTTCCTTCAGTTTTTGCGCTGACATTCCTATCTCTAAAACTAGCATTTACACTATAGGAAAGCCTAACGGGGTTATAGCAGCTAACTCTTTAAACCTCAATGAAACAACATGGCACATATGATTTCCTACTGACAACTAAGCATTAAGTGCAGAGATTTTGCAGTTACCTACTTTACTTCAATTTTTTGTAGCTACCATTCCTATATTTAAAACTATCATTTCCTATATAGGAAAGCATAACCGAGGGTATAGCATGTAACTCTTTAAACCTAAATGAAACAACATGGCACTTATGATTTCTTCCTGAGTACTAAGCGTTGTGTGCAGAGATTTTGCAGCTATCTCCTTTCCTTCATTTTTAGTGCTCACATTCCTATCTCTAAAACCTGCATTTACTATAAACGAAAGCATAACTGAAGGTATAGAAGCTAACTCTTTTAACCTACTTGAAAGAGGATGTCACATGTGGTTTATTTAGGGAATTAATCATTGAGTGCACAGATTTTGCAGCTATCTCCTTTCCTTCAGTTTTTGTGCTAACAATCCTATCTCTAAAACGAGCATTTACACCATACGAAAGCATAACAGCAGGTATAGCACCTAACTCTTTAAACATACATGAAAAAGCATGGTACATATGATTTACTTCTGAGAACTAAGCATTGTGTGCAGAGATTTTGCAGCTATCTCCTTTCCTTCAGTTTATGAGCTAACATTCCTATCTCTAAAGCTGGCATTTATACTATAGGAAAGCATACCCGGGGGTATAGCAGCTAACTCGTTAAAGCTACCTGAAAAAGCATGGTACATATGATTTACTTCTGAGAACTAAGCATTGTGTGCAGAGATTTTGCAGCTATATTCTTTCCTTCAGTTTTTGTGCTATCATTCCTATCTGTAAAACAAGCAATTCCTATATAAGAAAGCATAACCGAGGGTATACCCGCTAACTCTTTAAACCTAAATGAAACAACACGGCACATATGATTTACTTCTGAGAAGTAAGCGTTGTGTGCAGAGATTTGCAGCTATCTCCTTTCCTTCAGTTTCCATGCTAATATTCCTATCTCTAAAACTAGCATTTACTATATAGGAAAGCATAACCGAGGGTATAAAACTTAACTCTTTAAACTTAAACGAAACAACATGGCACATATGATTTACTTCTGAGAACTAAGCATTGTATGCAGGATTTTGCAAGTATCTCCTTTCTTTCAGTTTTTGTGCTACCATTCCTATCTCTAAAACTAGCATTTACTATATAGGAAAGCATATCTGAGGGTATAGCAGATAACTCTTAAAGCCTAAATGAAACAACATGGCACATATGATTTACTGCTGAGGACTAAGGATTGTGTGCAGAGATTTTGCAACTATCTCCTTTCCTTCAGGTTTTGTCCTAACATTCCTATCCATAAAACTAGCATTTAATATGTAGGAAGGCAAAACTGAGAGTATAGCAGCTAACTCTTAACACCTAAATGATACAACATGGCACATATGATTTTCTTCTGAGAACTAAGCATTGTGTAGAGATTTTGCAGCTTTCTCCTTTCCTTCAGTTTTTGTGCTAACATTCCTATCTCTAAAACATGCATTTATTATATATGAAAGCAGAAGTGAGGGTATAGCAGTTTACTCTTTAAACCTAAAAGAAACATCATGGCACATATGATTTACTTCTGAGAACTAAGCATTTTGTACAGATATTTTGCAGCTATCTACGTTCCTTCAGTTTTTGTGCTTACATTCCTATCTCCAAAACTAGAATTTCATATATAGGAAAGCATAACCAAAGGTATAGCAGCTAATTCTTTAAACCTTCTTGAAAGAGGATGTCACATGTGCTTTACTTTAGGGAACTAAGCATTGAGTGCAGAGATTTTGTGGCTATCTCCTTTCCTTCAGTTTTTGTGCTAACATTCCTATCTCTAAAACTAGCATTTCCTATATAGGAAAGCGTAACCGTGGGTATAGCAGCTAAATCTTTAAACCTAAATGAAACAACACGGGACATATGATTTACTTCTGAGAACCAAGCATTGTGTGAACAGATTTTGCAGCTATCTCCATTCCTTGATTTTTAGTGGTAATATTCTTATCTCTAAAACTAGCAATTAGTATATATGAAATCATATCTGAGGGTTTAGCAGTGAACTCTTTAAACCTAAATGAAACAACATGGCACACATGATTTACTTCTGAGAACTAAACATTCTGTGCAAAGATTTTGCAGCTATCTCCTTTCCTACAGTTTTTGTGCTAACATTCCTATCTCTAAAACAAGCATTTCCTATATAGGAAAGCATAACCGAGGGTATGGAAGGTAACTCTATAACCTACTTGAAAGATGATGTCACATGTGCTTTACTTTAGGGAACTAAGCATTGAGTTCAGAGATTTTTTGGCTATCTACTTTCCTTTAGTTTTTGTGCTAACATTCCTATCTCTAAACCAAGCATTTACACTATAGGAAAGCACAACCGGGTGTATAGGAGCTAACTCTTTAAACCTACCTGAAAAAGCATGGTATATATGATTTACTTCTGAGAAGTAAGCATTGTGTGCAGAGATTTTACAGCTATCTTCTTTCCTTCAGTTTTTGTGCTATCATTCCTATCTAGAAAACTAGCATTTCCTATATAGGAAAGTAGAACCGAGGGTATAGCAGCTAACTCTTTAAACCTAAATGAAGCAACATGGCACATATGATCTACTCCCGAGAACTAAGCATTGTGTGAAGAGATTTTGCAGCTATCTCCTTTCCTTCAGTTTCTGTGGTAACATTCATATCTCTAAAACTAGCATTTAATGCACATGAACGCAAAACCGAGGGTATAGCAGTTAACTCTTTAAACCTAAATGAAACAACATGGCACATATGTTATTCTCTGAGAACTAAGCATTGTGTGCAGAGATTTTGCAGTTATCTCCTTTCCTCAGTTTTAGTGCTAACATTCCCATGTGTAAAACTAGTATTTCATATATAGGAAAGCCTAACCGAGGGTATAGCAGCTAACTCTTTTACCTAAATGAAACTACATGGCACATATGATTTACTTCTGAGAACTAAGCATTGTGTGCAGAGATTTTGCAGCTATCTCCTTTCCTTCAGTTTTTGTGCTAACGTTCCTATCTCTAAAACTAGCTTTTCCTATATAGGAAAGCAAAACCGTGGGTATAGCAGCTAACTCTTTAAACCTATTTGAAAGAGAATGTCACATGTGCTTTAAGTTAGAGAACTAATTATTGAGCACAGAGATTTTGTGGCAATCTCCTTTCCTTCAGTTTTTGTGCTAACATTCCTATCTATAAAACAAGCATTTACACGATAGGAAAGCATAACCGGGGGTATAGCAGCTAATTCTTTAAACCTTCCTGAAATAGCATGGTAAATATGATTTACTTTTGAGAACTAAGCATTGTGTGCAGAGATATTGCAGCTATTTCCTTTCCTTCATTTTTGTGCTAACATTCGTACATGTAAAACTAGCTTTTCCTATATAGGAAATGATAACCGAGTGTTTAGCAGCTAACTCTTTAAACCTAAATGAAACAACATGGCAGATATGATTTACTTCTTAGAACTAAGCATTGTGAGCAGAGATTTTGCAGCTATCGCCTTTCCTTCTGTTTTGGTGCTAACATTCCTATCTGTAAACCTAGCATTTCCTATATAGGAAAGCATAACCGAGGGTATAGCACCTAACTCTTTAAACCTAAATGAAACAACATGGCACTTACGATTTACTTCTGAGAACTAAGCATTGTGTGCAGAGATTTTGCAGCTATCTCCTTTACTTCATTTTTAGTGGTAACATTCCTATTTATAAAATTATCATTTAATATATAGGAAAGCATAACCGAGGGTATACCAGCTAACTCTTTAAACCTACTTGAAAGAGGATGTCACATGTGATTTATTTTAGGAAACAAAGCATTAAGTGCAGAGATTTTGAGGCTATATCCTTTCCTTCAGTTTTTTTGCTAACATTCCTATATCTAAAACTAGCATTTACACTATAGGAAAGCCTAACTGGGGGTATTGCAGCTACTCTTTAAAGCTACCTGAAAAAGCATGGTACATATGATTTAATTCTGAGAATGAAGCATTGTGTGCAGAGATTTTGCACCTATCTCCTTTCCTTCATTTTTAGTGCTAACATCCTATCTCTAAAGCTAGCATTTACTATATACGAAAGCATAACCGAGGGTATAACAGTCTACTATTTCAACCTAAATGAAAAAACATGGCACATATGATATGCTTCTGAGAACTAAGCATGGTGTACAGAGATTTTGCAGCTATCTCCTTTCCTTCAGTTCTTGTGCTAACATTCCTATCTCTAAACATAGCATTTACTATATAGGTAAGCATACCCGAGGGTATAGCAGCTAATTTTTTAAACCTATTTGAAAGAGGATGTCACATGTGCTTTACTTAAGGGAATTAAGCATTGACTGAAGAGATTTTATAGCTATCTCCTGTCCTTTATTTTTAGTGCTAACAATCCTATCTCTAAAGCTAGCTTTTACTATATATGAAAGCATAACTGAGGGTATAGTAGTTAACTCTTTAAACCTAAATGAAACAACATGGCACATTGATATTATTCTGAGAACTAAGCATTGTGTGCAGAGATTTTGCATCTATCTCCTTTCCTTCAGTTTTTGTGCTAACATTCCTATCTCTAAACCTAGAATTTACTGTATAGGAAAGCTCGCCAGAGGTTATAGCAGCTAATTCTTTAAAGCTACTTGAAAGAGGATGTCCCATGTGCTTTCCTTTATGGAATTAAGCATTGCATGCAGATTTTTTAGCTATCTCCTTTCCTTCAGTTTTTGTGCTAACATTCCTATCTCTAAAACTAGCATTTAAATTGGAGGAAAGCATAACGGGAGTATAGCAGTTAACTCTTTAAATATACCTGAAAAAGCATGGTACGTATGATTTACTTCAGTGAACTAAGCATTGTGTGCAGAGACTTTGCAGCTATCTCCTTTCTTTCAGTTTTTGTGCTAAGATTCCTATCTCTAAAACTAGCATTTACACTATAGGAAAGCATAACCGGGAGTATAGCAGCTAACTCTTTAAACGTACCTGAAAAAGCATGGTACATATGATTTATTTCTGAGAACTAAGCATTGTGTGTAGAGATTTTTCAGCTCTCTCCTTTCCTTCAGTTTTTGTGCTAACATTCCTATCTGTATATCTGGCATTTACAGTATAGGAAAGCATAACCGAGGGTATAACAGCTAATTCTTTAAACCAAAATGGAACCATATGGCACATATGATTTACTTCTGAGAACTGAGAATTGTGTGCAGAGATTTTGCAGCTTTCTCCTTTATTTCAGTTTTTTTGCTAACATTACTATCTCTAAAACTAGCATTTACACTATAGGCAAGCCTAACCGATGGTATAGCAGCTAACGCGTTAAACCTAAATGAAACAATATGACACATAAGATTTACTTCTGAGAACTAAGCATTGTGTGCACAGTTTTTGCTGCTATCTCCTCTACTTCAATTTTTGTGCTAACATTGTTGTCTCTAAACCTACCATTTACTATATAGGAAAGCACACCAGAGGGTATAGCAGCTAATTCTTTAAATCTACTTGAAATAGGATGTCTCATGTGCTTTACTTTAGGGAATTAAGCATTTAGTGCAGAGATTTTTTAGCTATATCCTTTCCTTCAATTATTGTGCTAACATTCCTATCTCTAAAAGAATCATTTACACTATAGGAAAGCATAACCGGGGTTATAGCAGCTAACTCTTTAAACCTACCTGAAAAAACATGGTACATATGATTTACTTCTGAGAGGTAAGCATTGTGTGCAGAGATTTTGCAGCTATCTCCTTTCCTTCAGTTTTTGTGCTAACATTCCTATCTGTAAAACTAGCATTTCCTATATAGGAAAGCATAACCGAGGATATAGCAGCTAACACTTTAAACCTAAATGAAACAACATGGCACATATGATTTACCCCTGAGAATTAAGCATTGTGTGCAGAGATTTTGCAGCTCTCTCCTTTCCTTCAGTTTTTGTGCTAACATTCGTATCTCTAAAGCTAGCATTTACAATATCCGAAAGCATAACCGACGGTATAGGGGCTAACTCTTTAAACCTAAATGAAACAACATGGCACATATGATTTACTTCTGAGAACTAAGCATTGTATGCAGAGATTTTGCAGCTATCTCCTTTCCTTCAGTGTTTGTGCAACATTCCTATCTGTAACACAAGAATTTACTATGTAGGATTAACATAAACGAGGGTATAGCAGCTAACTCATTAAACCTATTATGAGGATGTCACATGGGCTTTACTTTAGGGAACTAATAATTGAGTGCAGAGATTTTGTGGCTATCATCTTTCCTTCAGTTTTTTGCTAATATGCCTACCTCTAACACTGGCATTTACACTTTAGGAAAGAATAACTGAGGGCAAAGCAGCTAACTCTTTAAAACTACCTGAAAAAGCATGGTACATATGATTTACTTCTGCGAACTAAGCATTTGTGCAGAGATTTTGTAGCTAACTCCTTTCCTTCAGGTTTTGTGCTAAGGTTCCGATCTCTGAAACTAGCATTTACTATATTGGATGTCATAACAGAGGGTATAGCAGATAACTCTTTAAACCTGCTTGAAAGATGCTGTCACATGTGCCTTACTTTAGGGAACTAAGCATTGAGTGCAGAGATTTTGTGGCTATCTCCTTTCCTTCAGTTTTGTGCTAATATGCCTATCTCTAAAACTGGCATTTACACTAGAGGAAAGCAAAACCGGGGGTATAGCAGCGAACTCTTAACCCTACCAGAAAAAGCATGGTACATATGATTAACTTCTGAGAACTAAGCATTGTGTTCAGAGATTTTGCACCTATCTCCTTTCCTTCAATTTTTGTGCTAACATTCCTATTTCTAAAACTAGCATTTACTATATACGAAAACATAACCGAGGGTATAGCAGCTAACTCTTTAAACCTAAATGAAACAACATGGCACATATGATCTACTTCTGAGAACTAAGCATTGTGTGCCGAGATTTTGCATCTATCTCCTTTCCTTCAGTTTTTGTGCTAACATTCCGAGCTCTACAACTAGCATTTACTATATAGGAAAGCATAGCCGTGGGTATAGCATCTTACTCTTTAATCCTACTTGAAAGAGGGAGTCATATGTGCTTTACTTTAAGGAACTAAGCCTTGAGTGCAGAGATTTTGTGGCTATCTCCTTTCCTTCTGTTTTTGTGCTAACATTCCTATCTGTAAAGCTACGATTTACTACATAGTATACCATAACCGTGGGTATAGCAGCTAAAACTTTAAACGTAAATGAAACAACATGGCACATATATTTTACTTTTGAGAACTAATCATTGTTTGCAATGATTTTACAGCCATCTCCTTTCCTTCAGTATTTGTGCTAACATTCCTATCTCAAAAACTAGTATTTACTATATAGGAAATCATAACAAGGGTATAACAGCTAACCCTTTAAACCTACTTGAAGAGGATGTCACATTTGCTTTACTGTAGGAAACTAAGCATTGAGTGCAGAGATTTTGTGGCTATCTCCTTTCCATCCGTTTCTGTGCTAACATTCCTATTTCTAAAACTAGCATTTACACTATAGGGAAGCATAACCGGGGGTATAGCAGCTAACTCTTTAAACCTACCTCAGTAAGCATGGTACTTATGATTTACTTCTGAGAACTAAGCATTGTGTGCAGAGATTTTGCAGGTATCTCCTTTCCTTTATTTCTAGTGCTTACATTCCTATCTCTATAGCTAGCATTTAATATATATATACGAAAGCATAACTGAGGGTACAGCAGTTAACTCTTTAAATCTAAATGAAACAACATGGCACATATGATTTACTTCCGAGAACTGAGCATTGTGTGCAGAGATTTTGCTGCTATCTCCTTTCCTTCAGTTTTTGTGCTAACATTCCTATCTCTAAAACTAGCACATCCTATATAGGAAGGCATAAACAAGGGTCTAGCAGCTAACTCTTTAAACCTACTTGAAAGAGGATGTTACATGTGCTTTACTTTAGGGAACTAAGCATTGAGTGCAGAGATTTTGTGGATATCTCCTTTCCTTCAGTTTTTGTGCCAACATTCCTCTCTCTAAAACCTGCATTTACACTACAGGAAAGCATAACCGGGGGTATAGCAGCTAACTCTTTAAACCTACCTGAAAAAGCATGGGACATATGATTTACTGCTGAGAACTAAGCATTGTGTGCAGAGATTTTGCAGCTATCTCCTTTCCTTCACTTTTTGTGCTAACATTCCTATCTCTAAAGCTAGCATTTCCTATATCGGAAAGCATAACCGAGGGTATAGCAGCTAACTCTTTGAACCTAAATGAAACAACATGGCACATATGATCTACTTCTGAGAACTGAGCATTGTGTGCAGAGATTTTGCTGCTATGTCCTTTCCGTCAGTTTTTATGCTAACATTCCTATCTCTAAAACTAGCATTTACTATATAGAAGGCATAACCGAGGTTATAGCAGCTAACTCTTTAAACCTCCTTGGAAGCAGATGTTACATGTGCTTTACTTCTTTTTTTTAAAATTTTTTATTTTATTTTATTGACTTTGTAATAATATTACATTAAATATATATATATATGAGGTCCCTTTGAACCCTACCAACCCCACCCCACCTCTCCCCACTCCCTCCCATCATCATGACACAGCCATTGCATTTGGCAAGTACATCTCTGGGCACCCCCGCACCCCATGGTCAATGGTTCACACCAAGGCCCACACTCCCCCATTCCATCCAGTAGGCCCTGTGAGGATTCACAATATCAGGTGATTGCCCCTGAAGCACCATCCAGGGCAGCTCCATGTTCCAAAGATGCCTCCACCTCTCATCTCTTCCTGCCTTTCCCCATACCCATCAGCCATCATGTCCACTTTTCTCAATCCAATGCCACCTTTTCTATGTGCACATTGGATTGGTTGTGTCCATTGCACCTCTATGTCATGAGGAGGGTCAGATTCCACCTGAATGCTGGATGCAATACTCCCACTTTCAGTTGTAATCACTCTAGGCTCCATGGTGTGGTGGTTGTCCTTCTTCAACTCCATCTTAGCTGAGTGTGGTGAGCCAAATAAGTCAGATTGTAGGCGCTGGAGTCTGTTGAGGCTCAGGACCTGACTATCACATTGTCAGTCCAGAGATTCAAATCCCCTAAATATATCTTAAACCCCGACACTCACTGCACCTCCAGCACATTAGCATGAAAGTCTTATGAAGAGAGTTCCCATCTGAGTCCAGACTCGTCACACATAAACACCAGTTCCAAAGAGGGCCATCTGACCTGGTAGTTAACCCCATTGGCCATGACCATAACTCCCATGGGTCTCTTTAGACCTCGAAGGAACCGATATCTGGGGGTTGTATCTGCTTTATCTGTCTCTCAGACTCTGCTCAGTTGTGCATAAGGGCAATCCTTCTGACAGCCTCCAGACTCTTTTTTAGAAGGTCGTAACCATATAAACTCATTTCTCCTTTCCATTTCCCCCTTACATTAGGTCAAACACCATTTTAAAGTCATGTTATTTTATGTAGACAGGGATATTCCGCTGATCCGCATTGAACCTTCCGTATGAGGTCATTTTCCAGTTGCATCATCAGTTGGTAGTTGATAGTGGTCCGTCGGTGCCAGGGAGGCTCATCCCCGGGTGTCATGTCCCACGCTGGGGGGAATGCATTGCATTTACATGCTGAGTTTGGCTTCGAGACTGGCCACCTTTGAGTAACATGAAGGCTGACAGGAGGAAATTCCCAGGCACAATGCTGCTCTAGGCCTTGTTCTTATTTTAGGCTTATCAGCTCACAAGCATAGTCATTAGCGTCATGGGCTCACTGTTGAACCCTCACTCCCTCCCGGTCCCCGCTGCTGCACCTGGGAGACTGTCACTGCTCCCCTAGGGACCACGACAGAGCACCACTGGCCAGGAACCCAGTACCCCCCCTACTGTGGTTTTTAATTGTTGCCACTATGAGTATATCCAAACATTGCCGTGCACCCTGGACATATGTTCTGTACAGCTCCCTGTCAGCCATATATCCCCTGTCAATGGTATTCCATACCAGTATTCCTCCATTGCCTTTGTTGAACCACTCTGTGATGCAGAACTCCCTGAAATTTGAAGCCCAATAAAATGTCAGGGTCCCTTACTAGGAAATGGCATATAGCGATGGGTTTAAAGGTTATATAAAGAATACGTGTTGACTTGGAAAAAATTCTACATCCTATCTTTCCCCCCCCCCTAATTATTGAGCTTCTCTTCACAGGAGCCCTAGACCACAGCAATGCATATATATAGTATACAGCACTCCCATACATCCACCACAAAACCTTTCCCTTCCACAGCGATAATCTTACACCCTATTCACATCATATTTACTTAACGTAATGTACAGACTCTGACACAATAGCTTTCAAACAAGGTGACATTTGTGCTTACATTGAGGTGCATACTTTAGGATACACAGTTTTTTACATTCTTAGTTATCCTATGTTTTACATTATGGTTTACATTATCAGTCTGTCATCTCCTATATGTTATGCTGTAATATTACATGTTTTATATCCATCCTTGTGTACTCTCACGAAACCCCTCTCTTACCCCCCATTTACCTTAGTTACACACATTTAACGTCCATTTTCCCTTCCACCTTGGTGCCCACAGTGACAGCTAGCCTCCGTTTCCCGAGGAGCCACTTGCAGATATAGATGGAATAGTGTTCAGGGTCTAACTTGCTCAACTGCCCCAATGCCCTGGGAGCCACCCTTTCTCTCGAGGGATACAGTTCCCTCTATTTGATGGCATTAGTCCTCCCCAGGATGTGGGTCCACCCCCACTCTAACTACTTGGATTTCTACCCCATGGTGTCACCCACTCTGGCAGAATGAGCATTTAGACATTCCCCAGGAGCCCGTCCTGCATCAGACCCTCCCCTCCGAGCATTCTAAAGAGGTAACCCTCTTAATTATATTTTGATATGATTTTCTCGGCATTTTACTCTCCACCAACACCTGACCCTCTCCTGTGATCGTATGATACACCTCCCTACCCCCACTTTTGGGCAATGTTACCCATCCGTCCCTCCCCAGCCACCCTCAAACCCGCAAAGCCCCAACCAAAGGCAACCCCTTGCCCCCCTTTTACCTCTTCTTTGTGTTCATACTTACCACCATCTCGTCTTAAATTCCACCCCTGCAGACATCGGCTCACATCCTTCCTCCACCCTCCGATTTCCTGTAAGCCTATCGTTCAGTCTCTTGCTATCTAGGGCAGCTTGGTTATTTCATATCATTGAGGTCATGCAGTATTTGTCCTTCAATGTCTGGGTTGCTTCACTCAACATAAGGTTCTCAAGATTCATCCATGTTATCACATGTGTTTGTAGTGTGTTTGTTCTTACAGCCGTGTAGTATTCCATTGTGTGTATATACCACATTTTATTGATCCACTCATCTGTTGATGGGCATTTGGGTTGATTCCAACTTTTGGCAATAGTGAACAATGCTGCTATGAACATTGGTGTACATATATCGGTTTGTGTCCTTGTTTTCAATTCTGCTGGGTATATACCCAGCAGTGCTATTGCTGGGTCATATGGCAAATCTATGGCTAGTTTTTTGAGAAACCGCCATACTGTCCTCCAGAATGGTTGGATCCTTCTGCATTCCCACCACCAGTGGATGAGTGTTCCCCTTCCTTCACATCCTCTCCAGCACTTGTAAACTTCTGTTTTTTTCATAGCTGCCAATCTTATGGGTGTAAGATGGTATGTCATTGTAGTTTTGATTTGCATTTCCCTGATAGCTAGAGAATTGGAACATTTTTTCATGTGCTTTTTTGCCATTTGTATTTCTTCTTCGGAGAAGTGTCTGTTTAAGTCTTTTCCCATTTTTAAATGGGTTGTTTATCTTTTCATTTTCAAGATATAGGAGTTACTTACATATGCAGGTTATAAGTTTCTTATCAGATATATGATTGCCAAATTTTTTCTCCCACTGTGTGGGCTCCTTTTTACTTTCTTGACAAACTCCTATGAGGTGCAGAAGGTTTTAATTTTGAGTAAGTCCCATTTATCTATTAGTTCTTTTGCTGCTCGTGCTTTTGGTGAAATATTCATAAATCCATTTCCTATTACAAGGTCCTGTAGATATTTCCCTACACTGCTTTCTAAGGTTTTTATGGTCTTGGCTCTGATATTTAGGTCTTTGATCCATCTTGAGTTGATCTTTGTATAAGGTGTGAGATGGTAATCCTCTTTCATTCTTCTACATATGGCTATCCAGTTCCCCAGACACCATTTGTTGAATAGGCCACTCTCTCCCAGTTGAGAGGGTTTGGTGGCTTTATCAAATATTATGTGGCTGTATATGTGAGGTTCTATATCAGAGCTTTCAATTCGATTCCATTGGCCTATGTGTCTCTCCTTATGCCAATACCATGCTGTTTTCACCACCGTTGCTTTGTAGTATGTTTTGAAGTCAGGTAGTGTGATTCCTCCAATTTCGTTTTTCTTTTTCAGTATGTCTTTGGCTATTCGGGGTCTCTTTCCTTTCCAAATAAATTTCATAGTTAGTTTTTCTAGTTTCTTAAAGAAGGCTGTGTTGATTTTTATTGGGATTGCATTGAAAGTGTAAATCAGTTTTGTTAGGAATGACATCATAATAATGTTCTGTCTTCCTATCCATGAACAAGGAATAGTCTTCCATTTATTCAGGTCTTCTTTGATTTCCTTGAACAATCTTGTATAGTTCTCGGTGTATAAGTTCTTTACCTCTTTAGTTAAATTTATTCCTAAGTATTTGATTTTTTTATTTACTATTGTGAATGGTATATGTTTCTTGATTTCCTCCTGATCTTGGTCATTATTGGTGTACAGAAATGCTACTGATTTTTGCGCATTGATCTTATAACCTGCAACTTTACTAAACTCATTTATGAGTTCTAGAATCTTCGTTGTGGATCTATCAGGGTTTTCTATGTATAGGATCATGTCATCTGCAAATAATGACATTTTGACTTCTTCCTTTCCAATTTGAATGCCTTTTATTTCTGGTTCTTGCCTCAGTGCTCGAGCAAGTACTTCTAAGACAATGTTAAATAGGAGCGGAGACAGTGGGCATCCTTGTCTTGTTCTTGACTTTAGAGGGAAGGAGCCTAGGATTTCTCCATTGTAAACAATATTGGCTTTACGTTTTTCATATATACTCTTTATCATGTTCAAAAAATTTCCCTGTATTCCAATCTTTTGGAGTGTTTTCATCAAGAAAGGGTGCTGTATTTTGTCAAATGCTTTTTCTGCATCAATAGATATAATCATGTGATTTTTTCCTTCAATCTGTTTATATGGTGTATTATGTTGATTGATTTTCTTATGTTGAACCATCCTTGCATACCTGGGATGAATCCCACTTGGTCCTGGTGTATAATTGGTTTAATGTGTTGTTGAATACGATCAGCAAGTATTTTGTTACGTATTTTTGCGTCTAGGTCATTAGAGAAATTGGTCTGTAATTTTCCTTTCTTGTGATGTCTTTGTTTGGCTTTGGTCCTAGGGTAATGTTGGCATCAGAGAAGGAGTTGGGTAATGTTCTTTCTGTTTCGATTTTTTGGAATAGTTTCAGCAGGATTGGTGCCAGTTCTTTCCGGAATGTTTTACAGAATTCACCTGTGAAGCCATCTGGCCCTGGGCTCTTCTTTGTTGGGAGATTTTTAATAACTGATTCTATCTCTCTGCTTGTGATTGGTTTGTTAAGATCATCAATTTCGTCTTTTGTCAATATGGGCTGCTTATGTGTTTCTAGGAATTTGTCCATTTCCTCTAGATTGTCATTTTTGTTGGAATATAGTTTTCCAAAATATCCTCTTATGATAGTCTTTATTTCTGTGGGGTCAGTGGTGATATTGCCTTTCTCATTTCTTATTTTGTGTATTTGCATCTTCTCTCTTGTTTTCTTTGTTAGTGTCACTAAAGGTTTGTCAATTTTGTTAATCTCAAAAAACAAGCTCTTGGTCTTGTTTATCTGTTCAAGTGCTTTCTTATTTTCTATTTCATTTAGTTCTGCTCTTATCTTTGTTATTTCCTTCCTTCTTCTTCCTGTTGGGTTACTTAGTTGTTGTTTTTCTAATTCCTTCAAATGTGCAGTTAGTTCTTCACTTTTTGCCTTTCTTCTTTTTTGATATATGAATTTATGGCTATAAACTTCCCTCTCAGTATTGCTTTTGCTGCATCCCATAAATTTTGGTATGTTGTATTATCATTATCATTTGTTTCAAGGTAGTCATTGATTTCTTTTGAGATTTCCTCTTTGACCCACTGTTTTTCTAAGAGTGTGCTGTTTAATTTCCAAATCATGGTGTGAAATCTGGGCTTCTGTACCTTGCAAATCTCCAGCTTGACTCCACTGTGGTAAGAGATAATGTTCTGTATGATTTCAATCTTTCTGAATTCGTTCAGCCTTTCTTTGTGGCCTAGCATATGATCTATCTTGGAGAATGATCCATGTGCGCTTGAGAAAAATGTATATCCTGCTGTGTTTGGGTGTAGCGATCTATATATGTCTATTAGATCCAGCTCCTCTAATATACTATTCAGATGTTTTATTTCTTGGGTGATACTCTTTTGAGACGTTCTGTCCAGAGTTGATAGTGGTGTATTAAAATCCCCCGCTATAATTGTAGATGTATCTATTCTTTCACTTAGTTTTTCCAGCGTTTGCCTGACGTATTTAGAGGCACCCTTGTTAGGGGCAAAAATATTTATGATTGTTCGATCTTCTTGACAGATTTTCCCTTTCACTAAAATGTAGTATCCTTCTTTGTCTCTCACAATTGTTTCACATTTAAAGTCTATTTTGTCTGATATTAATATAGCTACTCCTGCCTTTTCTTGGTTATTGTTAGCTTGTATGATTGTTTTCCAGCCTTTCACTTTCAATCTCCATGCATCTCTGGGTCTAAGATGTGTCTCTTTTAGACAGCATACGGATGGGTCATATTTCCTTATCCAATGTCCCAGTCTGAATCTTTGATAGGTGAGTTTAATCCGTTGACATTCAGTGTTATTACTATCAAGGAATTATTTGTGTTAGCCATATTTTGATTGGATTTGTGTTTGTCATATTTTGTTTGTATATATTTTTTTTGTCTTTTTTTTTGTTGTTGTTGGTCTTATACTCTCCTCCACCTCTGCCTTTCCTGTTTTTTCCTTTCTTCCTGCAGAACTCCCTTTAGAATTTCTTGAAGGGGAGGTTTCTTGTTGGTATACTCTTTCAGTTTCTGTTTGTCTGCGAATATTTTGAACTCTCCATCATGTTTGAATGCTAGTTTAGCTGGATAGAGTATTCTTGGTTGGAAATTTTTTCCCTTTAGTTCCTTGACTATATCATACCACTGCCTTCTTGCCTCCATGGTTTCAGATGAGAAATCATCACTTAATCTAATTGAGCTTCCCTTGTACGTGATGGTTTTCTTTTCTCTTGCTGCTTTTAGGATTTTCTCTTTGTGTTGAGCATTGGATAATTTGACGAGTATATGTCTTGGGGTGGGCCTGTTGGGGTTTATGATTAGTGGAGTGCGCTGTGCTTCTTGGATATGCACATCTGTCTCTTTCAGTAGATTTGGGAAGTTTTCAGCCATTATTTCCTGCAGCACTCCTTCTGACCCCTTTCCCTTCTCTTCACCTTCTGGAATGCCTATAATACGTATGTTTGAGTGTTTTGCATTTTCATTCAGGTCCGTAAGTCCTACTTGGATTTTTTCTATCTTCTTATTGACCCCTTCTACTATCTGTTTGATTTCTCATGTACTGTCTTCCACATCACTAATTCTCTGCTCTGTCTCTTCTAGTCTGCTGATATTTGCTGCAAGTGTATTTTTGATTTCTTGAACTGTGGTGTTCATTCCCATCATATCTGTTATGTTTTTGCATATGTCTGCAATTTCCCCTCCAAGTGATGTCTTCATGTTGTTAACCTCTTTCATTACTTCGTCAAATTTGTCGGTGATAAATGTTCTGAGTTCTTTCATTGCTTGTGCCAAGT
Source organism: Dasypus novemcinctus (assembly GCF_030445035.2). Lineage (NCBI taxonomy): Eukaryota > Metazoa > Chordata > Mammalia > Cingulata > Dasypodidae > Dasypus > Dasypus novemcinctus. The sequence goes on along the minus strand of NW_026688184.1, from coordinate 302,110 downwards.
TTTGCTCCCCTTCGTGATTATTGGTTTGTTGATTGGATTCAGCCATGTTTTCCTGATTACTGGTTTGTTTAGTAGATTTTTGTTGCTTTCTGGTCATCTCTTTATCTTGACGGATTTAATCAGTTCCTTAGCTTCTTTGTCTGCTCTTGGAGGTTAATTAGCTGTTATTTTTGCGTAGGTGTTATATCTTCTCTTTGTCTCTTTTTTCTACTTATTCTAGTTTCTTGTTGTTGGTTAAGTTCACTTTCAAGGAAAGTATTAGTGTTGGGGAAAGGCAATTGTGTAAGCAAGGGAAAAGTGTAAAGTAGTATTGGTGATATATGTTAACAAAGCAAGAATATGAGATCTGGGAGGATGGAGGTTAGATTCATGTAAATTGTGTAGAGTTATAGCAGTAGGTAGAGTACCTATTATGAGGTAGATGATTGAATATGGGAGAAATATGGTATGAGCTAAAAAGCTATTGATTTCGTGAGAGAGGGAAATAAAAAAAAAGGTAATAGTTTCAAGAGTGGATAACAGACAGAAAACAAAACATAGGTACTAGAAATTAAGATTTAGACCCTTCGTGGATCGAAGAAAGGGAGGTGGGAGGTGGAATACAGGAGAGCCAGTAGATGGTGGCGGATATCAAGATGTAGGGGAAAGAGGATAGTGTAGGTAGCCTAAATCAGTTCACACAGAAGTGAGGCAGTGGAGGATGAGAAAACCCAGCGAATGTGAGGTGTTTCCTGCCACAGCTATTGTATAATTGAGGTAAAATAAACTAAGTAGAATATGAGGGACAAGAGAGAGAGAGACAACAGAAAAAAAGAAAGAAAGAAAAAAAGAAAGTGGGGGGAAGGGACGAGAGGAAGAAAGTAGAAGGGGATGGGCAAAGGGTGGGGAACAGATAGGGGAAAAAAAAAACAGATATGCACGACCCAGAATTAAAACACCCACTACACAGCACCTACCACGAAAAAAAGCCTTAAATAACTGAGTAAAAGAAAGACTTTGGGGGATACGCTGTGAGAGAAGAGTAGGGGATAATGCGGTGTTAGCAATCAGGAAATTGAAAAAAGTAAAGAATAAGTCAAAATGAAAATAAAAACAAAGCAAAATGAAACGATAAAGAAAGAACGCCAACGTTAAAGGCTAGGACATTTAAGGACCTCAGATGGACCTCAGTGCGTGATGGATTCAGGGATGGAAAGTCTGAGATATTGAGGTCTCAAGAGATGTGAGCCTCTGTGGTGTGGGCCACCAGATTTTAGGGAATTCAGACCTGGCAACCTCCAATCTGGTCTACAGGAAGCCTGGGAGCCCCACAGTGTAACAGAGCCCTCAGGGATCCCCACAGCTGGGTGCCAGCCTTAAGGGGGAAGTCAGATCCGCAAACTCTATATTATGACTGAACCCTGCAATTCATTTACTTAGCTGGGCTCATTAGTATATCTCACTTCAGCTTTTGGACAGCTCCCATCCTGTGATTCCAAACCACTGCCACTAGAGGGCGCCTCTACACCGCAGCCACTTTGCTAGGACAGATCTGAAGCCCGGCCTGTGATGCTGAAAACAGATTCGAAAACTGTATTTCCCAAGGTTCGCAAAATATTCCCTAATCAGCTTCCAGAAGTGTCCCCCTCCCTTGCAGCAGCCTAAAACAACTTTCTGATTACGTCTCTATTGCCTACAGACTATTTGGGTGGAGACCGGCTGCCGGGCTTTTGGGGGCGGGGCTTCAGGCGGAAGCGCTATTGTTTATGTTCTCAATCACAAGTTTCCCCGCTTCACAACAAAACACTGTCTATCTTCCCAAATCGCTCTGCAAAGGCGACCCGCCGAATCAACCCGTGCACAGCTCGCCCAGAATTCGTGAACTCCTTAACAGCTCAGAGCCATCTAAAAGCGGTGCCGCCGGGCTGGACCGTGGTTCCCCCCACCCCCAATAGGGAGGAGCCCATGCGTGGATCTCAGCTACAGGCAATAGAACCCAAATTATATCTAGTAGACCAATCCTCTCCGTTACCTTTCTACCCAATCGATGTCCAGGCATTTCTGCCCTGCAAAAATCCCAAAAAAGGCCGGGTTTGGAGAGCCTGTAGCCGTGCCCAAAAGTCTCCTCCCGGGACCTACCACAAAGGAAAGTTCACTCAGCGACCATCTTGCCTCCTTCCCTTTCCTTCAGCTTTTGCGCTAACATTCCTATCTCTGCAACCAGCATTTACACTATAGGAAAGCATAACCGGTTGTATAGAAGATAACTCTTAAAACCTACCTGAAAAAGCATGTTACATATGATTTACTTCTGAGAACTAAGCATTGTGTGGAGAGATTTTGCAGCTATCTCCTTTCCTTCAGCTTTTGTGCTAACAAACCTATCTCTAAAACTAGCATTTCCTATATAGGTAAGCATAACCGAGGGTATAGCAGCTAACTCTTTAAACCTAAATGAAACAACATGGCAAATATGATTTACTTCTGAGAACTAAGCATTGTGTTCAGAGATTTTGCAGCTATCTCCTTTCCTTCAGCTTTTGTGCTAACATTCCTATCTCTAAAAGTACCATTTACACTATAGGAAAACATAACCTGGGATATAGCAGCTAACTCTTTAAACCTACCAGAAAAAGCAGGGTATATATGATTTCCTTCTGAAAACTAAGCATTGTGTGCAGAGATGGCTGCTATCTCCTTTCCTTCAGTTTTTGGGCTAAGAATCCAATCTCTAAAACTAGCATTTCCTATATAGGAAAGCATAACCGAGGGTGTAGCAGCTAACTCTTTAAACCTACTTGAAAGAGAATGTCATATGTGCTTTACTTTAGGGAACGAATAATTGAGTGCAGAGATTTTTTTATATCCCCTTTCCTTCAATTTTTGTGCTAACATTCCTATCTCTAAAACTAGAATTTACACTATAGGAAAGCATAAATGGGGGAATAGCAACTAACTCTTTAAACCTACCTGAAAGAGCATGGTACATATGATTTACTTCTGAGAACTAAGCATTTTGTGCAGAGATTATGCAGGTATCTCCTTTCCTTCAGTTTTTGTGCTAATATTCCTATCGCTAATACTAACATTTACTATATAGGAAAGCATAACCGAGGGTATAGCAGCTAGCTCTTTTAACCTACTTGAAAGAGGATGTCACATGTGCTTTACTTTAAGGAACTAAGCATTGTGTGCAGAGATATTGCAGCTATCTCCTTTCCTTCAGTTTTTGTGCTAACATTCCTCTCTCTGAAACTAGCATTTGCTATAAACGAAAGCATAATCGAGGGTATCGCAGGTAACTCTTTAAACCTAAATGAAACAACAGGGCACATAGGATCTGCTTCTGAGAAATAAGCATTGTGTGCAGAGATTTTGCAGCTATCTCCTTTCCTTCAGGTTTGTGCTAACATTCCTATATCTAAAACTAGCTTTTACTATATAGGAAAGCATAACCGAGGGTATAGCAGTTAAGTCTTTTAACGTACTTGAAAGAGGATGTCAAATGTGCTTTACTTTAGGGATCTAAGCATTGAGTGCAGAGATTTTGTGGCTATCTCCTTTCCTTCAGTTTTTGTCCTAATATGCCTATCTCTAAAACTAGCATTTATGCTATAGGAAAGCATAACCGGGTGTAAAGCAGTTAACTCTTTAAATCTAAGTGAAACAAATTGGCACATATGATCTACTTCTGAGAAGTAAGCATTGTGTGCGGAGATTTTGCAGCTATCTCCTTTCCTTCAGATTTTGTGCTAACATTCCTATCTGTAAAACTACCGTTTACTATATAGGAAGGCATAACCGAGCGTATAGCAGCTAACACTTTAAACGTACTTGAAAGAGGATGTCACATGTGCTTTACTTTAGTGAAGTAAGCATTGTCTGCAGAGATTTTGTGGCTATCTCCTTTTCTTCAGTTTTTGTTTCAACATTCCTCTCTCTAAAACCAGCATTTACGATATAGGAAAGCATTACTGAGGGTATAGCACCTAACTCCTTAAACCTAAAGGAAACAGCATGGCACATATGATTTACTTCTGAGAACAAATCATTGTGTGCAGAGATTTTGCAGCTATCACCTTTCCTTCAGTTTTTGTGCTAAAATTCCTATCTCTCAAACTAGCATTTACTATATAGGAAAGCATAACCAAGGGTATAGCAGCTAACTCTTGAAACCTACTTGAAAGAGGATGTCACATGTGCTTTACTTTAGGGACCTAACCATTGAGTGCAGATATTTTGAGGCTATCTCCTTTCCCTCAGTTATTGTGCTAATATGCCTATCTCTAAACCTAGCATTTAAACTACAGGAAAGCACAAACGGGGGTATAGTGGCTAATTTTTTAAACCTACCTGAGAAAGCATGGTACATATGACTTACTTCTGATAACTAAACATTGTGAGCACAGATTTTGCAGCTATCTCCTTTTCTTCAGTTTTTATGCTAACATTCCTATCTCTAAAACTAGCATTTACTATATAGGAAAGAACAACCAAGGGTAGAGCAGCGAACCCTTTAAACCTAAATGAAACAACATGGCACATATGAATTACTTCTGAGAACTCAGCATTGTGTGCAGAGATTTTGCAGCTATCTCCTTTCCTTCAGTTTTTGTGCTAACATGCCTATCTCTAAAACTAGCATTTACTATATAGGAAAGAATAACAGAGGGTATAACAGCCAACTCTTTAAACCTAAATGAAACAACATGGCATATGTGATTTACTTCTGAGAACTAATCATTGTGTAAAGAGATTTTGCAGCTATCTCCTTTCCTTCAGGTTTTGTGGTAACATTCCTATCACTGAAACTAGCCTTTACTATATAGGAAAGCATAACCGAGGGTATAGCAGCTAACTGTTTAAACCTACCTGAAAGAGGATATCACATGTGCTTTACTTCTGGGAACTAAGCATTGAGTGCAGAGATTTTGCAGCTATCTATTTTCCTTCAGTTTTTATACTAACATTCCTATCTCTAAAACTAAAATTTGTTATATAGGAAAGCATAACCGAGGTTACAGCAGCTAACTCTTTAAACCTAAATGGAACAACATGGCACGTATGATTTACTTCTGAGAACTAAGCAGTATGCGCAGAGATTTTGCAGCTATCTCCTTTCCTTCAGTTTTTGTGCTAACCTTCCTTTCTCTTAAAATAGTATTTACTATATAGGAAGGCATAACCGAGTGTATAGCAGCTAACTCTTTAAACCTACTTGAAAGAGGATGTTATATGTGCTTTACTTTGGGAACAAAGCATTGAGTGCACAGATTTTCTGGCTATCTCCTTTCCTTCAGTTTTTGTGCTAACATTCCTGTCTCTAAAACCTCCTTTTCTATATAGGAAACCATAACCGGGGGTATAGCATCTAACTCTTTAAACCTAAATGAAACAACATGGCACATATGATTTACTTCTAAGAACTAAGCATTGTGTGCAGAGATTTTGCAGCTATCTCCTTTCCTTCACTTTTTGTGCTAACATTCCTGTCTCTACAACTCGCGTTTATTATATTGGAAAGCATAACCGAGGGTATAGCACCTAACTCTTGAAACCTACTTGAAAGAGGATGTCACATGTGCCTTACTTTATGGAACTAAGCATTGAGTGCAGATATTTTGAGGCAATCTCCTTTCCTTCAGATTTTGTGCTAATATGCCTATCCCTAAAACTAGCATTTACACTTTATGAAAGCACAACTGATGATACAGTGGATAATTTTTTAAACATACCTGAAAAAGCATGGTACATATGACTTACTTCTGAGAACTAAACATTGTGTGCACAGATTTTGCAGCTATCTCCTTCTCTTCAGGTTTTATTCTAACATTCCTATCTCTAAAACTAGCTTTTAAAATATAGTAAAGAACAACCAAGAGTAAAGCAGCTAACCGTTTAAACCTAAATGAAACAACATGGCACATATGAATTACTTCTGAGAACTAAGCATTGCGTGCAGATATTTTGCAGCTATCTCCTTTCCTTCAGTTTTTGTGCTAACATGCCTATCTCTAAAACTAGCATTTACTATATAGGAAAGCATAATAGAGGGTATAGCAGACAACTCTTTAAACCTAAATGAAACAACATGGTACATATGATTTACTTCTGGGAACTAATCATTCTGTGCAGAGATTTTGCAGCTATCTCCTTTCCTTCAGGTTTTGTGGTAACTTTCCTATCTCTAAAACTAACATTTACAACATAGGAAAGTATATCCGAGGGTAGAGCAGCTAACTCTTTACACCTACTTGAAAGAGGAAATCACATATGCTTTACTTTAGGGAACTAAGCATTGAGTGCAGAGATTTTGTGGCTATCTCCATTCCTTCAGTTTTTTTGCTAATATTCCTATCTTTAAAACTAGCATTTACACTATAGGAAAGCATAACCGAATGTATAGCAGCTAACTCTTTAAACCTAACTGAAAAAGCATGGTACATATGATTTACTTCTTAGAACTAAGCATTGTGTGCAGAGATTTTGCAGCTATCTCCTTTCCTTCATTTTTAGTGCTAACTTTCCTATCTCTAAAACTAGCATTAACTGTATACGAGAGCATAACTGCGGGTATATCATTTAACACTTTATACCTAAATGAAACAACATGGCACATTTCATTTACTTCTGAGAACTAAGCATAGAGTGCAGAGATTTTGCAGCTATCTCCTTTCCTTCAGTTTTTGTGCTAACATTCCTATCTCTAAAACTACCATTTACTATATACAAAAGGATAACAGAGGGTATAGCAGCTAACTCTTTAAACATAAATGAAAAAACAAGGCACATATTATTTACTTCTGAGAACTAAGCATTGTGTGGAGAGATTTTGCTGCTATCTCCTTTCCCTCAGTTTTTGTGCTAACATTCCTATCTCTAAAACCAGCATTTCCTATAGAGGAGAGCATAACCTAGGGTATAGCAGGTAACTCTTTAAACCGAAATGAAACAACATGGCACATAGGATTTACTTCTGAGAACTAAGCATTGTGTGCAGATTTTCCAGCTATCTCCTTTCCTTCATTTTTACTGCTTACATTCCTATCTCTAAAACTTGCATTTACTTGAGGCCAGTCTCGAAGCCAAACTCAGCATGTAAATGCAATGACTTCCCCGCAGCTTGGGACATGACACCCGCGGAGGAGCCTCCCTGGCACCAAGGGACCACTATCAACTACCAACTGATGATGCAACTGGAAAATGACCTTGTACGCAAAGTCCAATGCGAATCAGCGGAATATCCCTGTCTACATAAAATAACATGATTTAAAAAGCTGTTTGACCTAATGTAAGGGGGAAATGGAAAGGAGAAATGAGTTTATATGGCTATGAGTCTCTAAAAAAGAGTCTGGAGGCTGTCAGAAGGATTGCCCTTATGCACAACTGAGCAGAGTCTGAGAGAGAGATAAAGCAGATGCAACCACCAGATAACGGTTCCTTCGAGGGCTAAAGAGACCCATGGGAGTTATGGTCATGGCCGATGGGTTTAACTACCAGGTCAGATGGCCCCTCTTTGGAACTCGTGTTTATGTGTGATGGATCTGGACTCAACTGGGATCTCTCTTCATAAGACTTTCATGCTATTGTGCTGGAGGTGCAGTTAGTGTCGGGGTTTAAGATATATTTAGGGGATTTGAATCTCTGGACTGACAATGTGATAGCCAGGTCCTGAGACTCAACAGACTCCAACACCTACAATCTGACTTATTGGGCTCACCGCAATCAGCTAAAATGGAGTTGAAGAAGGACAACCACCACACCATGCAGCCTAGAGTGATTACAACTGAAAGTGGGAGGATTGCATCCAGCATCCATGTGGAATCTGAGCCTCCTCTTGACATAGAGGTGCAATGGACACAACCAATCCAATGTCCACATAGAAAAGGTGGCATTGGATTGAGAAAAGTGGACACGATGGCTGATGGGTATGGGGAAAGGCAGGAAGAAATGAGAGGTGGAGGCGTCATTGGGACAAGGAGCTGCCCTGGATGGTGCTTCAGGGGCAATCACCAGACATTGTAAATCCTCACAGGGCCCACTGGATGGAATGGGGGAGATTATGGGCCATGATGTGGACCATTGACCATGAGGTGCAGAGATGCCCAAAGATGTACTTGCCAAATGCAATGGATGAGTCATGATGATGGGAAGGAGTGTTACTGGGGGGGGGGGGGGGAGAGGTGGGCTGGGGTGGTAGGGTTCATTGGGACCTCATATATATATATATATATATATATATATATATTTTTTAAGTAATATTATTACAAAGTCAATAAAAAAAAAGAGTTACCTGCTATACCCTCGTTTATGCTTTCCTATATAGGAAATGCTAATTTTAGAGATAGGAATGTTAGCACAAAAACTGAAGGAAAGGAGATAGCTGCAAAATCTCTGCACACAATGCTTATTTCTCAGGAGTAAATCATATGTACCATGATTTTCCTGGTAGGTTTAAAGTGTTAGCGGCTATACACCCTGTTATGCTTTCCTATAGTGTAAATCCTAGTTTTAGAGATTGGAATGTTAGCACTAAAGCGGAAGGAAATGAGATAGCTGAAAAATCTCTGCACCCAATGCTTAGTTTTCAGAAGTAAATGATATGTGCCATGTTGTTTCATTTAGGTTTAAGGAGTTAGCTGCTATACCATCGGTTATGCTTTCGTATATAGGAAATGCTAGTTTTAGAGATAGTAATGTTAGACTAAAAATGAAGGAAAGGAGATAGCTGCAAAATCTCTGCACACAATGCTTAGTTCTCAGTAGTAAATCATATGTGCCATATAGTTTCATTTAGGTTTAAAGAGTTGGCTGCTATACCCTTGGTTATGCTTTAGTATATAGTAAATGCTGGTTTTAGAGATATGACGTTTAGCACGAAAACTAAAGGAAAAGATATAGCTGCAAAATCTCTGCACTCAATGCTTATTTCCCTAAACTAAAGCACATTTGACATGATCTTTCAAGTAGGTGTAAGTGTTAGCTTCTATACCCTCGGTTATGCTTTCCTATATAGTAAATGCTAGTTTTAGATATAGGAATGTTAGCACAAAAACTGAAGGAAACGAGATAGCTGCAAAATCGCTGCACACAGTGCTTAGTTCTCAGAAGTAAATCATATGTGCCATGCTTTTTCAGGTAGTTTTAAAGAGTTAGATCCTATACCACCGATTATGCTTTCCTCTAGTGTAAATGGTAGTTTTAGAGATAAGAATGTTAGCACAAACCTGAAGGAAAGGAGATAGCCTCTAAATTTCTGCACTCAAGGCTTAGTTCCCTATAGTAAAGCACATGTGACATCCTCTATCAAGTAGGTTTAAAGAGTGACGTGCTATACCCTCGATTATACTTTACTATATAGGAAATGCTAGTTTTAGAGATACGAATGTTAGTACAAAAACTGAAGGAAAGGAGATAGCTGCGAAAAGGCTGCACACAATGCTTAGTTCTCAGAAGTAAATCATATGTGCCATGTTGTTTCATTTATGTTTAAAGAGCTAACTGCTATACCCTCAGTTATGCTTTAGTATATAGTAAATGCTAGTTTTAGAGATAGCAATGTTAGTACTAAAAATGAAAGAAAGGAGATAGCTGCAAAATCTATTCAGACAATGCTTATTTCTTAGAAGAAAATCGTATGTGCCATGTTGTTGCATTTATGTTTAAAGAGTAAGCTGATATACCCTCGGTTATGCTTTTCTTTATAGGAAATGCTAGTTTTAGAGATAGGAATGTTAGCACAAAAACTGAAGGAAAGGAGATATCTGCAAAATCTGTGCACACAATGCTTAGTTCTCGGAAGTAAATCATATGTACCATGCTTTTACAGGTAGGTTTAAAGAGTTAGCTCCTATACCCCCGGTTATGCTTTCCTATAGTATACAAGCTTGTTTTAGAGATAGGAATGTTATCACAAATACTGAAGGAAAGGAGATAGCCACAAAATCTCTGAACTGAATGCTTAGTTCTCAGAAGTAAATCATATGTACCATGCTTTTTCAGGTAGCTTTAAAGAGGGAGCTGGATGCCGGAGGCGGGCCAGGCCACTGTAGCGAGCGGAGCTGGGCATAGGCGGGCCGGGCCGCGGTTCCTTAAGGAGCCGGTCGGGGCCGGTCCAGGACACGGCAGCGACGGGCGGACGCCGGAGCCGGGCCGGGCCGCTGTAGCGAGCGGAGCCGGGCGTAGCCGGGCTGGGCCGCGGGAGCGTACGGAGCCGGGCGGGGCCGGTGCAGGCCGCTGCGGCGAGAGGCGGATGCCAGAGCCGGGCCGGGCCGCTGTAGCGAGTGGAGCCGGGTGTAGCCGGGCTGGGCCACGGGGGCATACCGAGCCAGGCGGAGCCGGTCCAGGCCTCCATGACGAGCGGCGGCGGGCATAGCCGGGCCTGCGGAGGGGTTTCTGTTTTTTGTTTTTTTTGTTTGTTTGTTTGTTTTTTTGGTGCATCTGCAGTACTGGGGAGTTTGTGGGCCCTGGGCGGCCTATTGGGGGTTTGTGGGAAGGTAGGTGCTTGCAGACCCATTTGGGCAGACAGCCGGGGGTGTTTAGGGCAAAGTGGGGGGAAGTTGTTGTTTTAGATAGTGTTGCAATTGTGACACGTGTATACCTGTATCTCTCTTCCCCCTATCTGTCCCCCACCGTTTGCCCATCCGCTTTTTCTTTCTTCCTTTCTTCTTGTCTTTCTTTTTTTCTTCATTATAATTAGTTTTTTTTTTTTCGGTTTTCTCTTTCCCTCTTGTCCCTCATCTTCCACTTATTTTATTTTAATTCAAGTACACAATAGGTGCTACAGGGAACACCTCACATTTTCTAGGTTTTCCCATCCTCCACTGCCTCATTTCTGTTTGAACAGATTTAGGCTACCTACACTATCCGCCTTCCCCTGCATCTTGATATCCACTATCATCTACTGTCTCTCCTATATTCCACCCCCCACCTCCCGTTCTGTGATCCACAAAGTGTCTAACTCTTAATTTCTAATACCTTTGTTCTGTTTTCTGTCTGGTATCCACTCTTGAAACTATTACCTTTCTTTTCTTTTTCCCTCTCTCATGAAAACAATAGCTTTGTAGTTCATACCATATTCCCCCCATATTCAGTAATCTACTTCATAAAAGGTACTCTACCTACAGCTATAACTCTATACAATCTACATAAATCTAACCTCCATCCTCCCAGATCTCATATTCTTGCTTTGTTAACATACATCACCAATACTACCTTACACTTTTCCCTTGCTTACACAATTGCCTTTCCCCAACACTAATACTTTCCTCTAAAGTGAACTTAACCAACAACAAGTAACAAGAATAAGAAGAAAAAAAGTGACAAAGAGAAGATATAACACCTATACAAAAATAACAACTAATTAACCTCCAAGAGCAGACAAAGAAGCTAAGGAACTGATTAAATTCATCAAAATAAAGAGATGACCAGAAAGCAACAAAAATCTACAAACCAAACCAATAATCAGGAAAACATGGCTGAATCCAATCAACAAACCAATAATCACGAAGGGGAGCAAAACTTGGCACAAGCAATGAAAGATCTCAGAACATTTATCACCGACAAATTTGACGAAGTAATGAAAGAGGTTAACAACATGAAGACATCACTTGGAGGGGAAATTGCAGACATACGCAAAAACATAACAGATATGATGAGAATGAACACCACAGTTCAAGAAATCAAAAATACACTTGCAGCAAATATCAGCAGACTAGAAGAGACAGAGCAGAGAATTAGTGATGTAGAAGACAGTACATCAGAAATCAAGCAGATAGTAGAAGGGGTCAATAAGAAGATAGAAAAAATCCAAGTAGGACTTAGGGACCTGAATGACAATGCAAAACGCTCAAACATACGTATTATAGGCATTCCAGAAGGTGAAGAGAAGGGAAAGGGGTCAGAAGGAGTGTTGCAGGAAATAATGGCTGAAAACTTCCCAAATCTACTGAAAGAGACAGATGTACATATCCAAGAAGCACAGCGCACTCCACAAGTCATAAACCCCAACAGGCCCACCCCAAGACATATACTTGTCAAATTATCCAATGCTCAAGACAAAGAGAAAATCCTAAAAGCAGCAAGAGAAAAGAAAACCATCACATACAAGGGAAGCTCAATTAGATTAAGTGCTGATTTCTCTTCTGAAACCATGGAGGCAAGAAGACAGTGGTATGATATAGTCAAGGTACTAAAGGAAAAAAATTTCCAACCAAGAATACTCTATCCAGCTAAACTAGCATTCAAACATGATGGAGAGTTCAAAATATTCGCAGACAAACAGAAACTGAAAGAGTATACCAACAAGAAACCTCCCCTTCAAGAAATTCTAAAGGGAGTTCTGCAGGAAAAAAGGAAAAAACAGGAAAGGCAAAGTTGGAGGAGAGTATAAGACCAACAACAACAACAAAAAAGACAAAAAAAATATACTAACAAAATATGACAAACACAAATCCAATCAAAATATGGCTAACACAAATAATTCCTTGATAGTAATAACACTGAATGTCAACGGATTAAACTCACCTATCAAAAGATTCAGACTGGGACATTGGATAAGGAAATATGACCCATCCATATGCTGTCTAGAAGAGACACATCTTAGACCCAGAGACGCATGGAGATTGAAAGTGAATGGCTGGAAAACAATCATACAACCTCACAATAACCAAAAAAAGGCAGGAGTAGCTATGTTAATATCAGACAAAATAGACTTTAAATGTGAAACAATTGTGAGAGACAAAGAAGGATACTACATTTTAGTGAAAGGGAAAATCTGTCAAGAAGATCGAACAATCATAAATATCTATGCCCCTAACAAGGGTGCCTCTAAATACATCAGGCAAACGCTGGAAAAACTAAGTGAAAGAATAGATACATCTACAATTATAGTGGGGGATTTTATTACACCACTATCAACTCTGGACAGAACATCTCAAAAGAGAATCACCAAAGAAAGAAAACATCTGAATAGTAAATTAGAGGAGCTGGATCTAATAGAGATATATAGATCGCTACACCCAAACACAGCAGGATATACATTTTTCTCAAGCGCACATGGATCATTCTCCAAGATAGATCATATGCTAGACCACAAAGAAAGGCTGAACGAATTCAGAAAGATTGAAATCATACAAAACATTATCTCTGACCACAGTGGAGTCAAGCTGGAGATTTGCAAGGGACAGAAGCCCAGATTTCACACCACGATTTGGAAATTAAACAGCACACACTTAGAAAAACAGTGGGTCAAAGAGGAAATCTCAAAAGAAATCAATGACTACTTGAAACAAATGATAATGATAACACAACATACCAAAATTTATGGGATGCAGCAAAAGCAGTACTGAGAGGGAAGTTTATAGCCATAAATTCATATATCAAAAAAGAAGAAAGAGCAAAAAGTGAAGAACTAACTGCACATTTGAAGGAATTAGAAAAACAACAACAAAGTAACCCAACAGGAAGAAGAAGGAAGGAAATAACAAAGATAAGAGCAGAACTAAATGAAATAGAAAATAAGAAAGCACTTGAACAGATAAACATAACCAAGAGCTGGTTTTTTGAGAAGATTAACAAAATTGACAAACCTTTAGCAACACTAACAAAGAAAAAAAGAGAGAAGATGCAAATACACAAAATAAGAAATGAGAAAGGCGATATCACCACTGACCCCACAGAAATAAAGACTATCATAAGAGTATATTTTGAAAAACTATATTCCAACAAAAATGATAATCTAGAGGAAATGGACAAATTCCTAGAAACACATAAGCAGCCCATATTGACAAAAGAAGAAATTGATGATCTTAACAAACCAAACACAAGCAGAGAGATAGAATCAGTTATTAAAAATCTCCCAACTAAGAAGAGCCCAGGGCCAGATGGCTTCACAGGTGAATTCTACAAAACATTCCGGAAAGAACTGACACCAATACTGCTGAAACTATTCCAAAACATCGAAACAGGAAGAACATTACCCAACTCCTTCTATGATGCCAACATTACCCTAGTACCAAAGCCAAACAAAGACATCACAAGAAAGGAAAATTACAGACCAATTTCTCTAATGAACCTAGACGCAAAAATACTTAACAAAATACTTGCTAATCGTATTCAACAACACATTAAACGTATTATACACCACGACCAAGTGGGATTCATACCAGGTTTGCAAGGATGGTTCAACATAAGGAAATCAATCAACGTAATACACCATATAAACAGATTGAAGGAAAAAAATCACATGATTATATCTATTGATGCAGAAAAAGCATTTGACAAAATACAGCACCCTTTCTTGATAAAAACACTCCAAAAGATTGGAATACAAGGAAATTTTTTGAACATGATAAAGAGTATATATGAAAAACCTAAAGTCAATATTGTTTACAATGGAGAAATACTAGACTCCTTCCCTCTAAACTCAGGAACAAGACAAGGATGCCCACTGTCTCCGCTAATATTTAACATTGTCTTAGAAGTACTTGCTCGAGCACTGAGGCAAGAACCAGAAATAAAAGGCATTCAAATTGGAAAGGAAGAAGTAAAAATTTCATTATTTGCAGATGACATGATCCTATACATAGAAAACCCTGAGAGATCTACAACGAAGATTCTAGAACTCATAAATGAGTTTAGTAAAGTCGCAGGTTATAAGATCAATGCGCAAAAATCAGTAGCATTTCTGTACACCAATAATGAGCAAGATCAGGAGGAAATCAAGAAACAAATACCATTCACAATAGTAAATAAAAAAATCAAATACTTAGGAATAAATTTAACTAAAGAGGTAAAGAACTTATACACCGAGAACTATTCAAGATTGTTCAAGGAAATCAAAGAAGACCTAAATAAATGGAAGACTATTCCTTGTTCATGGATAGGAAGACTGAACATTGTTAAGATGTCTATCCTACCAAAACTGATCTACACATTCAATGCAATCCCAATAAAAATCAACACAGCTTTCTTTAAGGAACTAGAAAAACTAACTATGAAATTTATTTGGAAAGGAAAGAGACCCCGAATAGCCAAAGACATACTGAAAAAGAAAAACGAAATTGGAGGAATCACACTACCTGACTTCAAAACATACTATAAAGCTACGGTGGTGAAAACAGCATGCTATTGGCATAAGGAGAGACACATAGACCAATGGAATCGAATTGAAAGCTCTGATATAGAACCTCACATATACAACCACATAATATTCGATAAAGCCACCAAACCCTCTCAACTGGGAGAGAGTAGCCTATTCAACAAATGGTGTCTGGAGAACTGGATAGCCATATGTAGAAGAATGAAAGAGGATTACCATCTCACACCTTATACAAAGATCAACTCAAGATGGATCAAAGACCTAAATATCAGAGCCAAGACCATAAAAACCTTAGAAAGCAGTGTAGGGAAACATCTACAGGACCTTGTAATAGGAAATGGATTTATGAATATCTCACCAAAAGCACGAGCAGCAAAAGAACTAATAGATAAATGGGACTTCCTCAAAATTAAAGCCTTCTGCACCTCAAAGGAGTTTGTCAAGAAAGTAAATGGGAGCCCACACAGTGGGAGAAAATATTTGGCAATCATATATCTGATAAGAAACTTATAACTTGCATATATAAGAACTCCTATATCTTGAAAATAAAAAGATAAACAACCCATTTAAAAAATGGGAAAAAGACTTAAACAGACACTTCTCCGAAGAAGAAATACAAATGGCAAGAAAGCACATGAAAAAATGTTCCAAATCTCTAGCTATCAGGGAAATGCAAATCAAAACTACAATGAGATACCATCTTTCACCCATAAGATTGGCAGCTATGAAAAAAACAGAAGAATACAAGTGCTGGAGAGGATGTGAAGGAAGGGGAACACTCATTCACTGCTGGTGGGAATGCAGAAGGATCCAACCATTCTGGAGGACAGTATGGCAGTTTCTCAAAAAACTAGCCATAGATTTGCCATATGACCCAGCAATACCACTGCTGGGTATATACCCAGCAGAACTGAAAATAAGGACACAAACCGATATATGTACACCAATGTTCATAGCAGCATTGTTCACTATTGCCAAAAGTTGGAATCAACCCAAATGCCCATCAACAGATGAGTGGATCAATAAAATGTGGTATATACACACAATGGAATACTACTCGGCTGTAAGAACAAACACACTACAAACACATGTGATAACATGGATGAATCTTGAGAACCTTATGTTGAGTGAAGCAACCCAGACATTGAAGGACAAATACTACATGACCTCAATGATATGAAATAAACAAGCTGCCCTAGATAGCAAGAGACTGAACGATAGGCTTACAGGAAATCGGAGGGTGGAGGAAGGATATGAGCCGATGTCTGCAGGGGTGGAATTTAAGACGAGATGGTGGTAAGTATTAACACAAAGAAGAGATAAAAGGGGGGCAAGTGGTTGCCTTTGGTTGGAGCTTTGCGGGTTTGAGGGTGGCTGGGGAGGGACGGATGGGTAACGTTGCCCAAAAGTTGGGGGAGGGAGGGGTAGCATACGAACACAGGAGAGGGTCAGGTGTTGGTGGAGAGTAAAATGCCGAGAAAATCATATCAAAATATAATAAAGAGGGTTACCTGTTTAGAATGCTCGGAGGGGAGTGTCTGATGCAGGACGGGCTCCTGGGGAATGTCTAAATGCTCCTTCTGCAGGGTGGGTGACACCATGGGGTAGAAACCCAAGTAGTGAGAGTGGGGGTGGACCCACATCCTGGGGAGGACTAATGCCATCAAATAGAGGGAACGGTATCCCTCGAGAGAAAGGGTGGCTCCCAGGGCATCGGGCAGTTGAGCAAGTTAGGCCCTGAACACTATTCCATCTATATCTGGAAGTGGCTCCTCAGGAAACGGAGGTTGGCTGTCACTGTGGGCAACAAGGTGGAAGGGAAAATGGATGTGAAATGTGTGGAACCAAAGTAAATAGGGGGTAAGAGAGGAGTTTCTGGAGAGTACACAAGGATGGTTATAAAACATGTAATATTACACCATAAAATATAGGAGATGACAGACTGATACTGTAAACCATAATGTAAAACATAGGATAACTAAAAATGTAAAGAACTGTGTATCCTAAAGTATGCACCATAATGTAAACGCAGATGTCACCTTGTTAGAAAGCTAATGTCTCAGACTCTGTACATCACTTTTAGTAAATATGATATGAATAGGGCGTAAGAGTATCACTGTGGAAAGGAAAAGGTTTTCTGGTGGATGTGTGGGAGTGCTGTATATTATATATATACATTGCTGTGGTCTAGGACTCCTGTGAAGAAAAGCTGAATAATTAGGGGGGGGAAGAAAAAAAAAAAGAAAAAGAAAAAGATAGGATGTGGAATTTTTTCAAGTCAACATTCTTTATCTAAGTTCTTTATCTAACTTTATCCAAGTTCTTTATCTATCTTTTAAACCCATCACTATATGCCATTCCCTAGTAAGGGACCATGACATTATATTGGGCTTCAAATT
This sequence comes from Dasypus novemcinctus, assembly GCF_030445035.2. Lineage (NCBI taxonomy): Eukaryota > Metazoa > Chordata > Mammalia > Cingulata > Dasypodidae > Dasypus > Dasypus novemcinctus. The sequence continues at coordinate 284,632 of NW_026688184.1, read as the reverse complement.
TCGGGGAGTTCTGGATCACAGAGTGTTTCAACAATGGCAATGGAGGGATACTGGTATGGGATACCAATGACAGGTGATAAATGACTGACAGGGAGCTGTACAGAACATATGTCCAGGGTGCATGGTAATGTTTGGATATACTCATAGTGGCAATAATTAAAAACCACAGTAGGGGGGGTACTGGGTTCCTGGCCAGTGGTGCTCTGTCGTGGTCCCTAGGGCAGCAGGGACAGTCTCCCAGGTACAGTGGCGGGGACCGGGAGGGAGTGAGGGTTCAACAGTGAGCCCCTGATTCTAATGACTATGCTTGGGAGCTGATAAACCTAAAAAAAGAACAAGGCCTAGAGCAACATTGTGCCTGGGAATTTCCTCCTGTCAGCCTTCATGTTACTCAAATGTGGCCAGGCTCGAACCCAAACTCAGCATGTAAATGCAATGCTTTCCCCCCAGCGTGGGACATGACACCTGGGGATGAGCCTCCCTGGCAACGAGGGACCACTATCAACTACCAACTGATGATGCAACTGGAAAATGACCTTATACGGAAGGTTCAATGCGGATCAGCAGTTTATCCATGTCTACATAAAATACCATGACTTTAAAATGCTGTTTGACCTAAAGTAAGGGGGAAATGGAAAGGAGAAATGAGTCTATATGGCTACGAGTTTCTAAAAAAGAGTCTGGAGGCTGGCAGAAGGATTGCCCTCATGCACAACTGAGAAGAGTCAGAGAGACAGATAAAGCAGATACAACCCCCAGATATTGGTTCCTTTGAGGGCTAAAGAGACCCATGGGAGTTATGGTCATGGCCGATGGGGTTAACTACCAGGGCAGATGGCCCCTCTTTGGAAATGGTGTTTATGTGTGATGAATCTGGACTCAGATGGGATCTCCCTTCATAAGACTTTCATGCTAATGTGCTGGAGGTGCAGTTAATGTTGGGGTTTAAGATATATTTAGGGGATTTGAATCTCTGGACTGACAATGTGATAGCCAGGTCCTGAGCCTCAACAGACTCCAGCACCTACAATCTGATCTATTGGACTTACCACACTCAGCTAAGATGGAGTTGAAGAAGGACAACCACCACACCATGGAGCCTAGAGTGACTACAACTGAAAATGGGAGGATTGCATCTAGCATCCATGTGGAATCTGAGCATCCTCTTGACATAGAGGTGCAATGGACACAACCAATCCAATGTCCACATAGAAGAGGTGGCATTGGATTGGGAAAAGTGGACATGGTGGACGATGGGTATGGGGAAAGGCAGGAAGACATGAGAGGTGGAGGCATCTTTGGGACATGGAGCTGCCCTGGATGGTGCTTCAGAGGTAATCACCAGACATTGTAAATCCTCACAGGGCCCACTGGATGGAATGGAGGAGAGTATGGGCCATGATGTGAACCATTATCTATGAGGTGCAGAGGTGCCCAAAGATGTACTTACCAAATCCAATGTATGTGTCATGATGATGGGAACGAGTGTTGTTGGGGGGGGAGAGGGGGGGTGGGGGGTGGGGTTGAATGGGATCTCACATATATATTTTTAATGTAATATTATTAGAAAGTCAATAAAAAAAATAAAGAGGGAGCTGTACATCCCCCGTTATGCTTTCCTACAGTGTAAATCTAGTTTTATAGATAGGAATGTTACCACTAAAAATGATGGAAAGGAGATAGCTGCAAAATCTCTGCACACAATGCTTACTTCTAAGAAATAAAACATATGTGCTATGTTGTTTCATTTAGGTTTAAAGATTTCGCTGCTATACCCTCGATTATGCTTTCCTATATAGTAAATGCTAGTTTTTGGGATAAGAATGTTAGCACAAAAACTGAAGGAAGGAAATAGCTGAATAAGCTCTGCACACAATGTTTAGTTCTCAGAAGTAATTCACATGTACCATTCGTTTTCTGGTAGGTATAAAGAGTGAGCTGCTATACCCCCGGTTATGCTTTCCTATAGAATAAATACTAGTTTTAGAGAGAGGAATGTTAGCACAAAAACTGAAGAAAAAGAGATAGCTGCAAAATCTCTGCACACAATGTTTAGTTCTCAGTAGTAAATCATATGTGCCATTTGTTTCATTTAGGTTTAAAGAGTTAGCTGCTATACTCTTGGTTATGCTTTCCTCTATAGGAAATGCTAGTTTTAGAGATTTGAATGTTAGCATAAAAACTGAAAGGAAAGGAGATAGCTGCAAAATCTCTGCACATAATGCTTAATTCTCAGAATTAAATCATATGTGCCATGTTGTTTCATTTAGGTTTAAAGAGTTAGCGGCTATACCCTCGTTTATGCTTTCCTATATACGAAATGCTTGTTTTAGAGATATGAATGTTAGATCAAAAACTGAAGGAAAGGAAATAGCTGCAAAATCTCTGCACACAATGCTTAGTTCTCAGAAGAAAATCATATGTGCCATGTTGTTTCATTTAGGTTTAAAGAGTTAGCCGCAAAACCCTCAGTTATGCTTTCCAATAGTGTAAATGCTAGTTTTATTGATAGGAAATTTAGTACAAAAACTGAAGGAAAAGAGATAGCTGCAAAATCTCTACACAAAATATTTAGTTCTCAGAAGTAAATCACATGTGCCATGTTGTTTCATTTAGGTTTGAAGAGTTTGCTGCTATACCCTCGGTTATGGTTTCCGATATAGGAAATGCTAGTTTTAGAGATATGAATGTTATCATAAAAACTGAAGGAACGGATTTAGCTGCAACATGTCTGCACACAATGCTTCGTTCTCAGAAGTAAACCATATGTGCCATGTTGTTTCATTTAGGTTTAAAGAGTTAGCGGCTATACTATCGGTATTGCTTTCCTATATAGGACATGCTTGTTTTACAAATAGGAATGTTAGCAAAAAAAGTGAAGGAAAGAAGATAGCTGCAAATCTCTTCACACAATGCTTAGTTCTCCGAAGTAATTCATATGTGCCATGTTGTTTCATTTATGTTTAAAGAGTTAGCTGCTATACTCTCGGTTATGCTTTCCTCTATAGGAAATGCTAGTTTCAGAGATATGAATGTTAGCATAAAAACTGAAGGAAAGGAGATAGCTGCAAAATCTCTGCACACAGTGCTTAGTTTTCATAACTAAATCATATGTGCCATGTTGTTTCATTTAGGTTTAAAGAGTTAGCGGCTATACGCTCGGTTATGCTTCCCTATATAGGAAATGCTAGTTTTAGAGATAGGAATGTTAGCACTAAAACTGAAGGAAAGGAGATAGCTGCAAAATCTCTGCACACAATTCTTAGTTCTCTGATGTAAATCACATGTGCCATGTTGTTTCATTTTGGTTTAAATAGATAGCGGTTATAGCCTCGGTTATGCTTTCCTTTATAGGAAATGCTAGTTTTAAAGATAGGAATGTTAACACAAAAACTGAAGGAAAGATAATAGCTGCAAAATCTCTGCAAACAATGCTTTGTTCTCAGAAGTAAATCATATGTACCATGCTTTTTCAGGTAGGATTAAAGAGTTAGCTGCTATACCCCTGGTTATGCTTTCCTGTAGTGTAAATGCTAGTTTTAGAGATAGGAATGTTAGCACAAAACCTGAAGGAAAGGAGATAGCTGCAAAATCTCTGCAAACAATGTTTGGTTCTCAGATGTAAATCACACGTGCCATGTTGTTTCATTTTGGTTTAAATAGTTAGGGGCGATACCCTGGGTTATGCTTTCCTATATAGGAAATGCTAGTTTTAAAGATAGGAATGTTTGCACAAAAACTGAAGGAAAGAAGATAGCTGCAAAATCTCTGCACACAATGCTTAGTTCTCAGAAGTAAATCATAGGTACCATGCTTTTTCAGGTAGGTTTAAAAAGTTAGCTGCTATACCCCCGGTTATGCTTCCCTGTAGTGTAAACACTAGTTTTAGAGATAGGAATGTTAGCACAAAAACTTTAGGAAAAGAGATAGCTGCAATATCTCTGCACACAATGTTTAGTCCTCAGAAGTAAATCATATGTGCCACGTTGTTTCAGTTAGGTTTAAAGAGTTAGCTGCTATACCCTCGGTTATGCATTCCTATATAGGAAATGCTAGTTTTACAGATATGAATGTTAGCATAAAAACTGAAGGAAAGGAGATAGCTGCAAAATCTCTGCACACAATGCTTAGTACTCAGAAGAAAATCATATGTTCCAATGCTTTTTGAGGTAGGTTTAAAGAGTTAGCTGCTATACTCCGGTTATGCTTTCCTGTAGTGTAAATGCTAGGTTTAGCGATAGGAATGTTAGCACAAAAACTGAAGGAAAAGAGATAGCTGCAAAATCTCTGCAAACAATGTTTTGTTCTCAGAAATAAATCCTATGTGCCATGTTGTTTCATTTAGGTTTAAAGAGTTACGTGCTATACCCTAGGTTAAGCTTACCTATATATGAAAGGCTCGTTTTAGAGATATGAATGTTAGTACAAAAACTGAAGGAAAGGAGATATCTGCAAAATCTCTGCAAACAATGCTTAGTTCTCAGAAGTAAATCATATGTGCCATGTTGTTTCATTTAGGTTGAATGAGTTAGCTGCTATACCCACGGTTATGCTTTCCTATGTAGGAAATGCTAGTTTTAGTGATATGAATGTTAGCACAAAAACTGAAAGAAAGGAGTTACCTGCAAAAACTCTAACCACAATGTTTAGTTCTCAGAAGTAAACCATATGTACCATGCTTTTTGATGTAGGTTTAAAGAGTTAGCTGCTATACCCCCGGTTATGCTTTTCTATATAGGAAATGCTAGTTTTAGAGATATGAATCTTAGTACAAAAACTGACGGAAAGGAGATAGCTGCAAAGTCTCTGCACACAATGCTTAGTTCTCAGAAGTAAATCATATGTACCATGCTTTCTCAGGTAGGTTTAAAGAGTTAGCTGCTATACCCTCGGTTAGCTTTCCTATAGTATAAATGCTAGGTTTAGAGATACGAATGTTAGTACAAAAACTGATAGAAAGGAGATAACTGCAAAATCTCTGCATACAATGCTTAGTTCTCAGAAGTAAATCATATGAGCCATGATGCTTCATTTATTTTTAAAGAATTAGCGGCTATACCCTCGGTTATGCTTTCCTATATAGGAAATTCTTGTTTTACAAATAGGAATGTTAGTACAAAAACTGAAGGAAAGAAGATAACTGCAAAATCTCTGCAAACAATGCTCAGTTCTCAGAAGTAAATCATATATACCATGCTTTTTCAGGTAGGTTTAAAGATTTAGCCGCTATACCCCCGGTTATGCTTTCCTGTAGTGTAAATGCTAGTTTTAGAGATAGGAATGTCAGCACAAAACCTGAAAGGAAAGAAGATAGCTGCAAAATCTCTGCACACAATGCTTAGTTCTCAGAAGTTAATCATATGTACCATACTTTTTCAGGTAGGTTTAAAGAGTTAGCTACTATACCCCCGGTTTTGCTTTCTTATATAGAAAATGCTAGTTTTACAGAAAGGAATGTTAGCACAAAAACTGAAGGAAAGGAGATAGTTGCAAAATCTCTGAACAAAAAAGCTTAGTTTTCAGAAGTAAATAACATGTGCCATGTTGTTGCATTTGGTTTAAGTAGTTAGCGGCGATACCCTCGGTTATGTTTACCTTTATAGGAAATGCTAGTTATAAGATAGGAATGTTAGCACAAAAACTGAAGGAAAGAATATAGCTGCAAAATCTCTGCACACAATGCTTAGTTCTCTGAAGTAAATCATATGTACTATGCTTTTTCAGGTAGGTTTAAAGAGTTAGCTGCTATACCCCCGGTTATGCTTTCCTATATAGGAAATTCTAGTTTTAGAGATATGAATGTTGGCACAAAAGTAAAGGAATGGAGATAGCTGAAAAATCTCTGTACACAATATTAATTCTCAGAAGTAAATCATATGTGCCATGTTGTTTCATTTAGGTTTAAAGAGTTAGCTGCTATACCCGCGGTTATGCTCTCCTATATAGGAAATGCTAGTTTTAGAGATATGAATTTTAGCACAAAAACTGAAGGAAAGGAGATAGCTTCAAAATCTGCACACAATGCTTAGTTCTCAGAAGTAAATCATATGTACCATGCTTTTTCAGGTAGGTTTAATGAGTTACTTGCTATACCCCCGGTTATGCTTTCCTATAGTATGAATGCTAGTTTTAGAGATAGGAAAGTTTGAACAAAAACTGAAGGAAAAGAGGTAGCTGCAAAAACTCTGCACACAATTTTTAGTTCACAGTAGGAACTCATATGTGCTATGTTGTTTCATTAAGGTTTAAAGAGTTAGGTGCTATACCCTTGATTATGCGTACCTATATAGTACATACTAGTTTTAGAGATATGAATATTAGTACAAAAACTGAAGGAAAGGAGATAGCTGCAAAATCTCTGCACACGATGTTTAGTTCTCAGAAGTAAATCATATGTGCCAATTTGTTTCATTTAGGTTGAAAGAGTTAGCTGCTATACCTCCGGGTATGCTTTCTTATGTAGGAAATGCTAGTTTTAGAGATATGAATGTTAGCACAAAAACTGAGGGAAAGGAAGTGGCTGCAAAATCTCTGCCCACTAAGCTTAGTTCTCAGAAGTAAATCATATGTACCATGCTTTTTCAGGTAGGTTTAAAGAGTTAGCTGCTATACCTCCGGGTATGCTTTCCTATATAGGAAATGCTAGTTTTAGAGATATGAATGTTAGTACAAAAACTGAAGGAAAGGATATAGCTGCAAAATCTCTGCACACAATGCTTAGTTCTCAGAAGTAAATCATATGTGCCGTGCTGTTTCATTTAGATTTAAAGATTTAGTGGCTATACCCTCGGTTATGCTTTCCTATATAGGATATTCTTGTTTTACAAGTAGGAATGTTAGCACAAAAACTGAAGGAAAGAAGATAGCTGCAAAATCTCTGCACACAATGCTTAGTTCTCAGAAGTAAATCATATGTACCATGCTTTTTCAGGGAGGTTTAACGAGTTAGCTGCTATACCCCCGGTGATGCTTTCCTGTAGTATAAATGCTAGTTTTAGAGATCGATATGTGAGCACAAAAACTGAAGGAAAAGAGATAGCTGCAAAATCTCTGCACACAATGTTTAGTTCTCAGAAGTAAATCATTTGTGCCAATTTGTTTCATTTGGGTTGAAAGAGTTAGCTGCTATACCTCAGGTTATGTTTTCCTTTGTAGGAAATGCTAGTTTTAGAGATATGAATGTTAGCACAAAAACTGAAGGAAAGGAGATAGATGCAAATTCTCTGCCCACAATGTTTAGTTCTCAGAAGCAAATCATATGTACCATGATTTTTGAGGTAAGTTTAAAGGGTTAGCTGCTATACCCACGGTTATGCTTTCCTATAGAGGAAATGCTAGTTTTAGAGATATGAATGTTAGCACAAAAACTGAAGGAAAGTAGATAGCTACAAAATCTCTGTACACAATGCTTAGTTCTCAGAAGTAAATCATATGTGCCATGTTGTTTCATTTAGGTGTAAAGAGTTAGCTCCTATACCCTTGGTTATGCTTTCCTATACAGGAAATTCTAGTTTTAGAGAAATGAATGTTAGTACAAAAACTGAAGGAAAGGAGATACCTGCAAAATCTCTGCACACAATGTTTAGTTCTCAGAGTATAACATATGTGCCATGCTGTTTCATTTAGGTTTAAAGAGTTAACTGCTATACCCTCGGTTTTGCTTTCGTGTGCAGTAAATGCTAGTTTTAGAGATATGAATGTTACCACAGAAACTGAAGGAAAGGAGATAGCTGCAAAATCTCTGCACACAATGCTTAGTTCTCAGAAGTAAATCATTTGTGCCATGTTGTTTCATTTAGGTTTGAAGAGTTAAGTGCTATACCTCAGGTATGCTTTCGTATGCGGTAAAGGATAGTTATAGAGATAGGCATGTTAGCACTAAAAATGAAGGAAAGGAGATAGCAGCAAAATCTCTGCACACAGGGCTTGGTTTTCAGAAGAAAATGATATGTACCATGTTGTTTCATTTAGGTTTAAAGAGTTAGCGGCTATAACCTCGATTATGGTTACGTATATAGGAAATGCTTGTTTTACAAATAGGAATGTTAGCACAAAAACTGAAGGAAAGATGATAGCTGCAAAATCTCTGCACACAATGCTTAGTTCTCTGAAATAAATCATATGTACTATGCTTTTTCAGGTAGGTTTAAAGAGTTAGTTTCTATACCCCCGGTTATGCTTTCCTATATAGGAAATTCTAGTTTTAGAGATATGAATGTTGGCACAAAAGTAAAGGAAAGGAGATAGCTGCAAAATCTCTGTACACAATATTAATTCTCAGAAGTAAATCATATGTGCCATGTTGTTTCATTTAGGTTTAAAGAGTTAGCTGCTATACCCTCGGTTATGCTCTCCTATATAGGAAATGCTAGTTTTACAGATATGGATATTAGCATAAAAACTGAAGGAAAGAAGTTAGCTGCAACATCTCTGCACACGATGCTTAGTTCTCAGAAGTAAATCATATGTGCCATGTTGTTTCATTTAGGTTTAAAGAGTTAAGGGTTATACCCTCGGTTATGCTTTCCTATGTAGGAAATGCTAGTTTTACAGAAGGAATGTTAGCACAAAAACTGAAGGAAAGAAGATAGCTGCAAAATCTCTGCACACAATGCTTAGTTCTCAGAAGTAAAGCATATGTACCATGCTTTCTCAGGTAGGTTTAAAGAGTTAGCTGCTATACCCCCGGTTATGTTTCCTATACAGGAAATGCTAGTTTTAGAGATATAAATGTTAGGACAAAAACTGAAGGAAAGGAGACAGCTGCAAAATCTCTGCACACAATGCACAGTTTTAAGATAAATCATATGTTCCATGTTGTTTCATTTAGGTTTACAGAGTTAAGGGTTATACCCTCTGTTATGCTTTCCTATATAGGAAATGCTAGTTTTACAGAAGGAATGTAAGCACAAAAAATGAAGGAAAGAAGATAGCTGCAAAATCTCTGCACAATGTTTAGTTCTCAGAAGTAAATCATATGTACCATACTTTTTCAGGTAGGTTTAAAGAGTTAGCTGCTATACCCCCGATTATGCTTTCCTATAGTGTAAATGCTAGTTTTAGAGGTATGAATGTTAGCACAAAAACTGAAGGAAAGGAGATACCTGCAAAATCTCTGCCCACAATGCTTAGTTCTCAGAAGTAAATCATATGTGCCATGTTGTTGTTTCATTTAGGTTTAAAGAGTTAGCGGCTATAACTTCGGTTATGCGTTCCTACAAAGGAAATGCTTGTTTTACAGAAAGGAATGTTAGCACAAAAGCTGAAGGAAAGAAGATAGCTGCAAAATCTCTGAACACAATGCTTAGTTCTCAGAAGTAATTCACATGTACCATGCGTTTTCTGGTAGGTTTAAAGAGTTAGCTGCTATACTGCCGGTTATGCTTTCCTATAGTGTAAATGCTAGTTTTAGAGATAGGGATGTTAGCACAATAACTGAAGGAAAAGAGATAGCTGCAAAATCTCTGCACAGAATGTTTTCATCTCAGAAGTAAATCGTGTGTGCCATGTTGTTTCAATTAGGTTTAAAGAGTTAGCTGCTATACTCTCGGTTAAGATTTCCTATAGTGTAAATTGTAGTTTTAGAGATAGGAATGTTAACACAAAAACTGAAGGAAAAGAGATAGGTGCAAAATCTCTGCACACAAGGTTTATTCCTCAGAAGTAAATCATATGTGCCATGTTGTTTCATTTAGGTTTAAAGAGTTAGCTCCTATACCCTCGTTTATGCTTTTCTATATAGGAAATGCTAGTTTTAGAGATATGAATGTTAGCATAAAAACTGAAGGAAAGGAGAGAGCCTCAAAATCTCTGGACACAATGCTTAGTTCTCAGAAGTAAATCATATGTGCCATGTTGTTTCATTTAGGTTTAAAGAGTTAGCGGCTATACCGTAGGTTCTGCTTTCCTATACAGGAAATGCTTGTTTTACAAATAGGAATGTTAGCACAAAAACTGAAGGAAAGAAGTTAGCTGCAAAATCTCTGCACACAATGCTTAGTTCTCCGAAGTAAATCATATGTACCATTCTTTTACAGGTAGGTTTAACGAGTTAGCTGCTATACCCCAGGTTATGCTTTCCTATCGTATAAATACTAGTTTTAGAGATAGGAATGTTAGCAGAAAAACTGAAGAAAAAGAGATAGCTGCAAAATCTCTGCACACAATGTTTAGTTCTCAGAAGTAAATCATATGTGCCATGCTGTTTCATTTAGGTTTAAAGAGTTATCTGCTATACTCTTGGTTATGCTTTCCTCTATAGGAAATGCTAGTTTTAGAGATATGAATGTTAGCATAAAAACTGAAGGAAAGGAGATAGCTGTAAAATCTCTGCACATAATGCTTAATTCTCAGAATTAAATCATATGTGCCATGTTGTTTCATTTAGGTTTAAAGAGTTAGCGGCTATACCCTCGTTTATGCTTTCCTATATGGGAAATGCTAGTTTTAGAGATATGAATGTTAGATCAAAACCTGAAGGAAAGGAGATAGCTGCAAAATCTCTGCACACAATGCTTAGTTCTCAGAAAAAAATCATATGTGCCATGTTGTTTCATTTAGGTTTAAAGAGTTAGCCGCGAAACCCTCAGTTATGCTTTCCAATAGTGTAAATGCTAGTTTTATAGATAGGAAAGTTAGCACAAAAACTGAAGGAAAAGAGACAGCTGCAAAATCTCTACACAAAATGTTTAGTTCTCAGAAGTAAATCACATGTGCCATGTTGTTTCATTTAGGTTTAAAGAGTTTGCTGGTATACCCTCGGTTATGTTTTCCGATATAGGAAATGCTAGTTTTAGAGATATGAATGTTATCATAAAACTGAAGGAAAGGATTTAGCTGCAACATGTCTGCACATAATGCTTAGTTCTCAGAAGTAAACCATATATGCCATGTTGTTTAATTTAGGTTTAAAGGGTTAGCGGCTATACCGTCGGTATTGCTTTCCTATATAGGACATGCTTGTTTTACAAATAGGTATGTTAGGACAAAAACTGAAGGAAAGAAGATAGCTGCAAATCTCTGCACACAATGCTTTGTTCTCCGAAGTAATTCATATGTGCCATGTTGTTTCATTTATGATTAAAGAATTAGCTGCTATACTCTCGGTTATGCTTTTCTATATAGGAAATGCTAGTTTCAGAGATATGAATGTTAGCATAAAAACTGAAGGAAAGGAGATAGCTGCAAAACTCTGCACACAGGGCTTAGTTCTCAGAAGTAAATCATATGTGCCATGTTGTTTCATTTAGGTTTAAAGAGTTAGCGGCTATACCCTCGGTTATGCTTCCCTATATTGGAAATGCTAGTTTTAGAGACAGGAATGTTAGCACTAAAACTGAATGAAAGGAGATAGCTGCAAAATATCTGCACACAATTCTTAGTTCTCAGATGTAAATCACATGTGCCATGTTGTTTCATTTTGGTTTAAATAGATAGCTGCTATACCCTCGGTTATGCTTTCCTATATAGGAAATGCTAGTTTTAAAGATAGGAATGTTTGCACAAAAACTGAAGGAAAGAAGATAGCTGCAAAATCTCTGCACACAATGCTTAGTTCTCAGCAGTAAATCATATGTACCATGCTTTCACAGGTAGGTTTAAAGAGTTAGCTGCTATACCCCCGGTTAGCTTTCCTATAGTATAAATGGTAGGTTTAGAGATATGAATGTTAGTACAAAAACTGATAGAAAGGAGATAACTGCAAAATCTCTGCATACAATGCTTAGGTCTCAGAAGTAAATCATATGAGCCATGTTGCTTCATTTATGTTTAAAGAGTTAGCGGCTATACCCTCGGTTATGCTTTCCTATATAGGAAATTCTTGTTTTACAAATAGGAATGTTAGCAGAAAAACTGAAGGAAAGAAGATAATTGCAAAATCTCTGCAAACAATGCTCAGTTCTCAGAAGTAAATCATATATACCATGCTTTTTCACGTAGGTTTAAAGAGATAGCAGCTATACCCCCTGTTTTGCTTTCCTGTAGTGTAAATGCTAGTTTTAGAGATAGGAATGTCAGAACAAAACCTGAAGGAAAGAAGATAGCTGCAAAATCTCTGCACACAATGATTAGTTCTCAGAAGTTAATCATATGTACCATACTTTTTCAGGTAGGTTTAAAGAGTTAGCTACAATACCCCCGGTTTTGCTTTCTTATATAGGAAATTCTAGTTTTACAGAAAGGAATGTTAGCACAAAAACTGAACTAAAGGAGATAGTTGCAAAATCTCTGAACACAAAGCTTAGTTTTCAGAAGTAAATCACATGTGTCATGTTGTTGCATTTTGGTTTAAATAGTTAGCGGCGATACCCTCGGTTATGTTTTCCTATATAGGAAATGCTAGTTATAAGATAGGAATGTTAGCACAAAAACTGAAGGAAAGAATATAGCTGCAAAATCTCTGCACACAATTCCTAGTTCTCAGAAGTAAATCATATGTGCTATGCTTTTTCAGGTAGGTTTAAAGAGTTAGCTGCTATACCGCGGTTATGCTTTCCTATACAGGAAAAGCTAGTTTTAGAGATATGAATGTTGGCACAAAAGTAAAGGAAAGGAGATAGCTGCAAAATCTCTGTACACAATATTTAGTTCTCAGAAGTAACTCATATGTGCCATGTTGTTTCATTTAGGTTTAAAGAGTTAGCTGCTATACCCTCGGTTATGCTCTCCTATATAGGAAATGCTAGTTTTAGAGATATGAATGTTAGCACAAAAACTGAAGGAGAGGAGATAGCTTCAAAATCTGCACACAATGCTTAGTTCTCAGAAGTAAATCATATGAACCATGCTTTTTCAGGTAGGTTTAACGAGTTAGATGCTATAACCCCGGTTATGCTTTCCTATATTATAAATGCTAGTTTTAGAGATAGGAATGTTAGCACAAACCCTGAAGGAAAGAAGATAGCTTCAAAATCTCTGCCCACAATGTTTAGTTCTCAGAAGGAAATCATATGTGCCATGTTGTTTCATTTAGGTTTAAAGAGTTAGCTGCTATACCCTCGGTTAGGCTTTCCTATATACGAAATGCTAGTTTTGGAGATATGAATGTTAGCATAAAAACTGAAGGAAAGTAGATAGCTGCAAAATCTCTGCACACAATGCTTAGTTCTCAGAAGTAAATCACATGTGCTGTGTTGTTTCATTCAGGTTTAAAGAGTTAGGTCTGTTCCCTCGGTTATACTTTCCTATATAGGAAATGCTAGTTTTACAGATAGGAATGTTAGCACAAAAACTGAAGGAAAGAAGACAGCTGCAAAATCTCTGCACAATGTTTAGTTCTCAGAAGTAAATCATATGTACCATATTTTTTCAGTTAGGTTTAAAGAGTTAGCTGCTATACCCCCGGTTATGCTTTCCTATATAGGAAATTCCAGTTTTACAGATAGGAACGCTAGCACAAAAACTGAAGGAAAGGAGATAGCTGCAAAATCTCTGCACACAATGTTTAGTTCTCAGAAGTAAATCATATGTGCCATGTTGTTTCATTTAGGTTTAAAGAGTTAGCTGCTGTACCCTCGGTTCTGCTTTCCTATATAGGAAATGCTAGTTTTAGAGATATGAATGTTAGCACAAAAACTGAAGGAAAGGAGATAGCTTCAAAATCTCTGTACACAATGCTTAGTTGTCAAAAGTAAATCATATGTACCATGATCTTTCAGGTAGGTTTAAAGAGTTAGCTGCTATACCCCCGGTTATGCTTCCCTATAGTGTAAATGCTAGTTTTACATGTAGGAACCTTAGCACAAAAACTGAAGGAAAGAAGATAACTGCAAAATCTCGGCACCCAATGCTTAGTTCTCAGATGTAAATCATATGTACCATGCTTTTTCAGGTAGGTTTAAAGAGTTAGCTGCTATACCCCCGATTATGATTCCCTATAGTCTATGTGGTAGTTTTAGAGATAGGAATGTTAGAACAGAAACTGAAGGAAAAGAGGTAGCTGCAAAATCTCTGCACACAATGCTTAGTTTTCAGGAGTAAATCATATGTGCCATGTTATTTCATTTATGTTTAAAGAGTTAGATGCTACACCCTCGGTTATGCTTTCCGATTTAGTAAACGGTAGTTTTAGAGATAGGAATGTTACTACAAAAACTGAAGGAAAGGAGATAGCTGCAAATTCTTTGCACACAATGCTTAGTTCTCAGAAGTGAATCATATGCGCCATGTTGTTTTATTAGGTTTAAAGAGTTAGCTGCTATACCCTCCGTTATGCTTTCGTGTATAGTAAATGCCTGTTTTAGAGAAAGAAATGTTAGCACAAAAACAGAATGAAAGGATATAGCTGCAAAATCTGTGCACACAATGCTTAGTTCTCAGAAGTAAATCATATGTGCTGTGTTGTTTCATTTAGGTTTAAAGAGTTAGCTGGTGTACCCTCAGTTATGCTTTCCCATATAGTAAATGCTAATTTTAGGGATAGGAATGTTAGCACAAAAACTGAAGGAAAGGAGATAGCTGCAAAATCTCTGCACACAATGCTTAGTTCTCAAAAGTAAATCATATGTGCTGTGTTGTTTCATTTAGGTTTAAAGAGTTAGCTGCTCTACCCTCGGTTATACTTTCGTATATAGTAAATGCTAGTTTTAGAGATAGCAATATTAGCACAAAAACTTAAAGAAAGGAGATAGCCATAAAATCTCTGCACACAATGCTTAGTTCCCTAAAGTAAAGCACATGTGGCAGCCTCTTTCAAGTAGGTTTAAACAGTTAACTGCTATAGCCTCGGTTATGCTTTCCTATATAGAAACTGCTAGTTTTAGAGATAGGAATGTTAGCACAAATACTGAAGGAAAACAGATAGCTGCACTGCTATACCCTCGGTTATACTTTCCTATATAATAAATGCTAGTTTTTGAGGTAGGTATGTTAGCACAAAAACTGAAGGAAAGAAGATAGCTGCAAAATCTCTGCACACCATGCTTAGTTTTCAGAGGTAAAACATATGTGCGATATTGTTTCATTTAGGTTTAAGAGTTACCTGCTATACCCTCGGTTATGGCTTTCAATATACTAAATGCTAGTATTAGAGATAGGAATGTTAGCACAAAAAATGACGGAAAGGGAAAGCTGGAAAATCTCTGCACACAATGCTTAGTTCCCTAAAGTAAAGCACATGTGACATCCTCTTGCAAGTAGGTTTATATAGTTAGCAGCTTTTCCCGCGGATATGCTATCCTATATAGTAAATGCTACTTTTAGAGTTAGGAATGTTAGCACAGAAACTGAAGGAAAGGAGATACCTGCAAAATATTTGCACACAGTGCTTAGTTCTCAGAAGTAGATCATATGTGCCATGTTGTTTCATTTAGGTTTAAAGAGTTAGCTGCTTTACCTTCGTTTATGCTTTTTTGCATAGTAAATGCTAGTTTTAGAAATAGCAATGTTAGCACAAAAACTGAAGGAAAGGAGATAGCTGTAAAATCTCTGCACACAATGCTTAGTTCTCAGAAGAAAATCATATGTACCAAATTGTTTCATTCAGGTTTAAAGAGTTAGCTCCTATACCCCGGTTATGATTTCCTATAGTGTAAATGCTAGTTTTAGAGATAGGCATATTAGCACAAAAACTGAAGGAAAGGAGATAGCCACAAAATCTCTGCAATCAATGCTTAGTTCCCTAACGTAAAGCACATGTGATATCCTCTCTCAAGTAGGTTTAAAGAGTTAGCTGCTATACCATCGGTTATGCTTTCCTTTATAGTAAATGCTAGTTTCAGAGATAGGAACCTTAGCACAAAAACTGAACGAAAGTAGATAGCTGCAAAATCTCTGCACACAATGCTTTGTTCTCAGAAGTAGATCATATGTGCCATGTTTTTTCATTTAGGTTTAAAGAGTTAGCTGCTATACCCTCGTTTATGCTTTCCTACGTAGTAACTGCTAGTTTTAGAGATAGGAATATTTGCACAAAAATGAAGGAAAAGAGATACCTGCAAAATCTATGCACACAATGGTTAGTTCTCAGAAGTATCTTATGTGCCATGTTGTTTCATTGAGGTTTAGCTGCTATACACCGGTTCTGCTTTCGTATAGTGTAAATGGTAGTTTTAGACATAGGCATATAAGCACAAAAAGTGAAGAAAATGAGTTAGCCACAATATCTGTGTACTCAATGCTTAGTTTCCTAAAGTAAAGCACATGTGCCATCCTCTTTCAAGTAGGTTTAAAGAGTTAGCTGCTATACCCTCGGTTATGCTTTCCTATATACTACATGCTTGTTTTAGAGATAGGAATGTTAGCCCAAAAACTAAAGGAAAGGAGATAGCTTCAAAATCTCTGCTCAAAATGTTTAGTTCTCAGAAGTAAATCATATGTGCTATGTTGTTTCATTTAGCTTTAAAGAGTTAGCATCTATAACCCGTTTATGCTTTCCTATAGTGTAAAAGGTAGTTTTAGAGATAGGCATATTAGCAGAAAAACTGAAGGAAAGGAGATAGCCACAAAATCTCTGTGCTCAATGCTTAGTTCCCTAAAGTAAAGCACATGTGACATCCTCTTTCAAGTAGGTTTAAAGAGTTAGCTGCTATACCCTCGGTTTTGCTTTCCCCTATAGTAAGTGCTAGTTTTAGAGATACGAATGTTAGCACAAAAACTGAAGTAAAGGAAATAGGTGCAAAATCTCTGCACACAATGCTTAGTTCTCAGAAGTAGATCATATGTGCATGTTCTTTCATTTAGGTTCAAAGAGTTAGCTGCTATACCCTGAGTTATGCTTTCGTACATAGTAAATGCTAGTTTTAGAGATAGGAATGTTAGCACAAAAACTGAAGGACAGGAGATAGCTGCAAAATCCCTGCACACAATGCTTAGTTCTTAGAATTAAATCATATGTGCCATTTTGTTCTTTTAGGTTGTAAGCTTTAGCTGCTATACCCCGGTTATGCTTTCCTTTACTGTAAATGCTAGTTTTTCAGATAGGTTTATTACCACAAAAACTGAAGGAAAGGAAATAGCCGCAATATCTCACCACTCAATGTTTAGTTCCCTAAAGTAAAGCACATGTGACATCCTCTTTCAAGTAGGTTTAAATAGTTAGCTGCTACACCCTCTGTTATGCTTTCCTATACCGTAAGTGCTAGTTTTAGATATAGGAATGTTAGCAGAAAAACTGAAGGAAAGGAGATAGCTGTAAAATCTCTGCACATAATGCTTAGTTCTCAGAAGAAAATCATATGTGCCTTGTAGTTTCGTTTAGGTTTAAAAAGTTAGCTGCTATACCCTCGGTTAAGCTTTCCTTGATAGTAAACGCTAGTTTTAGAGATAGGAATGTTAGCACAAAAACTGAAGGAACCGAGATAGCTGCAAACTCTCTGCACACAATGTTTAGTTCTCAGAATTAAATCATATGTACCATGTTGTTTCATTTATGTTTAAAGAGTTACCTGCTATACCCTCTTATGCTTTCATATAGTGTAAGGGCTAGTTTTAGAGATAGGAATGTTAGCACAACTGAAGGAAAGGAGATAGGCACAAAATCTCAGCACTCATTGCTTAGTTCCCTAAATTAAAGCACATGTGACATCCTCTTCCAAGTATGTTTAACGAGTTATCTGCTATACCCTCGGTAATGCTTTCCTCTTTACTTAACGCTAGTTTTAGAGATAAAAATGTTAGCACAAAAAAAGAAGGAAAGGAGATAGCTGCAAAATGTCTGCACACAATTATAAGATCCCTAAATTAAAGCACATGTGACATCCTCTTTCAAGTAGGTTTAAAGAGTTATCTGCAATACCCTCGGTTATGCTTTCCTATATAGTAAATGCAAGTTTTAGTGATAGGAACTTTAGCACAAAACTGAAGGAAAGGAGATAGCTGCAAAATCTCTGCACACAATGTTTAGTTCTCAGAAGTACATCATATGGGCCATGCTGATTCATTTAGGTTTAAAGAGTTAGCTGTTATAGCCTGGGTTATGATATCCTATATAGTAAATGCTAGGTTTAGAGAAAAGAATGTTAGCATAAAAACTGAACGAAAGGAGATAGCTGCAAAATCTCTGCACACAATGCTTAGTTCTCAGAAGTAGATTATATGTTCCATGTTGTTTCATTTAGGTTAAAGAGTTAGCTGCTATTCCCTCGGTTATGCTTTCGTATATAGTAAGTGCTAGTTTTAGAGATACGAATGTTAGCACAAAAGCTGAAGGAAAAGAAATAGGTGCAAAATCTCTGCACACAATGCTTGGATCTCAGAAGTAAATCATATTTGCCATGTTGTTTCATTTATGTTTAAAGAATTAGCTGCTACACCCTCGTTTATGCTTTCCTATTTAGTAAATGCCACGTTTAGAAATAGGTATGTTGCCACAAAACCTGAGGGAAAGCAGAGAGCTGCAAAATCTTTGCACACAATGCTTAATTCTCAGAAGTGTATCATATGCGAAATGGTGTTTCATTTAGGTTTAAAGTGTTAGCTGCTATACCCTCGGTTATGCTTTTGTACATATTAAATGCTAGTTTTAGAGATAAGAATGTTAGCACAAAAACAGAATGAAGGGATATAGCTGCATAATCTCTGCACACAATGCTTAGTTCCCTAAAGTAAAGCACATGAGACATCCTCTTACAAGTAGGTTTAAAGAGTTAGCTGCTATACCCCCAGTTATGCTATCCTATAGTGTAAATGCTAGTTTTAGAGATAGGAATGTTAGCACAAAACCTGAAGGAAAGTAGATAGCCACAAAATTCCAGCACTCAAAGCTTAGTTCCCAAAGGTACAGCACATGTCACATCCTCTTTCAAGTAGGTTTAAAGAGTTAGCTGCTACACCCTAGGTTATACTTTCCTATATAGTAAATACTAGGTTTACAGATGGGAATGATAGCACAAAAACTGAAGGAAAGGAGATAGCTGCAAAATCCCTGCACGCAATGCTTAGGTCCCAGAAGTAAATCATATGTGCCATTTTGTTTCATTTAGGTTTAAAGAGTTAGCTGCTATACACTCGGTCATGCTTTCCTATATAGGAAAAGCTAGTTTTAGAGATAGGAATTTTAGCAGAAAATCTGAAGGAAAGGAGATAGCTGCAAATTCCCTGTACACAATGATTAGTTCTCAGAAGTAATTCATATGTACCATGCTGTTTCAGGTAGGTTTAAAGAGTTAGCTGCTATACCCCCGGTTATGCTTTCCTATATTGTAAATGCTAGTTTTATAGATTGGAATGTTAGCACAAAAACTGAATGAATGGAGATAGCCACAAAGTCTCTGCACTCAATGCTTAATTCCCTAAATTAAAGCACATGTGACATCCTCTTTCAAGTAGGTTTAAAGAGTTAGCTGCTATACCCTCGATTATGCTTTCGTATATAGTAAATGCTAGTTTTAGAGATAGGAATGTTACCACGTAAACTGAAGGAAAGGAGATACCTGCAAAATCTCTGCACACAATGCTCAGTTCTCAGAAGTAAATCATATGAGCCATGGTGTTTCATTTAGGTTTAAAGAGTTAGCTGCTATACCCTCGGTTATGCTTTCCTATATAATAAATGCTCGTTTTAGGGATAAATATGTTAGCACAAAAACTGAAGGAAAGGAGATAGCAGCAAAATCTCTGCATTCAATGATTATTTCTCAGAACAAAATCATAGATACCATGCTTTTTCAGGTAGGGTTAAAGAGTTAGCTGCTATACCACCTTTTATGCTTTAATATAGTGTAAAAGCTACTTTTAGAGATTGATATATTAGCACAAAAACTGAAAGGAAGGACATAGCAACAAAATTTCTGCACTCAATGATTAGTTCCCTAAGGCAATGCACATATGACATCCTCTTTAAAGAAGGTTTAAAGAGTTCGCAGTTATACCCTCGGTTATGCTTTCCCATATATTAAATGCTAGTTTTAGAGAAAGGAATGTTAGCACAAAAACTGAATGAAAGGAGATAGCTGCAAAATCTCTGTACACAATCCTTAGTTCTCAGAAGTAGATCATGTGCCATGTTGTTTCATTTAGGTTTAAAGATTTATTTGCTATACCCTTGGTTATGATTTCGTAAATAGTAAAAGCTAGTTTTAGAGGTAGGAATGTTAGTACAAAAACTGAAGGAAAGGAGATAGTTGCAAAATCTCTACACACAATGCTTAGTTCTCAGAAGTAAATCATATGTGCCATGTTGTTTCATTTAGGTTTAAAAAGTTACCTGCCTTACCTTCGTTTATGCTCTCCTATATAGGAAATGCCAGTATTAGAGATAGGAATCTTAGCACAACAACGGAATGAAAGGAGATAGCTGCAAAATCTCTGCACACAGTGCTTAATTCTCAGGAGTAAATCATGTTCCATGCTTTTTCAGGTAGGTTAAAAAGTGAGCTGCTATACCCTCGTTTATGCTTTCCTATATAGGAAATGCTAGTTTTAGAGGTAGGAATATTAGCAAAAAACCTGACGGAAAGGAGATAGCTGCAAAATCTCTGCACTCAATGCTTAATTCCCTAAAGTAAAGCAAATGTGACATCCTCTTCCAAGTAGGTTTAAAGAGATAGCAGCTATACTCTCGGTTATGCTTTCGTACATAGGATATGCTAGTATAAGATATAGGAATTTTAGAACAAAAAGTGAAGGAAAGGAGATAGCTACAAAATCTCAACACAGAATGCTTAGTTCTGAGAAGGAAATCATATGTGCCATGTTGTTTCATTTAGGTTTAAAGAGTTAGCTGCTATCCCCTCGGTTATGCTTTCCTATAAAGAAATGTTAGTTTCAGAGATAGGAATATTAGCCCAAAAACTGAAGGAAAGGAGATAGCTACAAAATCTCTGCACAGAATTCTTTGTTCTCAGAAGTAAATCATACATACCATGCTGTTTCAGGTAGGCTTAAAGAGTTAGCTGCTATACCTTCGGTTATGCTTTCCTGTATAGGAAATGTTAGTTTCAGAGACAGGAAGGTTAGCACAAAAACTGAAGGGAAGGAGATAGCTGAAAATCTCTGCACACAATGCTTAGGTCTCAGAAGGAAATCCTATGTGCATGTTGTTTCATTTAGGTTTAAAGAGGTAACTGCTATACGCTCATTTATGCTTTCGTACATAGTAAATGCTAGTTTTAGAGATAGGATGGTTAGCACTAAAAATCAAGGAAATGAGAGAGCTGCAAATTTCTGCACACAATGCTTAGTTCTCAGAAGGAAATCATATATAACTTGCTTTTTCGGTAGGTTTAACGAGTTAGCTGCTATACCCCCGGTTAAGCTTTCCTAGAGTGTAAATGCTAGGTCTAGAGATAGGAATGATAGCACAAAAACTGAAGGAGAGGAGATAGCTGCAAAATCTCTGCACACAATGCTTACTTCACAGGAGTTAAACATATGTGCCATGTTGTTTCATTTAGATTAAAGAGTTAGCTGCTATACCCTCGGTTATGCTTTCCTATATAGGAAATGCTAGTTTTAGAGATAGGAATGTTAGCACAAAAACTGAAGGAAAGAAGATTGCTGCAAAATGTCTGCACACAATGCTTAGGTATCAGAATGAAATCATATCTGCCATGTTGTTTCATTTAGGTTGAAAGATTTAGCTGCTATACCCTCGGTTATGCTTTCTTATATAGTAAATGCTTGTTTTAGAGATAGAAATGCTAGAACAAAAACTTAAGGAAAGGAGATAGCTGCAAAATCTCTGCACACAATGCTTTGTTCTCAGAAGTAAATCATATGTACCATGATTTTCAGGTAGGTTTAAAGAGTTATCTGCTATACCCCCGGTTATTCTTTCCTATAGTGTAAATGCTAGGTTTAGAGATAGGAATGTTAGCACAAAAACTGAAGGAAAGGAGATAGCTGCAAAATCTCTGAACACAATGCTTAGTTCTCAGAAGTAAATCACATATGCCATATTGTTTCATTTTGGTTTAAATAGTTAGCGGCGGTACCCTCGGTTATGCTTTCCCATATTGGAAATTCTAGTTTTACAGGTAGGAATGTTAGCACAAAAACTGAAGGAAAGGAGATAGCTTCAAAATCTCTGCACACAATGCTTAGTTCTCAGAAGTAAATCATAGGTACCATGCTTTTTCAGGTAGGTTTAAAGAGTTAGCTCCTATACCCCCGGTTATGCTTTCCCGTAGTGTAAATGCTAGTTTTAGAGATAGGAATGTTAGCACAAAAACTGAAGGAAAAGAGATAGCTGCAAAATCCCTGCACACAATGATTAGTTCTCAGAAGTAATTCATATGTGCCATGTTGTTTCATTTAGGTGTAAAGTGTTAGCTGCTATACCCTCGATTATGCTTTCCTATAAAGCAAATTCTAGTTTTACAGATAGGAATATTAGCTCAAAAACTGAAGGAAAGGAGATAGCTGCAAAATCTCTGCACACAATGCTTAGTTGTCAGAAGTAAATCATATGTACCATGCTTTTTTAAGTAAGTTTAAACTACCCCCGGTTATGCTTTCCTATAGTGTAAATGTTAGTTTTAGAGGTAGGAATGTTAGCAGAAAAACTTAAGGAAAGTAGTTAGCTGCAAAATCTCTGCACACAATGCTTAGTTCTCGGAAGTAAATCATATGTACCATGCTTTTTCAGGTAGGTTTAAAGAGTTAGCTGCTATACTCCGGTTATGCTTTCCTATAGTGTAAATGCTAGTTTCAGAGATAGGAATGTTAGCACAAAAACTGAAGGAAAAGGGGTAGCTGCAAAATCTCTGCACACAATGTGTAGTTCTCAGAAGTAAATCATATGTGCCATGTTGAGGCAGGATGGCGACTGAGTGAACTTCCCAATTACTACCTGCTGGAGGGAATCGGGTGGGAGGTGTCAGAGGATCCTTGCGACCGGGCTGTTTCGGGATTTTTCCTGGTCCCAAGGTGTTTGGACATCGACTTGGAGGGAAGGTAACAAAGAGGATCCATCCGTGAAATATACACGGAGATCCCAGCTACGTGTGGAGGATTCCCTCCTTGGGTAGGCAGAGCTGAGGCAGCTAGCACCGTGCGGAGCCCCGGCGGGCGGCGGCCAGGGTAGCCTAGCTGGGCCGCGGCGGGCGGCCGGTGGGTGATCCGAGCCACGCCGCGGTGGGCGGCGGGCGTGAGAGCCGAGCCGCGCTGTGCCGCGGCAGGCGGGGGCGTGGGAGCCGAGCCCAGCCGAACTGCGGCGGGCGGCGGGTGGGGAAGCCGAGCTGGGCCGAGCCCAGCTGAGCCACGGAGGGCGAGGGGGCCGAGCCCAGCCGAGCTGGTCAAGCCCAGCCGCGCCGCGGAGGGCGGCAAGCGGGAGAGCCGAGTTGCGCTGCGCCGCGGAGGGTGGCGGGCAGGGAAGCCGAACCCAGCCGGGCCCAGCTGAGCCCAGCCGAGCCGCGGGGGGAGAGGGAGCCGAGCCCAGCCGCGCTGGGGGTATAACAGGTAACTCTTTAATCATACTTGAAAGAGGATGTCACATGTGCTTGACTTTCAGGAATTAAGCATTGAGTGCAGAGATTTTGCAGCTATCTCCTTTCCTTCAGTTTTTGTGGTAACATTCCAATCTCTAAAACCCGCATTTACACTATAGGAAAGCATAACAGGGGGTATAGCAGCTAACTCTTTAAACCTACCTGAAAAACCATGGTACATATGATTTACTTCTGAGAACTAAGCATTGTTTGCAGAGGTTTTGCAGCTATCTCCTTTCCTTCAGTTTTTGTGCTAACATTCCTATCTCTAAAACTAGCATTTCCTATATAGGAAAGCATTACCGAGGGAATATCAGCTAACTCTTTAAACCTAAATGAAACAACTGGGCACATATAATTTACTTCTGAGAACTAAGCTTTGCTTGAAGAGATTTTGCAGCTATCTCCTTCCCTTCATTTTAGTGCTAACATTCCTATCTCTAAAACTAGCTTTTGCTATTTTTGAAAGCATAAGTACGGGTATAGCAGTTAACTCTTTAAACCTAAATGAAACCACATTGCAGATGTGATATACTTCTGAGAACTAAGCATTTTGAGCAGAGATTTTGCAGCTATCTCCTTTCCTTCAGTTCTAACATTCCTATCTCTAAAACCAGCATTTCCTATATAAGAAAACATAACCGAGGGTATAGCAGCTAACTCTTTAAACCTAAATGAAACAACATGGCACATATGATTTACTCCTGAGAACTAAACATTGTGTGCAGAGATTTTGCAGCTATCTCCTTTCCTTCAGTTTTTTTACTAACATTCTTTTCTCTAAAACAAGAATTTCCAATATAAGAAGGTATAACCGAAGTTAAAGCAGCTAACACTTTAAACATAAATGAAACAACATGGCACATATGATTTACTTCTGAGAACTAAGCATTGTGTGCAGACTTTTCGCAGCTATCTCCTTTCCTTCAGTTTTTGTGCTAACATTCGTATCTCTAAAACTAGCATTTCCTATATAGGAAAGCATAACCGTGGGTATAGCAGCTAAGTCTTTAAACATAAATGAAACAACATGTCACATATGATTTTCTTCCGTGAACTAAGCATTGTGTGCCGAGATTTTGCAGCTATCTCCTTTCCTTCAGTTTTTGTGCTAATATAAATATCTCTAAAACTAGTATTTAATATATATATAGGAAAGCATAATCGAGGGTATAGCAGCTAACTGTTTAAACCTACTTGAAAAATGATGTCTCATATGCTTTACTTTAGGGAATTAAGCAATGAGTGCAGAGATTTTGCAGCTATCTCCTTTCCTTCAATTTTTGTCCTAACATTCCTATCTCTAAAACTAGCCTTTACAATGTAGTAAAGCATAAACAGGGGTATAGCAGCTAACTCTTTAAACCTACCTGAAAAAGCATGGTACATATGATATACTTCTGAGAAATAAGCATTGTGTGCAGAGATTTTGCAGCTATCTCCTTTCCTTCATTTTTTGTGCTAACATTCCTATCTCTAAAAATAGCATTTACTATATGGGAAAGCATAACCGAAGGTATAGCAGCTAACTCTTTAAACCTAAATGAAACAACATGGCACATATGATCTACTTCTGAGAACTAAGCATTGTGTGCAGAGATTTTGCAGTTATCTCCTTTCCTTCAGTTTTTGTGCTAACATTCGTATCTCTAAAACTAGCACTTATTATATAGGAAAGCATAACCGAGGGAAGAGCAGCTAACTCTTTAAATCTATTTGAAAGAGGATGTCACATGTACTTTACTTTAGGGAACTAAGCATTGAGCGAAGAGATTTTGTGGCTATCTCTTTTCCTTCAGTTTTTCTGCTAATAGGCCTATCTCTAAAACTACCTTTTACACTATAGGAAAGCATAAACGGGGTATAGCAGCTAACTCTTTAAAACTAAATGAAACAACTTGGCACATATGATTTACTTTGAGACCTAAGCATTGTGTGAAGAGATTTTGCACCTATTTCCTTTCCTTCAGTTTTTGTGCTAACATTCCTATCTATAAAACTAGCATTTTCACTATAGGAAAGCATAATAGGGGGTATAGCAGCCAAATCATTAAACCTACCTAGAAAAGCATGATACATATGATTTACTTCTGAGAAATAAGCATTGTGCACAGAGATTTTGCAGTTATCTCCTTTCCTTCAGTTTTTGTTCTAACATTCCTATCTCTAAAACCAGCCTTTCCTATATAGGAAAACATAACCGAGGGTATAGCAGCTAACTCTTTAAACTTAAATGAAAAAACATGGCACATATGATTTACTCCTGAGAACTAAACATTGTGTGCAGAGATTTTGCAGCTATCTCCTTTCCTTCTGTTTTTTTGCTAACATTCCTATCTCTAAAACTAGCATTTCCAATATAGGAAAGTTTAACCGAAGTTAAAGGAGCTAACATTTTAAACCTAATTGGAACAACATGGCACATATGATTTACTCCTGAGATCTAAGCATTGTGTTCAGACATTTTGCAGCTATCTCCTTTCCTTCAGTTTTTGTGCTAACATTCCTATCTCTAAAACTAGCATTTACTCTCTAGGAAAGTATAACTGGGGGTATCGCAGCTAACTCTTTAAACCAAAATGAAACAACATGGCAAATATGATTTCCTTCAGAGAACTAAGCATTGTGTGCAGAGATTTTGCAGCTATCTCCTTTCCTTTTGTTTTTGTGCTAACATTCCTATCTCTAAAACTAGCATTTCCTATTTAGGAAAGCATAACCGTGGGTATAGCAGCTAACTCTTTAAACATAAATGAAACAACATGGCACATATGATTTACTTCTGAGAACTAAGCATTGTGTGCAGAGATTTTGCAGCTTTCTCCTTTGCTTCAGTTTTTGTGCTAATATTAATATCTCTAAACCTAGCATTTAATATATATAGGAAAGCAAAACCCAGGGTATAGCAGCCAACTGTTTAAACCTACTTGAAAGAGGATGTCACATGTGCTTTACTTTAGGGAATTAAGCATTGAGAGCAGTGATTTTGCAGCTATTTCCTTTCCTTCAGTTTTTGTGCTAACATTGCTATCTCTAAAACTAGCCTTTACAATGTAGTAAAGCATGACCGGGAGTATAGCAGCTACCTCTTTAAACCTACCTGAAAAAGCATGGTACATATTATTTACTTCTTAGAACTAAGCATTGTGTGCAGAGATTTTGTATCTATCTCCTTTCCTTCAGTTTTTGTGCTAACATTCCTATCTCTAAAACTAGCATTTACACTATAGGAAAGCTTAAGCGAGGGTATAGCAGCTAACTGTTTAAACCTACTTGAAAGAAGATGTCACATGTGCTTTACTTTAGGGAACTAAGCATTGAGTGCAGAGATTATGTGGCTATCTCCTTTCCTTCGGGTTTTGTGCTATCATTCCCATTTCTAAAACTGGCATTTACACTATAGGAAAATATAAAGGGGGTATAGCAACTAACTCTTTAAACGTACCTGAAAAAGAATGGTATATAAGATTTACTTCTGAGAACTAGGAATTGTATGCAGAGATTTTGCAGATATCTCCTTTCCTTCATTTTTTGTGCTAACATTCCTATCTCTAAAAATCGCTTTTATTGTATACCAAAGCAAACTGAGGATATAACAGTTAACTCTTTAAACCTAAATGAAACAGCTTGGCACATATGATTTACTTTGAAAAACTAAGCACTTCCTGCAGAGATTTTGCAGCTCTCACCTTTCCTTCAGTTTTTGTGCTAACATTCATATCTCTATAACGAGCATTTACTGTATACGAAAGCCTAACCGAGGGTATAGCAGCTAACCCTTTAAACCTAAATGAAACAAGATGGCACATATGATTTACTTCTGAGAACTAAGCAATGTGTGCAGAGATTTTGCAGCTATCTCCTTTCCTTCATTTTTTGTGCTAACATTCCTTTCTCTAAAACTTGCATTTCCTGTGTATGAAAGCCTAACTGAGGGTATAGCAGGTAACTCTGTAAACATAAAAGAAACAACATGGCACATATGATTTACTTCTGAGAACTAAGCATTCTGTGCAGAGATTTTGCAGCTATCTCCTTTCCTTCAGTTCTTGTGGTAATATTCCTATCTCTGAAACTACCATTTACACTATAGTAAAGCACTACCGGGGGTTTAGCAGTTAACTCTTTAAGCCTACCTGAAAAAGTGTGGTACATATGATTTATTTCTGAGAACTAAGCACTGTGTGCAGAGATTTTGCAGCTATCTCCTTTCCTTCAGTTTTTGTGCTAACACTCCTTTCTCCAAACCGAGCATTTACACTATAGGAAAACATAACCGGGGGTATAGCAGCTAACTATTTAAACCTAAATGAAACAACATGGCTCATATGATTTACTTCTGAGAAATAAGTATTTTGTTCAGAGCTTTTGCAGCTATCTCCTTTAAATCAGTTTTTTTTGCTAAAATTCGTCTCTCTAAACCTAGCATATACACTATAGGAAAGCATAACGGGGGGTAGAGCAGCTAATTCTTTAAACTTACTTGAAAGAGGATGTCACATGTGGTTTACTTTAGAGAACTAAGCATTGATTAGAGAGATTTGCGGTCATCTCTTTTCCTTCAGTTTTTGTGCTAACATTCCTCTCTCTAAAACTAGCATTTCTTATATAGGAAAGCATAAACGAGGGTATAGCAGCTAACACTTTAAATCTAATTGAAACAAGATGGCACATATGATTTATTTCTGAGAACTAAGCATTCTGTGCCGAGTTTTTGCAGTTATATCCTTACCTTCAGTTTTGAAGCTAACATTCCTATCTCTAAAACTAGCATTATCTACATAGGAAAGCATAACCGAGGGTATAGCAGCTAACTGTTTAAACCTAAAAGAAACAACATGGCACATATGATTTACTTCGGAGAACTAAGCATTGTGTGCAGAGAATTTGCAGCTTTCTCCTTTCCTTCAGTTTTTGTGCTAACATTCCTATCTCTAAACCTAGCATTTACACTATATAAAAGCCTAACCAGGGGTATAGCAGCTCACTGTTTAAACCTACTGAAAAAGCATGAAACGTATGATTTACTTCTGAGAACTAAGCATTGTGTGCACAGATTTTGCAGCTATCTCCTTTCTTTCAGTTTTATTGCTAACATTCCTATCCCTAACCCTAGCATATACACTATAGGAAAGCATAACCGGGGGTAGAGCAGCTAACTCCTTAACCCTACCTGAAAAAGCATGGTACATATGATTTACGTCTGAGAACTAAGCATTGTGTGCAGAGGTTTTGCAGCTATATCCTTTCCTTCATTTTTTGTGCACACATTCCTATCTCTAAAACTAGCATTTCCTATATACGAAAGCATAACCGATGGAATAGCAGCTAACTCCTTAAACCTAAATGAAACAACATGGCAGATATGATATACTTCTGATAACTAAGCCTTGTGTGCAGAGATTTTGCAGCCTTCTCCTTTCCTTCAGTTTTTGTGCTAACATTCCTATCTCGAAAACTAGCATTTACTCTATAGGAAACATAACACGGATATAGCAGCTAAGTCTTTAAACTTACATGTAAAAGCATGGTACATATGATTTGCTTCTGAGAACTAAGCATTGTGTGCAGTGATTTTGCAGCTATTTCCTTCTTTAATTTTTAATGCTAACATTTCTATCTCTAAAACTAGCATTTACTATATACGAAAGCATAACTGAGGGTATAGCAGTTAACTCTTTAAACCTAAATTAAACAACATGGCACATATGATATACTTCTGAGAACTAAGCATTGTGTGCACAGATATTTCAGCTATCACCTTTCCGTCAGTTTTTTTACTAACATTCCTATCTCTAAACCTAGCGTTTACTATAAACGAAAGCATAACCGAGGGTATAGCAGCTAATTCTTTAAACCTACTGGAAAGAGGATGGCACATGTCCTTCACTTTAGGGAATTAAGCATTGAGTGTAGAGATTTTGCAGCTATCTCCTTTCCTTCAGTTTTTGTCCTAAAATTCCTATGTCTAAAACTTGCATTTACACTATAGGAAAGCATTACCGCGGGTATACCACCTAACTGTTTAAACCTAAATGAAACAACATGGCACATATGATTTACTTCTGGGAACTAAGCATTGTGTGCAGAGATTTTGCAGCTATTTCATTTCCTTCAGTTTTTGGGATAACATTCATATGTCTAAAACTAGCTTTTACTCTATAGGAAAGAATTACCGCTGGTATAGAACCTAACTCTATAAACCTAAATGAAACAACATGCCACATATGATTTACTTAGGAGAACTAAGCATTGTGTGCAGAGATTTTGCAGCTACCTCCTTTCCTTCAGTTTTTGTGCTAACATTCGTATTTCCAGAACTAGCATTTCCTATACAGGAAAGCATAACTGAGGGTATAGCACCTAACTCTTTAAACATAAATGAAACAACATGGCACATATGATTTACTTCTGAGAACTAAGCATTGTGTGCAGAGATTTTGCAGCTATCTCCTTTCCTTCAGTTTTTGTGCTAACATTCCTATGTCTAAAACTAGCATTTACACTATAGGAAAGCATTACCGCGGGTATGGCACCTAACTCTTTAAACCTAAATGAAATAACATGGCACATATGATTTACTTCTGAGAACTAAGCATTGTGTGCAGAGATTTTGCAGCTGTCTCCTTTCCTTCAGTTTTTGTGCTAACATTCGTATCTCTAAAACTAGCATTTCCTACATAGGAAAGCATAACCGAGGGTATAGCACCTAACTCTTAAACCTAAATAAAACAGCATGGCACATATCATTTACTTCTGAGAACTAAGCATTGTGTGCAGAGATTTTGCAGCTATCTCCTTTCCTTCAGTTTTTGTGCTAACATTCCTATGTCTAAAACTACATTTACACTATAGGAAAGCATTACCGCGGGTATAGCTCCTAACTGTTTAAACCTAAATGAAACAACATGGCACATATGATTTACTTCTGCGGAGTAAGCATTGTGTGCAGAGATTTTGCAGCTATCTCCTTTCCTTCAGTTTTTGTGCTAACATTCGTACCTTTAGAACTAGCATTTCCTATACAGGAAAGCATAACCGAGGGTATAGCACATAACTCTATAAACCTAAATGAAAGAACATGGCACATATGATTTACTTCTGAGAACTAAGCATTGCGTGAGGAGATTTTGCAGCTATCTCCTTTCCTTCAGTTTTTGTGCTAACATTCGTGTTTCTAAAAATAGCATTTCCTTTATAGGAAAGCATCACAGAGGTTATAGCACCTAACTCTTTAAACCTACGTGAAACAACATGGCACATATGATTTACTTCTGAGAACTAAGCATTGTGTGCAGAGATTTTGCAGCTATCTCCTTTCCTTCAGTTTTTGTGCTAACATTTGTATCTCTAAAAGTAGCATTTCCTATATAGGAAAGCATAACCGAGGGTATAGCACCTAACACTTTAAACCTAAATGAAACAACATGGCACATATGATTTACTTCTGAGAACTACGCATTGTGTGCAGAGATTTTGCAGCTTTCTACTTTCCTTCAGTTTTTGTGCTAACATTCCTATGTCTAAAACTTGCATTTACACTATAGGAAAGCATTACCGCGGGTATAGCCCCTAACTCATTAAACCTAAATGAAACAACATGGCACATATCATTTACTTCTGAGAACTAAGCATTGTGTGCAGAGATTTTGCAGCTTTCTCCTTTCCTTCAGTTTTTGTGCTAACATTCCTATGTCTAAAACTAGCATTTACACTATAGGAAGGCATTACCGCTAGTATAGCACCTAACTCTTTAAACCTAAATGAAACAACATGGCACATATGATTTACTTCTGAGAACTAAGCATTGTGTGCAGAGATTTTGCACCTATCTCCTTTCCTTCAGTTTTTGTGCTAACATTCCTATGTCTAAAACTAGCATTTACACTACAGGAATTCATTACCGCTGGTATAGCACCTAACTCTTTAAACCTAAATGAAACAACATGGCACATATGATTTACTTCTGAGAACTAAGCATTCTCTTCAGAGATTTTGCAGCTATCTCCTTTCCTTCAGTTTTTGTGCTAACATTCGTATCTCTAAAAACAGAATTTCCTATATAGGAAAGCATAACCGAGGGTATAGCACCTAACTCTTTAAACCTAAATGAAACATCATGGCACATATGACTTACTTCTGAGAACTAAGCATTGTGTGCAGAGATTTTGCAGCTATCTCCTTTCCTTCAGTTTTTGTGCTAACATTCCTACATCTGAAACTAGCATTTACACTATAGGATAGCATACCCGAGGATATAGCACCTAACTATTTAAACCTAACCGAAACAACATGGCACATATGATTTACTTCTGAGAAGTAAGCATTGTGTGCAGAGATTTTGCAGCTATCTCCTTTCTTTCAGTTTTTGTGCTAACATTCCTATGTCTAAAACCTGCATTTAGACTATAGGAACGCATTACCGCGGGTATAGCACCTAACTGTTTAAACCTAAATGAAACAACATGGCACATATGATTTACTTCTGAGAACTAAGCATTGTGTGCAGAGATTTGCAGCTATCTCCTTTCCTTCAGTTTTTGTGCTAACATTCGTATCTCCAGAACAAGCATTTCCTATTCAGGAAAGCATAACCCAGGGTATAGCACCCAGGTCTTTAAACCTAAATGAAACAACATGGCACATATGATATCCTTCTGAGAACTAAGCATTGTGTGCAGATATTTTGCAGCTATCTCCTTTCCTTCAGTTTTTGTGCTAACATTCGTTTCTCTAAAACTAGCATTTCATACCTAGGAAATCATAACCGAGGATTTAGCACCTAACTCTTAAACCTAAATAAAACAGCATGGCATATATGATTTACTTCTGAGAACTAAGCATTGTGTGCAGAGATTTGCAGCTATCTCCTTTCCTTCAGTTTTTGTGCTAACATTCCTATGTCTAAAACTTGCATTTACACTATAGGAAAGCATTACCGCGCGTATAGCACCTAACTGTTTAAACCTAAATGAAACAACATGGCACATATGATTTACTTCTGAGAACTAAGCATTGTGTGCAGAGATTTTGCAGCTATCTCCTTTCCTTCAGTTTTTGTGCTATCATTCCTATGTCTAAAACTTGCATTTACACTATAGGAAACATAACAGCGGGTATAGCACCTAACTGTTTAAACCTAAATGAAACAACATGGCACATATGATATAATTCTGAGAACTAAGCATTGTGTGCAGAGATTTTGCAGCTATCTCCTTTCCTTCAGTTTTTGTGCTAACATTAGTACGCCCAGAACTAGCATTTCCTAAACAGGAAAGCATAACCGAGGGTATCGCACCTAAATATTTAAACCTAAATGAAAGAACATGGGACATATGATTTACTTCTGAGAAGTAAGCATTGTGTGCAGAGATTTTGCAGCTATCTCCTTTCCTTCAGTTTTTGTGCTAACATTCCTACATCTGAAACTAGCATTTACACTATAGGATAGCATAACCGAGGATATAGCACCTAACAATTTAAACCTAACTGAAATAACATGGCACATATGATTTACTTCTGAGAAGTAAGCATTGTGTGCAGAGATTTTGCAGCTATCTCCTTTCCTTCAGTTTTTGTGCTAAAATTCGTATCTCTAAAACTAGCATTTCCTATATAGGAAAGCATATCCTTGGGTATAGCACCTAAGTTTTTACACCTAAATGAAAAAACATGGCACATATGATTTACTTCTGAGAACCAAGCATTGTGTGCAGATACTTTGCAGGTATCCCCTTTCCTTCAGTTTTTGTGCTAACATTCGTATCTCCGGATCTAGCATTTCCTATACAGGAAAGCATAACCGAGGTTATAGCACCTAACTCTTTAAACCTAAATGAAACAACATGGCACATATCGTTTACTTCTGAGAACTAAGCATTGTGTGCAGAGATTTTGTATCTATCGCCTTTCCTTAAGTTTTTGTGCTAACATTCCTATCTCTAAAACTAGCTTTTCCTATATAGGAACGCATAAACTAGGGTATAGCACCTAACTCTTTAAACCTAAATGAAACAACATGGCACATATGATTTACTTCTGAGAACTAAGCATTGTGTGCAGAGATTTTGCAGCTATCTCCTTTCCTTCAATTTTTGTGCTAACATTCCTAGGTCTAAAACTAGCATTTACACTCTAGGAAAGCATTACCGCGGGTATAGCACCTAACTCTTTAAACCTAAATGAAACAACATTGCACTTATGATTTACTTCTGAGAACTAAGCATTGTGTGCAGAGATTTTGCATCTATCGCCTTTCCTTAAGTTTTTGTGCTAACATTCGTACCTCCAGAACTAGCATTTCCTACACAGGAAAGCCTAACCGAGGGTATAGCACATAACTCTTTAAACCTAAATGAAACAACATGGCACAAATGATTTACTTCTGAGAACTAAGCATTGTGTGCAGAGATTATGCAGCTATCTCCTTTCCTTCAGTTTTTGTGCTAACATTCGTATCTCCGGAACTAGCATTTCCTATACAGGAAAGCATAACCGAGGGTATAGCACCTAACTCTTTAAACCTAAATGAAACAACATGGCACATATGATTTACTTCTGAGAACTAAGCATTGTGTGCGGAGATTTTGCAGCTATCTCCTTTCCTTCAGATTTTGTGCCAACATTCGTATCTCTAAAAGTAGCATTTCCTATATAGGAAAGCATAACGGAGGATATAGCACCTAACTCTTTAAACCTAAATGAAACAACATGGCACATATCATTTACTTCTGAGAACTAAGCCTTGTGTGCAGAGATTTTGCAGCTATCTCCTTTCCTTCAGTTTTGTGCTAACATTCATATGTCTAAAACAAGCATTTAAACTATACGAAAGCATTACGGCGGGTATAGCACCTAACTCTTTAAACCTAAATGAAACAACATGGCACATATGATTTACTTCTGAGAACTTAGCATTGTGTGCAGAGATTTTGCAGCTATCTCCTTTCCTTCAGTTTTTGTGCTAACATTCGTATCTCTAAAACTAGCATTTCCTATAAAGGAAAGCATAACCGAGGGTATAGCACCTAACTCTTTAAACCTAAATGAAACAACATGGCACATATGATTTACTTCTGAGAACTAAGCATTGTCTGCAGAGATTTTAGAGCTATCTCCTTTCCTTCAGTTTTTGTGCTAACATTCCTATGTCTAAAACTACCATTTACACTATACGAAAGCATTGCCGCGGGTATAGCACCTATCTCTTTAAACCTAAATGAAACAACATGGCACATATGATTTACTTCTGAGAACTAAGCATTTTGTTCAGAGATTTTGCAGCTATCTCCTTTCCTTCAGTTTTTGTGCTAACATTCATACCTCCAGAACTAGCATTTCCTATACAGGAAAGCATAACCGAGGGTATAGCACCTATCTCTTTAAACCTAAATGAAACAACATGGCACATATGATTTATATCTGAGAACTAAGCATTGTGTGCAGAGATTTTGCAGCTATCTCCTTTCCTTCAGTTTTTGTGCTAACATTCGTATCTCTAAAACTAGCATTTCCTATATAGGAAAGCATAACCGAGGGTATAGGACCTAACTCTTAAACCTAAATAAAACAGCATAGCACATATGATTTACTTCTGAGAACTACGCATTGTGTGCAGAGATTTTGCAGCTATCTCCTTTCCTTCAGTTTTTGTGCTAACATTCGTATCTCTAAAAGTAGCATATCCTATATAGGAAAGCATAAACGGGGTATAGCACCTAACCCTTTAAACCTAAATGAAAGAACATGGCACATATGATTTATTTCTGAGAACTACGCATTGTGTGCAGAGATTTTGCAGCTATCTCCTTTCCTTCAGTTTTTGTGCTAACATTCGTATCCCCAGAACTAGCATTTCCTATACAGGAAAGCATAACCGAGGGTATAGCACCTAACTCTTTAACCTAAATGAAACAACATGGCACATACGATATACTTCTGAGAACTAAGCATTGTGTGCAGAGATTTTGCAGCTATCTCCTTTCCTTCAGTTTTTGTGCTAACGTTAGTATCTTTAAATTTGCATTTCCTGTATAGGAAAGCATAACCGAGGGTATAGGACCCAACTCTTAAACCTAAATAAAACAGCATAGCACATATGATTTACTTCTGAGAACTAAGCATTGTGTGCAGAGATTTTGCAGCTATCTCCTTTCCTTCAGTTTTTGTGCTAACATTCCTATGTCTAAAACTAGCATTTACACTATAGGAAAGCATTACCGCGGGTATAGCACCTAACTCTTTAACCTAAATGAAATAACATGGCACATATGATTTACTTCTGACAACTAAGCATTTTGTGCAGAGATTTTGCAGCTATCTCCTTTCCTTCAGTTTTTGTGCTAACATTCGTATCTCTAAAACTAGCATTTCCTATATAGGAAAGCATAACCTAGGGTATAGCACCTAACTCTTTAAACCTAAATGAAACAACATGGCACATATGATTTACTTCTGAGAACTAAGCAGTGTGTGCAGAGATTTTGCAGCTATCTCCTTTCCTTCAGTTTTTGTGCTAACATTCGTATCTCTAAAACTAGCATTTCCTATATAGGAAAGCATAACCGAGGGTATAGGACCTAACTCTTAAACCTAAATAAAACAGCAAAGCACATATGATTTACTTCTGAGAACTAAGCATTGTGTGCAGAGATTTTGCAGCTATCTCCTTTCCTTCAGTTTTTGTGCTAACATTCCTATGTCTAAAACTAGCATTTATACTATAGGAAAGCATTACCGCGGGTATAGCACCTAACTCTTTAATCCTAAATGAAACAACATGGCACATATGATTTACTTAGTAGAACTAAGCATTGTGTGCAGAGATTTTGCAGCTGTCTCTTTTCCTTCAGTTTTTGTGCTAACATTCGTACCTCTAAAACTAGCATTTCCTACATAGGAAAGCATAACCGAGGGTATAGCAACTAACTTTTAAACCTAAATAAAACAGCATGGCACATATTATTTACTCCTGAGAACTAAGCACTGTGTGCAGAGATTTTGCAGCTATCTCCTTTCCTTCAGTTTTTCTGCTAACATTCCTATGTCTGAAACTTGCATTTACACTATAGGAAAGCATTACCGCGCGTATAGCACCTAACTGTTTAAACCAAATGAAACAACATGGCACATATGATTTACTTCTGAGAACTAAGCATTGTGTGCAGAGATTTTGCAGCTATCTCCTTTCCTTCAATTTTTGTGCTAACATTCGTATCTCCAGAACTAGCATTTCGTATACAGGAAAGCATATCCGGGGGTATAGCACCTAACTCTTTAAAGCGAAATGAAACAACATGGCACATATGATTTACTTCTGAGAACCAAGCATTGTGTGCAGAGATTTTGCAGCTATCTTCTTTCCTTCAGTTTTTGTGCTAACATTCCTATGTCTAAAACTAGCATTTACACTGTAGGATAGCATTACCTCGGGTATAGCACCTAACCCTTTAAACCTATATGAAACAATATGGCACATATGATTTTCTTCTGAGAACTAAGCATTGTGTTCAGAGATTTTGCAGCTATCTACTTTCCTTCAGTTTTGTGCTAACATTCCTATGTCTAAAACTAGCATTTACAATATATGAAAGCATTAACGCGGGTATGGCACCTAACTCTTTAAACGTAAATGAAACAACATGGCACATATGATTTACTTCTGTGAACCAAGCATTGTGTGCAGAGAATTTGCACCTACCTCCTTTCCTTGAGTTTTTTTGTTAACATTCCTATTTCCAGAACTAGCATTTCCTATACAGGAATGTATAACCGACAGTATAGCACCTAACTCATTAAACCTAAATGAAACAACATGGCACATATGATTTATTTCTGATGTCTAAGCATTGTGTGCAGAGAATTTGCAGCTATCTGCTTTCCTTTAGTTTCTGTGCTAACAAAACTATGTCTGAAACTAGCATTTACACTATAGGATAGCATTACCGCATGTAGAGCACCTAACTCCTTAAACCTAAATGAAACAACCTGGCACATATGATTTCCTTCTGAGAACTAAGCATTGTGTGCAGAGATTTTGCAGCTATCTCCTTTCCTTCAGTTTTTGTGCTATCATTACTACATCTGAAACTAGCCTTTACACTATAGGATAGCATAACCGAGGGTATAGCACCTAACTCTTTAAACCTAACTGAAACAACATGGCACATATGATTTACTTCTGAGAACTAAGCATTTTGTGCACAGATTTTGCAGCTATCTCCTTTCCTTCAGTTTTTGTGCTAACATACCTATGTCTAAAACAAGCTTTTACAATATAGGAAGGCATTACCACTGTTATAGCACCTAACTCTTTAAACCTAAATGAAACAACATGGCACATATGATTTACTTCTGGGAACTAACCATTGTGTGCAGAGATTTTGCAGCTATCTCCTTTCCTTCAGTTTTTGTGCTAACATTCGTATCTCTAAAACTAGCATTTCCTATATAGGAAAGCATAACCTAGGGTAGAGCACCTAACTCTTTAAACCTAAATGAAACAACATGGCACATATGATTTTCTTCTGAGAACTAAGCATTGTGT
Source organism: Dasypus novemcinctus (assembly GCF_030445035.2). Taxonomy (NCBI): domain Eukaryota; kingdom Metazoa; phylum Chordata; class Mammalia; order Cingulata; family Dasypodidae; genus Dasypus; species Dasypus novemcinctus. Next base: position 246,721 of record NW_026688184.1, on the reverse strand, counting down.
GCAGAGATTTTGCAGCTATCTCCTTTTCTTCAGTTTTTGTGCTAACATTCGTATCTCCGGAACTAGCATTTCCTATACAGGAAAGCATAACCCAGGGTATAGCACCTAACTCTTTAAACCTAAATGAAACAACATGGCACATATGATATACTTCTGAGAACTAAGCATTGTGTGCAGAGATTTTCAGCTATCTCCTTTCCTTCAGTTTTTGTGCTAAAATTCGTATCTCTAAAACTACCCATTCCTACATAGGAAAGCACAACCGAGGGTATAGCACCTAACTCTTAAACCTAAATAAAACAGCATGTCATATATGATTTACTTCTGAGAACTAAGCATTGTGTGCAGAGATTTTGCAGCTATCTCCTTTTCTTCAGTTTTTGTGTTAACATTCCTATGTCTAAAACTAGCATTTACAGTATTGGAAAGCATTACCGCGGGTATAGCACCTAACTCTTTAAACCTAAATGAAACAACATTGCACATATGATATACTTCTGAGAACTAAGCATTGTGTGCAGAGATTTTGCAGCTATCTCCTTTCCTTCAGTTTTTGTGCTAACATTCGTATCTCTAAAACTAGCATTTCCTATATAGGAAAGCATAACCGAGGGTATAGGACCTAACTCTTAAACCTAAATAAAACAGCATAGCACATATGATTTACTTCTGGGAACTAAGCATTGTGTGCAGAGATTTTGCAGCTATGTCCTTTCCTTCATTTTTTGTGCTAACATTCCTATGTCTAAAATTAGAATTTACACTATAGGAAAGCATTACCGCGGATATAGCACCTAACTCTTTAAACCTAAATGAAACAACATGGCACATATGATTTACTTAGGAGAACTAAGCATTGTGTGCAGAGATTTTGCAGCTATCTCCTTTCCTTCAGTTTTTGTGCTAACATTCGTACCTCCAGAACTAGCATTTCCTATACAGGAAAGCATAACCGAGGGTATAGCACATAACTCTTTAAACCTAAATGAAACAACATGGCACATATGATTTTCTTCTGAGAACTAAGCATTGTGTGCAGAGATTTTGCAGCTATCTCCTTTCCTTCAGTTTTTGTGCTAACACTCGTATCTCTAAAAGTAGCATATCCTATACCGGAAAGCATAACCGAGGGTATAGCACCTAACTCTTTAAACCTAAATGAAACAACATGGCACATATGATTTACTTCTGAGAAATACACATTGTGTGCGGAGATTTTGCAGCTATCTCCTTTCCTTCACTTTTTGTGCTAACATTCGGTTCTCCAGAACTAGCATTTCCTATACAGGAAAGCATAACCGAGGGTATAGCACCTAACTCTTTAAACCTAAATGAAACAACATGGCACATATGATATACTTCTGAGAACTAAGCATTGTGTGCAGAGATTTTGCAGGTATCTCCTTTCCTTCAGTTTTTGTGCTAACATTCGTATCTATAAAATTTGCATTTCCTATATAGGAAAGCATAACCGAGGGTATAGGACCTAACTGTTAAAGCTAAATAAAACAGCATAGCACATATGATTTACTTCTGAGAACTAAGCATTGTGTGCAGAGTTTTGCAGCTATCTCCTTTCCTTCAGTTTTTGTGCTAACATTCCTGTGTCTAAAACTAGCATTTACACTAGAGTAAGGCCTTACCGCTGGTATAGCACCTAACTCTTTAAACCTAAACGAAACAACATGGCACATATGATTTACTTCTGAGAAGTAAGCATTGTGTGCAGAGATTTTGCAGCTATCTCCTTTCCTTCAGTTTTTGTGCTAACATTCCTATGTCTAAAACGAGCATTTACACTATAGGAAGGCATTACAGCTGTTATAGCACCTAACTCTTTAAACCTAAATGAAACAACATGGCACATATGATTTACTTAGGAGAACTAAGCATTGTGTGCAGAGATTTTGCAGCTACCACCTTTCCTTCAGTTTTTGTGCTAACATTCGTATCTCCAGAACTAGCATTTCCTATATAGGAAAGCCTAACTGAGAGTATAGCACCTAACTCTTTAAACCTAAATGAAACAAGATGGCACATATGATTTACTTCTGAGAACTAAGCATTGTGTGCAGAGATTTTGTAGCTATCTCCTTTCCTTCAGTTTTTGTGCTAACATTCGTATCTCCAGAACTATCATTTCCTATACAGGAAAGCATAACTGAGGGTATAGCACCTAACTCTTTAAACCTAAATGAAACAACATGGCACTTATGATTTACTTCTGAGAACTAAGCATTGTGTGCAGAGATTTTCCAGCTACCTCATTTCCTTCAGTTTTTGTGCTAACATTCGTATCTCCAGTACTAGCATTTCCTATACAGGAAAGCATAACCGAGGGTATAGCACATAACTCTTTAAACCTAAATGAAACAACATGGCACATATGATTTTCTTCTGAGAACTAAGCATTGTGTGCAGAGATTTTGCAGCTATCTCCTTTCCTTCAGTTTTTGTGCTAACACTCGTATCTCTAAAAGTAGCATATCCTATACCGGAAAGCATAACCGAGGGTATAGCACCTAACTCTTTAAACCTAAATGAAACAACATGGCACATATGATTTACTTCTGAGAAATACACATTGTGTGCGGAGATTTTGCAGCTATCTCCTTTCCTTCACTTTTTGTGCTAACATTCGGTTCTCCAGAACTAGCATTTCCTATACAGGAAAGCATAACCGAGGGTATAGCACCTAACTCTTTAAACCTAAATGAAACAACATGGCACATATGATATACTTCTGAGAACTAAGCATTGTGTGCAGAGATTTTGCAGGTATCTCCTTTCCTTCAGTTTTTGTGCTAACATTCGTATCTATAAAATTTGCATTTCCTATATAGGAAAGCATAACCGAGGGTATAGGACCTAACTGTTAAAGCTAAATAAAACAGCATAGCACATATGATTTACTTCTGAGAACTAAGCATTGTGTGCAGAGTTTTGCAGCTATCTCCTTTCCTTCAGTTTTTGTGCTAACATTCCTGTGTCTAAAACTAGCATTTACACTATAGTAAGGCCTTACCGCTGGTATAGCACCTAACTCTTTAAACCTAAACGAAACAACATGGCACATATGATTTACTTCTGAGAAGTAAGCATTGTGTGCAGAGATTTTGCAGCTATCTCCTTTCCTTCAGTTTTTGTGCTAACATTCCTATGTCTAAAATGAGCATTTACACTATAGGAAGGCATTACAGCTGTTATAGCACCTAACTCTTTAAACCTAAATGAAACAACATGGCACATATGATTTACTTAGGAGAACTAAGCATTGTGTGCAGAGATTTTGCAGCTACCACCTTTCCTTCAGTTTTTGTGCTAACATTCGTATCTCCAGAACTAGCATTTCCTATACAGGAAAGCCTAACTGAGAGTATAGCACCTAACTCTTTAAACCTAAATGAAACAAGATGGCACATATGATTTACTTCTGAGAAGTAAGCATTGTGTGCAGAGATTTTGTAGCTATCTCCTTTCCTTCAGTTTTTGTGCTAACATTCGTATCTCCAGAACTATCATTTCCTATACAGGAAAGCATAACTGAGGGTATAACACCTAACTCTTTAAACCTAAATGAAACAACATGGCACTTATGATTTACTTCTGAGAACTAAGCATTGTGTGCAGAGATTTTCCAGCTACCTCATTTCCTTCAGTTTTTGTGCTAACATTCGTATCTCCAGTACTAGCATTTCCTATACAGGAAAGCATAACCGAGGGTATAGCACCTAACTCTTTAAACCTAAATGAAACAACATGGCACATATGATATACTTCTGAGAACTAAGCATTGTGTGCAGAGATTTTGCAGGTATCTCCTTTCCTTCAGTTTTTGTGCTAACATTCGTATCTATAAAATTTGCATTTCCTATATAGGAAAGCATAACCGAGGGTATAGGACCTAACTGTTACCTAAATAAAACAGCATAGCACATATGATTTACTTCTGAGAACTAAGCATTGTGTGCAGAGATTTTGCAGCTATGTCCTTTCCTTCATTTTTTGTGCTAACATTCCTATGTCTAAAATTAGAATTTACACTATAGGAAAGCATTACCGCGGGTATAGCACCTAACTCTTTAAACCTAAATGAAACAACATGGCACATATGATTTACTTCTGAGAACTAAGCATTGTGTGCAGAGATTTTGCAGCTATCTCCTTTCCTTCAGTTCTTGTGCTAACATTCGTACCTCCAGAACTAGCATTTCCTATACAGGAAAGCATAACCGAGGGTATAGCACATAACTCTTTAAACCTAAATGAAACAACATGGCACATATGATTTACTTCTGAGAACTAAGCATTGTGTGCAGAGATTTTGCAGCTATCTCCTTTCCTTCAGTTTTTGTGCTAACACTCGTATCTCTAAAAGTAGCATATCCTATATAGGAAAGCATAACCGAGGGTATAGCACCTAACTCTTTAAACCTAAATGAAACAACATGGCACATATGATTTACTTCTGAGAAGTAAGCATTGTGTGCAGAGATTTTGCAGCTATCTCCTTTCCTTCAGTTTTTGTGCTAACATTCCTATGTCTAAAACAAGCATTTACACTATAGGAAGGCATTACAGCTGTTATAGCACCTAACTCTTTAAACCTAAATGAAACAACATGGCACATATGATTTACTTAGGAGAACTAAGCATTGTGTGCAGAGATTTTGCAGCTACCTCCTTTCCTTCAGTTTTTGTGCTAACATTCGTATCTCCAGAACTAGCATTTCCTATACAGGAAAGCCTAACTGAGCGTATAGCACCTAACTCTTTAAACCTAAATGAAACAAGATGGCACATATGATTTACTTATGAGAACTAAGCATTGTGTGCAGAGATTTTGCAGCTATCTCCTTTCCTTCAGTTTTTGTGCTAACATTCGTATCTCCAGAACTATCATTTCCTATACAGGAAAGCATAACTGAGGGTATAGCACCTAACTCTTTAAACCTAAATGAAACAACATGGCACTTATGATTTACTTCTGAGAACTAAGCATTGTGTGCAGAGATTTTCCAGCTACCTCATTTCCTTCAGTGTTTGTGCAAACATTCGTATCTCCAGTACTAGCATTTTCTATACAGGAAAGCATAACTGAGGGTATAGCACCTAACTCTTTAAACCTAAATGAAACAACATGCCACATATGATATACTTCTGAGAACTAAGCATTGTGTGCAGAGATTTGCAGCTATCTCCTTTCCTTCATGTTTTGTGCTAACATGCGTATCTCTAGAACTAGCATTTCCTATACAGGAAACCATAACCCAGGGTATAGCACCTAACTCTTTAAACCTAAATGAAACAACATGGCACATATGATATACTTCTGAGAACTAAGCATTGTGTGCAGAGATTTTGCAGCTATGTCCTTTCCTTCAGTTTTTTTGCTAACATTCGTATCTCCAGAACTAGCATTTCCTATACAGGAATGCACAACCGAGGGTATCGCACCTAAATCTTTAAACCTAAATGAAAGTACATGGCACATATGATTTACTTCTGAGAACTAAGCATTGTGTGCAGATGTTTTGCAGCTATGTCCTTTCCTTCAGTTTTTGTGGTAACATTCCTACATCTGAAACTAGCATTTACACTATAGGATAGCGTAACCGAGGGTATAGCACCTAACTCTTTAAACCTAACTGAATCAACATGACACATATGATTTACTTCTGAGAACTAAGCATTGTGTGCAGAGATTTTGCAGCTATCTCCTTTCCTTCAGTTTTTGTGCTAACATTCCTATGTCTAAAATTAGCATTTGCACTATAGGAAGGCATTACCGCTGGTATAGCACCTAACTCTTTAAACCTAAATGAAACAACATGGCACATATGATTTACTTCTCAGAACTAAGCATTGTGTGCAGAGATTTTGCAGCTATCTCCTTTCCTTCAGTTTTTGTGCTAACATTCTTATCTCCAGAACTAGCATTTCCTATACAGGAAAGCATAACCGAGGGTATAGCACCTAACTCTTTAAACCTAAATGAAAGAACATGGCAAAAATGATATAATTCTGAGAACTAAGCATTGTGTGTAGAGATTTTGCAGCTATCTCCTTTCCTTCAGTTTTTGTGCTAACATTTGTATCTCTAAAACTAGCATTTGCTGTATAGGAAAGCATAACCGAGGGTATAGTACCTAACTCTTAAACTTAAATAAAACAGCATGGCACATATGATTTACTTCTGAGAACTAAGCATTGTGTGCAGAGATTTTGCAACTATCTCCTTTCCTTCAGTTTTTGTGCTAACATTCCTATGTCTAAAACTTGCATTTACACTATAAGAAAGCATTACCGCTGGTATAGCACCTAACTCTTTAAACCTAAATGAAAGAACATGGCACATATGATTTACTTCTGAGAACTAAATATTGTGCGCAGAGATTTTGCAGATATCTCCTTTCCTTCAGTTTTTGTGCTAACATTCGTATCTCCAGAACTAGAATTTCCTATACAGGAAAGCATAACTGAGGGTATAGCACCTAACTCTTTAAACCTAAATGAAACAACATGGCACATATGATTTACTTCTGAGAACTAAGCATTTTGTGCAGAGATTTTGCAGCTATCTCCTTTCCTTCAGTTTTTGTGGTAACATTCGTATATCCAGAACTAGAATTTCCTATACAGGAAAGCATAACCGAGGGTAAAGCACCTAACTCTTTAAACCTAAATGAAACAACATGGCACATATGATCTACTTCTGAGAATTAAGAATTGTGTGCAGAGATTTTGCAGCTATCTCCTTTCCTTCAGTTTTTCTGCTAATATTCGTATCTCTAAAATTTGCATTTCCTTATAGCAAAGCATAACCGAGGGTATAGGACTTAACTCTTAAACCTAAATAAAACAGCATAGCATATATGATTTACTTCTGAGAACTAAGCGTTGTGTGCAGAGATTTTGCAGCTATCTCCTTTTCTTCAGTTTTTCTGCTAACATTAGGATCTCTAAAACTAGCATTTCCCACATAGGAAAGCATAACCGAGGGTATACCACCTAATTCTTTAAACCTAAATGAAACAACATGGCACATATGATTTACTTCTGAGAACTAAGCATTGTGTGCAGAGATTTTGCAGCTATCTCCTTTCCTTCAGTTTTTTGCGCTAACATTCCTATCTCTGAAACTAGCATTTACACTATAGGATAGCATTACCACGGGTATAGCACCTAACTCTTTAAACCTAAATGAAACAGCATGGCACATATGATTTCCTTCTGAGAACTAAGCATTGTGTGCAGAGATTTTGCAGCTACCTCCTTTCCTTCAGTTTTTGTGCTAACATTCGTATCTCCAGAACTAGCATTTCCTATACAGGAAAGCATAACTGAGCGTATAGTACCTAACTCTTTAAACCTAAATGAAACAATATGGCACGTATGATTTACTTCTGAGAACTAAGCATTGTGTGGAGAGATTTTGCAGCTATCTACTTTCCTTCAGTTTTTGTGCTAACATTCGTATCTCCAGAACTAGCATTGCCTATACAGGAAAGCATAACCGAGGGTATAGCACCTAACTCTTTAAACCTAAATGAACCAACATGGCACATATGATTTACTTCTGAGAAGTAAGCATTGTGTGCAGAGATTTTGCAGCTATCTCATTTCCTTCAGTTTTTGTGCTAACATTCGTATCTCCAGAACTAGAATTTCCTATACTGGAAAGCATAACCGAGGGTATAGCACCTAACTCTTTAAAACTAAATGAAACAACATGGCACATATGATCTACTTCTGAGAATTAAAAATTGTGTGCAGAGATTTTGCAGCTATCTCCTTTCCTTCAGTTTTTGTGCTAACATTCGTATCTCTAAAATTTGCATTTATTTATAGCAAAGCATAACCGATGGTATAGGACCTAACTCTTAAACCTAAATAAAACAGCATAGCACATATGATTTACTTCTGAGATCTAAGCATTGTGTGCAGAGATTTTGCAGCTATCTCCTTTCCTTCAGTTTTTCTGCTAACATTCGTATCTCTAAAACTAGCATTTCCCACATAGAAAAGCATAACCGAGGGTATAGCACCTAACTCTTTAAACCTAAATGAAACAACATGGCACATATGATTTACTTCTGCGAACTATGCATTGTGTGCAGAGATTTTGCAGCTATCTCCTTTCCTTCAGTTTTTTGTGCTAATATTCCTATATCTGAAACTAGCATTTACACTAAAGGATAGCATTACCGCGGGTATAGCACCTAACTCTTTAAACCTAAATGAAACAGCATGGCACATATGATTTCCTTCTGAGAACTAAGCATTGTGTGCAGAGATTTTGCAGCTACTTGCTTTCCTTCAGTTTTTGTGCTAACATTCGTATCTCCAGAACTAGCATTTCGTATACAGGAAAGCATAACTGAGCATATAGCACCTAACTCTTTAAACCTAAATCAAACAATATGGCACGTATGAATTACTTCTGAGAACTAAGCATTGTGTGCAGAGATTTTGCAGCTGTCTCCTTTCCTTCAGTTTTTGTGCTAACATTCATAGCTCCAGAACTAGCATTTCCTAAACAGGAAAGAATAACCGCTGGTATAGCACCTAACTCTTTAAACCTAAATGAAATTACATGGCACATATGATTTACTTCTGAGTACGAAGCATTGTGTGCAGAGATTTTGCAGCTGTCTCCTTTCCTTCAGTTTTTGTGCTGACATTCATAGCTCCAGAACTAGCATTTCCTATACAGGAAAGAATAACCGCTGGTATAGCACCTAACTCTTTAAACCTAAATGAAACAATATGGCACATATGATTTACTTCTGAGAACTAAGCATTGTGTGCAGAGATTTTGCAGCTATCTCCTTTCCTTCAGTTTTTGTGCTAACATTCGTACCTCCAGAACTAGCATTTCCTTTACAGGAAAGCACAACCAAGGGTATAGCACATAACTCTTTAAACCTAAATGAAACAACATGGCACATATGACTTACTTCTGAGAACTAAGCATTGTGAGCAGAGATTTTGCAGCTATCTGCTTTCCTTCAGTTTTTGTGCTAACATTCGTATCTCTAAAACTAGCATTTCCTATATAGGAAAGCATAACCGAGGGTATAGCACCTAACTCTTTAAACCTAAATGAAACAACATGGACATATGATATACTTCTGAGAAGTAAGAATTGTGTGCAGAGATTTCGCAGCTATCTCCTTTCCTTCAGTTTTTGTGCTAACATTCGTATCTCTAAAATTTGCATTTCCTATATAGGAAAGCATAACCGAGGGTATAGGACCTAACTCTTAAACGTAAATAAAACAGCATAGCACATATGATTTACTTCTGATAACTAAGCATTGTGTGCAGAGTTTTGCAGCTATCTCCTTTCCTTCAGTTTTTGTGCTAACATTCCTATGTCTAAAACTAGAATTTACACTATAGGAAAGCATTACCTCGGGTATAGCAACTAACTCTTTAAACCTAAATGAAACAACATGGCACATATGATTTACTTCTGAGAACTAAGCATTGTGCGTAGAGATTTTGCAACTACCTCCTTTCCTTCAGTTTTTGTGCTATCATTCGTATCTCCAGAAATAGCATTTCCTATACAGGAAAGCATAACTGAGGGTATAGCACCTAACTCTTTAAACCTAAATGAAACAACATGGCACATATGATTTACTTCTGAGAACTAAGCATTGTGTGCAGAGATTTTGCAGCTATCTCCTTTCCTTCAGTTTTTGTGCTAACATTCGTATCTCCAGAACTAGCATTTCCTACGCAGGAAAGCATAACCGAGGGTATAGCACGTAAGTCTTTAAACCTAAATGAAACAACATGGCACACACGATACACTTCTGAGGACTAAGCATTGTGTGCAGAGATTTTGCAGCTATCTCCTTTCCTTCAGTTTTTGTGCTAACATTCGTATCTCTAAAATTTGCATTTCCTATACACGAAAGCATAACCCAGGGAATAGCACCTAACTCTTTAAACCTAAATGAAACAACATGGCACATATGATATACTTCTGAGAACTAAGCATTGTGTGCAGAGATTTTGCAGCTATCTCCTTTCCTTCAGTTTTCTGGTAACTTTCCTATTTCTAAAACTTGCTTTTACTATACAGGAAAGCATAATCGAGGGTATAGCAGCTAATTCATTAAACCTAAATGAAACAACATAGCATATATGTTTTATTTCTTAGAAGTAGGCATTGTGTGCAGAGATTTTGCAGCTATCTCCTTTCCTTCAGTTTTTGTGCTAACATTCCTATCTCTAAAACTAGCATTTCCTATATAGGAAAGCATAACCGAGGGTATAGCAGCTAAATCTTTAAACCTAAATTAATTAAATTAAACAACACGGGATATATGATTTACTTCTGAGAACTAAGCATTGTGTGAACAGGTTTTGCAGCTATCTCCATTCCTGGATTTTTAGTGGTAATATTCTTATGTCTAAAACTAGCATTTACTATATATGAAATCATAACTGAGGGTACAGAAGTTAACTCTTTAAAACTAAATGAAACAACATGGCACATATGATTTACTTCTGAGAACTAAACATTGTGTGCAAAGATTTTGCAGCTATCTCCTTTCCTACATATTTTGTACTAACATTCCTATCTCGAAAACAAGCCTTTCCTCTATAGGAAAACATAACCGTGGGTATAGCAGCTAACCCTTTAAACCTACCTGAAAAAGCATGGTACATATGATTTGCTTCTGAGAACTAAACATTGTGGGCAGAGAATTTGCATCTATCACCTTTCCTTCAGTTTTTGTGCTAACATTCATATCTGTAAAATTAGCATTTCCTATAAAGGAAAACATAACCGGAGATATAGCAGCTAACACTTTCAACCGAAATGAAACAAATTGGCACAAATGATTTACTTCTGAGAACTAAACATTGTGTGCAGAGATTTTGCAGCTATCTTCTTTTCTTCAGGTTTTGTGGTGACATTCCTATCTCTAAAACTAGCATTTAGACTACAGGAAAGCATAACCGGGGGTATAGCTGCTTACTCTTAAAGCCGACATGAAAAAGCATGGTATATATGATTTACTTCTGAGAACTGAGCATTGTTTGCAGAGATTTTGCAGTTTTCTTCTTTCCTTCAGTTTTTGTGCTAACATTCCTATTTGTAAAACAAGAATTTCCTATATAGGAAAGCATAACCGAGGGTATAGCCGCTAACTCTTTAAACATAAATGAAGCAACATGGCTCATATGATTTACTTCTGAGAACTAAGCATTGTATGCAGAGATTTTGCACTTATCTCCTTTCTATCAGTTTTTGTACTAACACTCGTATCTCTAAACCTAGCATTTATACTATAGGAACGCTAACCGGGGGTGTAGCAGCTAACTCTTTAAACCTACCTGAGAAAGCATGGTACATATGATTTACTTCTGAAAACTAAGCATTGTGTGCAGAGATTTTGCAGCTATCTCCTTTCCGTCAGTTTTTGTACTAAGATTCATATCTCTAAAACTAGCATTTCCTATATAGAAAAGCATAACCGGGGGTATAGCAGCTAACTCTTTAAACCTACATCAAAAAGCATGGTACATATGATTAACTTCTGAGAACTAAACATTGTGGTTAGAGATTTTGCAGGTAACTCCTTTCTTTCAGTTTTTGTGCTAACATTCATATCACTAAAACTAGCATTTCCTACATAGGAAAGCATAACCGTGGGTATAGCAGCTAACTCATTCAACCTAAATGAAAAAACATGGCACATATGATTTACTTCTGAGAACTAAGCATTGTTTGCAAGATTTTTCAGATATCTCCTTTCCTTCAGTTTTTGTACTAACATTCATATCTCTAAAACTAGCGTTTCATATATAGGTAAGCATAACCAAGGGTATAGCACCTAACTCTTTAAACCTAAATGAAACAACATGGCACATAGGATTTACTTCTGAGAACTACACATTGTTTGCAGAGATTTTGCAGCTATCTCTTTTCCTTCAGTTTTTGTGCTAACATTCCTATCGCTAAACCTAGCATTTACACTACAGGAAAGCATAACCGGGGTATAGCAGCTAACTCTTTAAACCTACCTCAAAAAGCATTGGTACATATGATTTTCTTCTGAGAACTAAGCATTGTGTGCAGAGATTTTGCAGCTTCTCCTTTCCTTCAGTTTTTATGCTAACATTCATATCTGTAAAACTAGCATTTCCTATATAGGAAAGCATAACCGAGGGTATAGCAGCTAACTCTTTAAACCTAACTGAAACAACGTGGCACATATGATTTACTTCTGAGAAATAAACATTGTGTGTAGAGATTTTGCAGCTATCTCTTTTCCTAAAGTTTTTGTGCTAACATACCTATCTATAAAACTAGCCTTTACACTACAGGGAAGCATAACCGGGGGTATAGCAGCTAACTTTTTAAACCTACCTGAAAAAGCATGGTACATATGATTTACTTTTTAGAAGTAAGCATTGTGTGCATAGATTTTGCAGCTTACTTCTTTCCTTCAGTTTTTGTGCAAACATTCCTATCTTTAAAACTAGCATTTCCTATATAGGAAAGCATAACCCAGGGTATCGCCGCTAACTATTTAAACCAAAATGAAACAACATGGCACGTGTGATTTACATCTGAGAACTAAAAATTGTTTGCAGAGATTTTGCAGCTATCTCCTTTCCTTCAGGTTTTGTGCTAACATTCCTATCTCTAAAACTAGTATTTACACCACAGGAAAGCATAAGCGGGCGTATCACCGCTAACTATTTAAACCAAAATGAAACAACATGGCACGTGTGATTTACATCTGAGACCAAAGCATTGTTTGCAGAGATTTTGCAGCTATCTCTTTTTCTTCAGTTTTTGTGCTAACATTCCTATCTCTAAAACTAGTATTTATACTATAGGAAAGCATAACCGGGGGTATAGCAGCTAACTCGTTAAACCTACCTGTAAAAGAATGGTACATATGATTTACTTCGGAGAACTAAGCATTGTGTGCAGAGATTTTGCAGCTAACTTCTTTCCTTCAGTTTTTGTGCTAACATTCCTATTTGTAAAACTAGCATTTCCTGTATAGGAAAGCAGAACCTAGGGTATAGCCACTAACTCTTTAAACCTAAATGAAACAACATGGCACATATGATTTACTTCTGAGAACTAAGCATTGTGTCCAGAGATTTTGAGGCTCTCTCCTTTCCTTCAGTTTTTATGCTTATATTCATATCTCTAAAACTAGCATTTCCTATATAGGAAAACATAACCGAGGGTATAGGAGCTAACTCTTTAAACCTAAATGAAACAACATGGCACATATGATTTACTTCTGAGGAATAAACCTTGTGTTCAGAGATTTTGCACCTATCTCTTTTCCTTCAGTTTTGTGTTAACATTCCTATCTCTAAAACTACAATTTACACTATAGGAAATCTTAACCGAGGGTATAGCAGCTAACTCTTTAAACCTAATTGAAACAACATGGCACACAGATGATGAAAACATGCTGTGCAGAGATTTTGCAGCTATCTCTTTTCCTTCAGTTATTGTGCTAACATACCTATCTCTAAAACTAGCATTTACACTATAGGAAAGCATAACCGGCAGTATAGCAGCTAACTCTTTAAACCTACCAGAAAACGCATGGTACATGTGAATTACTTCTGAGAACTAAGCATTGTGTGCAGAGCTTTTGCAGCTATCTCCTTTCCTTCAGTTTTTGTGCTAACATTCTTATCCCAAATACTAGCATTTACTATATAGGAAAGCATAATCGAGGGTATAGCAGCGAAATCTTTAATCCTAATGAAACAACATCGCACATATGTTTTATTTCTTAGAAGTAAGCATTGTGTGCAGAGAATTTGCAGCTATCTCCTTTCCTTCAGTTCTTGTGCTAACATTCATACCTCTAAAACTAGCATTTACACTATAGGAAAGCATAATCGGGGGTATAGCACCTAACTCTTTAAACCTACCTGAAAAAGAATGGTACATATGATTTACTTCTGAGAACTAAACATTGTGCAGAGATTTTGCAGCTATCTTCTTTCCCTTCATTTTTTGTGCTTACATTCCTTCTGTAAAACTAGCATTTCCTACATAGGAAAGCATAACCGAGGGTATATCCCTTAACTCTGTAAACCTAAATGAAATAACATGGCACATATGATTTACATCTGAAAACTGTGCATTGTGTGCAGAGATTTTGCAGCTGTCTCCTTTCCTTCAGTTTTTGTCCTAACATTCATATCTCTAAAACTAGCATTTCCTATATAGGAAACATAACCGGGGGTATAGCAGCTAACTCTTTAAACCTACCTGAGAAAGCATGGTACATATGCTTTACTTCTGAGAACTAAGCATTGTGTTTAGAGATTTTGCAGCTATCTTCTTTCCTTCAGTTTTTGTGCTAACATTCCTTCTGTAAAACTAGCATTTCCTACATAGGAAAAACTAGCATTTCCTACATAGGAAAGCATAACCGAGGTTATAACCCTTAACTCTTTAACCTAAATGAAACATCATGGCACATATGATTTACTTCTGATAAATAAGCATTGTGTGCAGAGATGTTGCAGCTATCTCCTTTCCTTCAGTATTTGGGCTTACATTCCTATCTCTAAAACTTGCATTTCCTATATAGGAAAACATAACAGACGGTACAGCAACTAACTCTTTAAACCTAAATGAAACAACATGGCACATATAATTTACTTCTGAGAACTAAGCCTTGTGCGTAGACATTTTGCAGTTATCTGCTTTCCTTCATTTTTGTGCTAACATTCCTGTCTCTAAAACTTGCTTTCCCTATATAGGAAAGCATAACCGAGGGTATAGAAGCTAACTCTTTAAACCAAAATGAAACAACATGGCACATATGATTTACTTCTGAGAACTTAGCATTGTGTGCAGAGATTTTGCAGCTATCTCCTTTCCTTCAGTTTTTGTCATAACATTCATATCTCTTAAACTCACATTTACACTATAGGAAAGCATAACCGAGGGTATAGCAGCTAAGTCTTTAAACCTACTTGAAAGAGGATGTCACATGTGCTTTACTTTAGGGAATTAAGCATTCAGTGCCGGGATTTTATAGCTATCTCCTTTCCTTCAGATTTTGTGCTAACATTCCCATCTCTAAAACTAGCATTTACACTATAGGAAAGCATAACAGGGGGTATAGCAGCTAACTCTTTAAACCTACCTAAAAAAGCATGATACATATGATTTACTTCTGAGAATTAAGCATTGTTTGCAGAGATTTTGCAGCTACCTCCTTTCCTTCAGTTTTTGTGGTAACATTCCGATCTGAAAACTAGCATTTAGTATATACGAAAGCATGACTCAGGGTATAGCAGTTAACTCTTTAAACCAAAATGAAAACATATGGCACATATGATATACTTCTGAGAACTAAGCATTGTGTGCAGAGATTTTTCAGCTATCTCCTTTCCTTAAGTTTTTGTGCTAACATTCCTATCTCTAAAGCTAGCATTTGCTATATAGGAAAGCATACCCGAGGGCATACCAGCTAACTCTTTAAACCTACTTGAAAGAGGAGGTCACATGTGCTTTACTTTAGGGAATTAAGCATTCAGTGTAGGGATTTTGAACTTATCTCCTTTCCTTCAGATTTTGTGCTAACATTCCCATCTCTAAAACTAGCATTTACACTATAGGAAAGCATAACAGGGGGTATAGCAGCTAACTCTTTAAACCTACGTGAAAAATCATGGTACATATGATTTACTTCTGAGAACTAAGCATTGTGAGCAGAGATTTCATGGCTATCAACTGTCCTTCAGTTTTTGTGCTAACATTCCTATCTCTAAAACTTGCATTTTCATTTTAGGAAAGCATAACCGGGAGTATAGCAGCTAACTCTTTAAACCTACCTGAAAAAGCATGGTACATATGATTTCCTTCTGAGAAAAAAGCATTGTGTGCATAAATTTTGCAGCTATCTCCTTTCCTTTAGTTTTTGTGCTAACAAAACTATCTCTAAAACTAGCATTTCCTATATAGGTAAGCATAACCGAGGGTATAGCAGCTAACTCTTTAAACGTACTTGAAAGAGAATGTCACATGTACTTCACTTTAGGGATCTAAGCATTGAGGGCAGAAATTTTTTGGCTATCTCCTTTCCTTCAGTTTTTGTGCTAACATTCCTATCTCTAAAACTAGCATTTACACTAGAGGAAAGCATAACCGGGGGTATAGCAGCTAACTCTTTAAACCTACCTGAAAAAACATGGTACATATTATTTACTTCTAAGACCTAAGCATTGTGTGCAGAGATTTTGTGGCTATCTCCTTTCCTTCAGTTTTTGTGCAAACATTCCTACCTCTAAAACTGACATTTACACTATATGAAAGCTTAACCGGGGTAAAGCAGCTAACTCTTTAACCTACCTCAAAAAGCATGGTACATGATTTACTTCTCAGAACTAATCATTGTGTGCAGAGATTTTGCAGCTATCTTCTTTACTTCAGTTTTTGTGCTAACATTCCTATCTCTAAAACCAGCATATCCTATATAGGAAAGCATAACCGAGGTTATAGCAGCTAACTCTTTAAACCTAAATGAAACAACATGGCATATATGATTTACTTTGAGAAGTAAGCATTGTGTGCAGAGATTTTGCAACTAACTCCTTTCCTTCATTTTTAGTGCTAACATTCTTATGTCTAAAACTAGCATTTATTATATACGAAAGCATAACTCAGGGTATAGCAGTTAACTCTTTAAACCTAAATTAAAAAACATGGCACATATGATATACTCCTGAGAACTAAGCATTGTGTGCAGGGATTTTGCAGCTCTATCCTTTCCTTCAGTTTTTGTGCTAACATTCCTATCTCTAAAGCTAGCATTTACTATATAGGAAAGCATACCCGAGGGCATACTTGCTAACTCTTTAAACCTACTTGAAAGAGGATGTCACTTGTGCTTTACTTTAGGGAATTAAGCATTCAGTGCAGGGATTTTGTACCTATCTCCTTTCCTTCAGATTTTGTCCTAACATTACCATCTCTACAACTAGCATTTACACTATAGGAAAGCATAACAGGGGGTATAGCAGCTAACTCTTTAAACCTACCTGAAAAAGCATGGTACATATGATGTACTTCTGAGAATTAAGCATTGTTTGCAGAGATTTTGCAACTATCTCCTTTCCTTCAGTTTCTATGCTAACATTCCTATCTCTAAAACTAGCATTTCCTCTATAGGAAAGCATAATCGAGGGTATAGCAGCGAACTCTTTAAACCTAAATGAAACAACATGTCACATCTGATTTACTTCTGAAAACTAAGCATTGTGCGCAGAGATTTTGCAGCTATCTCCTTTCCTTCATTTTTAGTGCTAATATTCCTATCTCTAAAACTAGCATTTCCTATATAGGAAAGCATAACCGAGGGTATAGCAGTTAACTCTTTAAACCTACTTGAAAGAGGATGTCACATGTACTTTACTTTAGGGAACTAAGCAGTGAGTGTCGAAATTTTGTGGCTATCTCCTTTCCTTCAGTTTTTGTGCTAACATTCCTGTCTCTAAAACCAGCATATCCTATATAGGAAAGCATAACCGAGGGTATAGCAGCTAACTCTTTAAAACTAAATGAAACTACATGTCACATAGGATATACTTCTGAGAACTAAGCATTGTGTGCAGAGATTTTGCAGTATCTTCTTTCCTTCAGTATTTGTACTAACATTCCTATCTCTACACCTAGCATTTAAAATATAGGAAAGCATAATCTAGGGTATAGCAGCTAACTCTATAAACCTACTTCAAAGAGGATGTCACATATGCTTTCCTTTAGGGAATTAAGCATTGAGTGCAAACATTTCGTAGCGATCTCCTTTCCTTCAGTTTTTGTGCTAACATTCCTATCTCTAAAAAAGCATTTACACTATAGGAAAGCATAACAGGGGGTATAGCAGCTAACTCTTTAAACCTACCTGAAAAACCATGGCACGTATGATTTACTTCTGAGGACTAAGTATTGTGTGAAGAGATTTTGCAGCTATCTCCTTTCCTTCAGATTTTGTGCTAACATTCATATCTATAAAACTAGAATTTCCCATGTACGAAAGTATAACCGAGGGTATAGCAGCTAACTCTTTAAACCTAAATGAAAGAACATGGCACATATGATTTACCTCTGAGAACTAAGCATTGTGTGCAGAGACTTTGCAGCTATCTCCTTTCCTTCAGTTTATGTGTTAACATACCTATCTCTATTATAGCAGTTACTCTATAGGAAAGCATAACCGGGTGTATAGCACCTAACTCTCTAAACCTACCTGGAAAAGCATGGTACATATGATTTTCTTCTGAGAACTAAGCATTGTGTGCAGAGATTTTGCAGCTATCTCCTTTCCTTCAGCTTTTGTGCTAACATTCATATCCCTAAAACTAGCATTTCCCATATACGAAAGCATAACCGGGGGTATAGCATCTAACTCTTTAAACCTAAATGAAACAACATGGCACATATGAATTACTTCTGAGAACTAAACATTGTGTGCAGAGATTTTGCAACTATCTCCTTTCCTTCACTTTTTGGGCTCACATTCCTATCTCTAAAACTAGCATTTCCTTAACAGGAAAGCATAAGCGAGGTTATAGCAGGTAACTCTAAAAACCTAATGAAAGAACATGGCACACATCATTTACTTCTGAGAACTAGGCATTGTGTGCAGAGATTTTGCAGCTATCTCCTTTCCTTCAGTTTTTCTTCTACCTTTCCTAATTTAAAACCAGCATTTCCTATATAGGAAAGCATAATCGAGGGTATAGTAGCTAACTCTTTAAACCTACTTGAAAGAGGATGTCATATATGCTTTACTTTATGGAACTAAGCATTGAGTGCAGAGATATTGCGGCTCGCTCCTTTCCTTCAGTTTTTGTGCTAATATTCCTATCTCTAAAACTAGCTCTTAGTATGTACGAAAGCATAACCGAGGGTATAGCAGCTAATTGTTTAAACCTCCCTGAAAAAGAATGGTTCATATGATTTACTTCTGAGAACTAAGCATTGTGTGCAGAGATTTTGCTGCTATCTCCTTTCCTTCAGTTTTTGTGCTAACATTCCTGTCTCTAAAACTGGCATTTCCTATGTACGAAAGCATAACCGAGGGTATAGCAGCTAACTCTTTAAACCTACTTGGAAGAGGATGTCAAATGTGTTTACTTTAGGGAATTAACCATTCAGTGCAGAAATTTTGTAGCTATCTCCTTTCCTTCAGTTTTTGTATTAACATTCCGATCTCTAGTGCAGAGGTGCCCAAAGATGTACTTACCAAATCCAATGGATGTGTCATGATGATGGGAACGAGTGTTGTTGGGGGGGGGGAGAGGGGGGGTGGGGGGGTGGGGTTGAATGGGACCTCACATATATATTTTTAATGTAATATTATTACAAAGTCAATAAAAAATTAAAAAATTAAAAAAAAAAAATTCCGATCTCTAAAACTGGCATTTCCTATATAGGAAAGCATAACCTAATGTATAGCAGCTAACATTTTAAACCTAAATGAAACAACATGGCACGTATGATTGACTTCTGAGAACTAACCATTTTGAGCAGAGATTTTGCAGCTATCTCCTTTCCTTCAGTTTTTGTGCTAACATTCCTTTCTCTAAACCTGGCATTTAAACTATAGGAAAGCATAACAGGGCGTAGAGCAGCTAACTCTTTAAACCTACCTGAAAAACCATGGTTCTTATGATTTACATCTGAGAACTAAGCATTTTGTGCAGAGATTTTGCAGCTATCTACTTTCCTTCAATTTTTGTGCTAACACTCCTATCTATAAAACTAGCATTTCCTACATATGAAAGCATAACCGAGGTTATAGCAGCTAACTCTTTAAACTTAAATGAAACAATATAGCACATTTGATTTACTTCTGAGAACTAAGCATTCTTTGCAGAGATTTTTCAGCTATCTCCTATCCTTCCGTTCTTGTGTTAAGATTCCTAACCCTAAAACTAGCCTTTACTATATAGGAAAGGATAACCGAGGGTATATCAGTAACTCCTTAATCCTAAATGAAACAACATGGCACATATGATTTGCTCCTAAGAAGTAAGCCTAGTGTGCAGAGATTTTGCAGCTATCTCTTTTCCTTCCATTTTTATGCAAACATTCCCTTCTCTAAAACTAGCATTAACTATATAGGAAAGCATAACAGGGGGTATAGCAGCTAACTATTTAAAACTACTTGAAAGAGGATGTCACATGTGCTTGACTTTAGGGAACTAAGCATTGAGTGCCAAAATTTTGTGGCTATCTCCTTTCCTTCAGTTTTTGTGCTAACATTCCTATATCTAAACCTAGCATTTACACTATAGGAAAGCATAACCGGGGGTATAGCAGCTCACTCTTTAAACCTACCTGAAAAAGTATGGAACATATGATATACTTCTGAGAACTAAGCATTGTGTGCAAAGATTATTGCAGCTATCTCCTTTGCTTCAGTTTTTGTGCTAACATTCCTATCTCAAAAACTGGCATTTCCTATTTAGGAAAGCATAACCGAAGGGATAGCAGCTAACGTTTTAAACCTAAATGAAACAACATGGCACATATGATTTTCTTCTGAGAACTAAGCATTTTGAGCAGAGAATTTGCAGCTATCTCCTTTCATTCAGTTTGTGGGCTAACATTCCTAACTCTAAAGCTGGCATTTACACTATAGGAAGGCATAACAGGGGGTATAGCAGCTAACTCTTTAACCCTACCTGAAAAAGCATGGTACATATGATTTACTTCTGAGAACTAAGCATTGTGTGCAGAGATTTTGCTGCTATCTCCTTTCCTTCAGTTTTTGTGCTAACATTCGTATCTCTTAAAACTAGCATTTTCTAAATACAAAAGCCTAACTGAGGTATAGCAGCTAACTCTTTAAATAAAAATGAAACAACATGGCACATATGATTTACTTCTCAGAACTAATCATTGTGTGCAGAGATTTTCCGCTACCTACTTTCCTTCCTTTTTTAGTACTAAGATTCCTATCTGTAAAGATAGCATTTACTATACACGAAAGCATAACTGAGGGTATACCAGTTAACTCTTTAAACCTAAATGAAACAACATCGCACATAGGATATACTTTTGAGAACTAAGCATTGTGTGCAGAGATTTTGCAGCTATCTCCTTTCCTTCAGGTTTGTGCTAACATGCCTATCTCTAAAACCAGCCTTTCCTATATAGGAAAGCATAACCGAAGGTATAGCATCTAACTCTTTAAACCTATTTGAAAGAGGATGTCCCATGTGCTTTGCTTTAGGGAACTAATCATTGAGTGCAGAGATTTTGTTGCTATCTCCTTTCCTTCAGTTTTTGGGCTAACATTCCTAACTCAAAAGCTGGCATTTACACTATAGGAAAGCATAACAGCGGGTATAGCAGCTAACTCTTTAAACCTACCTGAAAAAGCATGGCAGATATGATTTACTTCTGAGAACTAAGCATTGTGTGTGGAGATTTTTCAGCTATCTCCTTTCCTACAGTTTTTGTGCTCACATTCCTAGCTCTAAACCATGCATTTACACTATTGGAAAGCATAACCGGGGGTATAGCAGCTAACTCTTTAAACCTACCTGAAAAAGCATCTTACATATGATTTACTAATGAGAACTAAGCATTTTGTGCAAAGATTTTGCAGCTATCTCCTTTCCTTCAGTTTTGGTGCTAACATTCCTATCTCTACAACTAGCATTTCGTATATACGAAACATAACCGAGGCTATAGCAGCTACCTCTTTCAACCTAAATGAAGCAACATCGCACATATGATTTACTGCTGAGAAATAAGCATTGTGTGCAGAGATTTTGCATCTATCTCCTTTCCTTCAGTCTTTGTGCTAACATACCTATCTCTAAACCTAACATTTACACTATAGGAAAGCACCACCGCGGGTATAGCAGCCAACTCTTTAAACCTAATTGAAAGAGGATGTCACATGGGCTTTACTTAAGGAATTACACATTTAGTGTAGAGATTTTGCAGCTATTTCCTTTCCTTCAGTTTTTGTGATAACATTTCTATCTCTGAAACTAGCGTTTTCTATATAGGAAAGCATAACCGAGCGTATAGCAGCTAAGTATTTAAACTTCAATGAAACAACATGGCACATATGATTTCCTTCTGAGAACTAAGCTTTATGTGCAGAGATTTTGCTGCTATCTCCTTTCCTTCAGTTTTTGTGCTAACATACCTATCTCTAAACCTAGCATTTACACTATAGGAAAGCATAACCGCAGGTATAGCAGCCAACTCTTTAAACCTAATTGAAAGAGGATGTCACGTGGGCTTTACTTAAGGGATTACACATTGTAGTGTAGAGATTTTGCAGGTATTTCCTTTCCTTCAGTTTTTGTGATTACATACCTATCTCTGAAACTATCGTTTTCTATATAGGAAAGCATAACCTAGCGTATAGCAGCTAAGTATTTAAACTTCAATGAAACAACATGGCACATATGACTTCCTTCTGAGAACTAAGCTTTTTGTGCAGAGATTTTGCTCCTATCTCCTTTCCTTCAGTTTTTGTGCTAACATTCCTATTTCTAAAACTAGCATTTCCTATATAGGAAAGCATAACCGAGGGTATAGCAACTAACACTTTAAACTTAAATGAAACAACATGGCACATATGATTTACTTCTGAGAACTATGCATTGTGTGCAGAGGTTTTGCAGCTATCTCTTTGCCTTCAGTTTTTCTGCTTACATTCCTATCTCTAAAACAAGTATTTCCTATATAGGAAAGCATAACAGAGGGTATAGCAGCTAACTCTTTAAACCTACTTGAAAGAGGATGACACATGTGTTTTGCTTTAGGTAACTAAGCATTGAGTGCAGAGGTTTTACGGCTCTCTCCTATCCTTCAGTTTTTGTGCTAACATTCCTATCTCTAAAACCAGCATTTAAAATAAAGGAAAGCATAACCGGGGTATAGCAACTAACTCTTTAAACATACCTGAAAAAGCATGGTACATATGATTTACTTCTGAGAACTAAGCATTGTGTGAAGAGATTTTGCAGCTATCTCCGATTCTTCAGTTTTTGTGAAAACATTCATATCTCTAAAACTAGCATTTACTATATACGAAAGCAAAACCAAGGGTATAGAAGCTAACTCTTTAAACTTAAATGAAAGAACATCGCAGATATGATTTACTTCTGAGAACAAAGCACTGTGTGCAGAGATTTTGCAGCTATTTCCTTTCCTTCAGTTTTTGTGCTAACATTCCTATCTCTAAAACCAGAATTTAATATATAGGAAAGCATAACCGAAGGTATAGCAGCCAACTCTTTAAACCTAAATGAAAGTACATGGCACATATGATTTACTTCTGAGATCTAAGCATATTGAGTAGAGATTATGCAGCTATCTCCTTTCTTTCACTTTTGTGCTAACATTCCTATCTCTAAAACTAGCATTTCCTATAGAGGAAAGCATAACCGAGGGTGTAACAGCTAATTCTTTAAACCTACTTGAATAAGGATGTCACATGTGCTTTACTTTAGGGAACTAAGCTTTGAGTGCTGAAATTTTGAGGCTATCTATTTTCCTTCAGTTTTTGTGCTAACATTCCTATTTATAAAACTACCATTACAGTATTGGAAAGCAAAACCGGGAATATAGCAGCTAACTCTTTAAACCTACCTGAAAAAGCATGGTAAATATGATTTACTTCTGAGATCTAAGAATTGTGTGCGGAGATTTGGCAGCTATCTCCTTTCCTTCAGTTTTTGTGCTAACATTCCCATCTCTAAACCTAGCATTTACTATATAGGAAAGCATAACCTAGAGTATAGCAGCTAACTCTTTCAGGCTAATTGAAAGAGGTTTTCACATGTGCTGTACTTTAGCGAACTAAGCATTGAATACAGAGATTTTGGGGCCATCTCCTCTCCTTCAGTCTAAGTGCTAACATTCCTATCTCTAAAACTAGCATTTACAGCGTAGGAAAGCATAACCGAGGGTATAGCAGCTAACTCTTTAAACCTAAATGAAACAACATGGCACATATGATTTACTTCTGAGAACAAAGCATTGTGTGCAGAGATTTTGCAGCTGTCGCCTTTCCTTCAGTTTTTGTACTCACATTCCTATCTCTAAACCTCGCATTTACACTATAGGAAATCATATCCAGGGGTATAGCAGCTCATTTTTAAACCTACCTGAAAAAGCATGGAACATATGATTTACTTCTGAGAACTAAGCATTGTGTGCAGAGATTTTGCATCTATCTCCTTTCCTTCAGATTTGTGCTAACATTCCTATCTCTAAAACCAGCATTTCCTATAAAGGAAAGCATAAACGAGGGTACCCAGCTAACTCTTTAAACCTACTTGAAAGAGGATGTCACATGTGCTTTACTTTAGGGAACTAAGCATTCAGTGCAGAGATTTTCTTTTCTTTTCCTTTTTTTTTTTTGCTCCCAGAATCTTTTATTCTAATAGATTTGTATTTCCAGTACAGTATAAGATTTTTGGAAGCTTAAAAACATTTCTTTTTTTTTTAATTAATTAATTAATTTATTTATTTTTATTGATTTTGTAATAATATTACATTAAAAATATATATGTAAGGTCCCATTCAACCCCACCGCCCCACCCCACCTCTCCCCGCCCCCAGCAACACTCGTTCACATCATCATGACACATCCATTGGATTTGGTAAGTACATCTTTGGGCACCACTGCACCTCATAGTCAATGGTCCACATCATGGCCCATACTCTCCTCCATTCCATCCATTGGGCCCTGTGAGGATTTACAATGTCCGGTGATTGCCTCTGAAGCACCATCCAGGGCAGCTCCATGTCCCAAAGACGCCTCCACCTCTCATCTCTTCCTGCCTTTCCCCATACCCATCAGCCACCATGTCCACTTTTCCCAATCCAATGCCACCTCTTCTATGTGGACATCGGATTGGTTGTGTCCATTGTACCTCTATGTCAAAAGGAGGCTCAGATTCCACATGGATGTTGGATGCAATCCTCCCACTTTCAGTTGTAATCACTCTAGGCTCCATGGTGTGGTGGTTGTCCTTCTTCAACTCCATCTTAGCTGAGTGTGGTAAGTCCAATAAATCATATTGTAGGTGCTGGAGTCTGTTGAGGCTCAGGACCTGGCTATCACATTGTCAGTCCAGAGATTCACATCCCCTAAATATATCTTAAACCCCAACATTAACTGCACCTCCAGCAATTAGCATGAAAGTCTTATGAAGGAAGATCCCATCTGAGTCCAGATTCATCACACATAAACACCAGTTCCAAAAAGGGGCCATCTGACCTGGTAGTTAACCCCATCGGCCATGACCATAATTCCCATGGGTCTCTTTAGTCCTCGAAGGAACCGATATCTGGGGGTTGTATCTGCTTTATCAGTCTCTCTGACTCTGCTCAGTTGTACATGAGGGCAATCCTTCTGCCAGCCTCCAGACTCTTTTTTAGAAACTCGTAGCCATATAAAGTCATTTCTCTTTTCCATTTCTCCCTTACTTTAGGTCAAACAGCATTTTAAAGTCATGTTATTTTATGTAGACAGGGATATTCTGCTGATCCACGTTGAATCTTCCGTATAAGGTCAGTGCAGAGATTTTGCGGCTATATCCTTTCCTTCAGTTTTGGTGCTAAAGTTCCTATCTCTAAAACTAGAATTTACTATATATGAAAGCATAAACGAGGGTATAGCCGCTAACTCTTTAAACCTAAATTACATAACATGGCACATATGATTTACTTCTTAGAACTAAACATTGTGTGAAGAGATTTTGTAGCTATTTCCTTTCCTTCTGTTTTTGTCCTAACTTTCCTATCTCTAAAATTACCATTTACTATATACAAAAGCATAACAGAGGGTATACCAGCTAACTCTTTAAACCTAAATGAAACAGCATGGCACATATGACTTACTTCTGAGAACTAAGCATTGTTTGCATAGATTTTGCAGCTATCTCCTTTTCTTCAGTTCTTGTGCTAACTTTCCTATCTCTAAAACTAGCATTTCCTATATAGGAACGCAATACCGAGGGTTTTGCATCTAACTCTTTAAACCTACTTGAAAGAGGATGTCACATGTGCTTTTCTTTAGGGAACTAAGCACTGAGTGCAGAGATTTTGTGGCTATCTGCTTTCCTACAGTTTTGTGCTAACATTCCTATCTCTAAAATTCCCATTTACTATATTCGAAAGCTTAACGAGTTACAGCAGCTAACTCTTTAAACCTAAATGAAACAACATGGCACATATGATTTCTTCTGAGAACTAAGCATTGTGTGCAGAGATTTTGCAGCTATCTTCTTTCCTTCAGTTTTTGTGCTAACATACATATCTCTAAATATAGCATTTACTATATACGAAAGCATAACCGAGCATGTAGTAGCTAACTCTTTAAACCTAAATGAAACAACATGGCACATATGATTTTCTTCTGAGGAGTACACATTGTGTGGAAAGATTTTGCAGCTATCTCCTTTCCTTCAGTTTTTGTGCTAACATTCCTATGTCTAAAACTAGCATTTCCTCCTTGAATAGAGAGAACTGTATCTCTCGTGAGAAAGGACGGCTCCCAGGGTATAAGATTGGCAGGCGTTGTGGGCCCTAAGGGGAGGGGAAAATGGATGTGGAATGGATGGAACAAAGGTAAATAAGTTGGCAAAAGAGGAGTTATGTGAGAGTACAAGAGGATGAATATAAAACAGCTATTATTACACCAAAACATATAGGGGACGACAGACTAATAAGGAAAACCATAAGACAAAACATAGGATAACTAAAAAAAATTATAAAACTGTACAGCCTAAAATGTGGACCACATAGTAAGCACAAATGTCACCTTGTTTGAAAACTATAGTTTTGGAATCTGGACATCAGTTTCAGGAAATATGATATGAATAAGTTAAAAGATTATTGCTGTGCAAGGGAAAAGGTTTTATGGTGGATCTGGGGAAATACTGTATATAGTACACATGAATTTCGGTGATCTAAGACTCTTCTGAAGCTGACATTATGTTGGGATTCACTTTACGGGAAGTTTTGGATCACAGAGTGGTTCAACAATGGCAGCAGAGGAATACTGATATGGGATGTTATTGACAGGATATATATGGTTGACAGGGAGTTATACAGCACATATGCCCAGGGTAAATGGTAATGTCTATATATACTCATAGTGGAAACAAAAACAACAGCTGGGGGTGTACTAGTCTCCTGGCCGGGGGGTCACTGTTGTGGGCCCTGGGAGAGCAGCGGCAATCCTCCAGGTGCAACGGCAAGAACCAAGAAGGAAGCAGGGCCCAACTGTGGGCTCGTGATACTAACGGTTACACTTTTGAGTCTATACACCTGCAATAAGAACAAGGCCTAGAGTAGCATTGTGACTGGGGATTTCCTCCTGACAGCCTTCATGTTACTCAAATGTGGCCACTCTCACAGCCAAACTCAGCGTGTAGATGCGATGCATTCCCCCCAGCGTGGAACACGACACCCGGGGATGAGCCTCCCTGGCACCGAGGGATCACTACCACATACCAGGTGAAGAAGCAACTAGGAAATGACCTTGAATTAAAGATTCAATGCGGAACAGCAGAATATACCTGTCTACATATAATAACATGACTTCGGGAAGGTGTTTGACCTAATGTAAGGGGGAAATGGAAAGGAGAAATGAGATTATAAGGCTGTGAGTCTCTAAAAAAGAGTCTGGAGGTTGTCAGAAGGAATACCCCTATGTACAACTGAACAGAGTCTAAGAGACAGATAAGGTAGATACAACCCCAGGTATTGGTTCTTTTGAGGGATAAAGAGAACCACGGATTCTATGGTCATGGCAGAAGGGGTTCACTGCCATGACAGATAGCCCTTCTTTGGAGCTGGTGTTTCTGCGTGATGGAATGGGACTCAGAGGGGATCTCTTTTCACAAGACTTGCATGCTACTTTATTGGAGTTGTAGTTGGTGCTGGGTTTAAGATATATGTAGGGGATTTGAATCTCTGGACTGATAATATGACACCCAGGCCCAGAGCCTCAACAGACTTCAGCTCCTACACTTTGATTTATTGGACTTACTCCACTCAGCTAACTTGGAGTTGAAGAAGGTCAACCACCACAACATGGAGCCTAGAGTGTCTACACCTGGAAGCGGGAGGAGTGCATCTACTACCCATGTGGAATCTAAGCCCTCACTTGACATAGATGTGCAATGGACACAACCAATCCAATGTCCACAAAGAAAATGTGGAATGGGTGTGGGAACGGTAGCCATGGTGGCTGCTGGGTGTGGGGAACGGGAGGAAGAGATGAGATGTGCAGGCGTTTTCGGGACGTGGAGTTGTACTGGATAGTGCTTCACAGACAATTACGGGACATTGTAGATCCCCCCAGGGCCCACTGCATGAAACGTGAGAGAGTCTGTGCTGTGATGTGGACAACTGACTATGGGGTGCAGTGATGCTCAGAGATGAACTTACCAGGTGCAATGGATGTGTCATCATGATGGGAGAGAGTGTTGCTGTGGGAGGAGTGGGGGGCGGGGGAGGTGGGGTTGAATGGGACCTCATATTTTTCATAATGTAACTTAAAAAAAATAATTAATAATTAAAAAAATAAAACTAGCATTTCCTATATAGGAAAGCATAACCGAGGGTATAGCAGCTAACTCTTTTAACGTACTTGAAAGAGGATGTCACATGTGCTTTACTTTAGGGAACTAAGCACTGAGTGCACAGATTTTGTGGCTATCTACTTTCTTTCAGTTTTTGTGCTAACTTTCCTATCTCTAAAACTAGCATTTACACTATAGGAAAGCATAACCGGGGGAATAGCAGCTAACTCTTTAAACCTACCTGAAAAAGCATGGAATATATGATTTACTTCTGAGAACTAAGCATTGTGTGCAGAGATTTTGCAGCTATGTTCTTTCCTTCAGTTTTTGTGCTATCATTCCTATCTCTAAAACTGGCAATTACTATATTGTAAAGCATAACCGAAGGTATAGCAGCTAACTCTTTAAACGTAAATGAAACAACATGGCACATATGATTTAGATCTGAGAACTAAGCATTGTGTGCAGAGATTTTGCAGCTATCTCCTTTCCTTCAGTTTTTGTGCTAGCATTTCTATCTCTAAACCTAGCATTATACACTATAGGAAAGTATAGCAGAGGATATAGCAGCTAACTCTTTAAACCTACTTGAAAGAGGATGTCACATGTGCTTTACTTTAGGGAACTAAGCATTGACTGTAGAGATTTTGTGGCTAACTCCTTTCCATCAGTTTTTGTGCTAACATTCCTATCTCTAAAAAAGCATTTACTCTATATGAAAGTATAATCGGGAGTATAGCAGCTAACACTTTAAACCTAAATGAAACAACATGGTACATATGATTTATTTCTGAGAACTAAGAAATTGTGTAAAGAGATTTTGCAGCTATGTCCTTTCATTCAGGTTTGTGCTAACATTCATATCTCTAAAAGAAGCATTTACTATATACGAAAGCATAACCGAGGGTATAGCAGCTAACTCTTTAAAACTAAATGATACAACATGGCACATAGGATTTATTTCCGATTACTAAGCATTGTGTGCAGAGATTTTGCAGCTATCTCCTTTCCTTCAGTATTTGTACTAACATTCCTATCTCTACACCTAGCATTTAATATAGAGGAAAGCATAACCTAGGGTATAGCAGCTAACTCTATAAACCTACTTGAAAGAGGATGTCACATGTGCTTTCCTGTAGTGAATTAAGCATTGAGTGCAAACATTTCGTAGCGATCTCCTTTCCTTCAGTTTTTGTGCTAACATTCCTATCTCTAAAACAAGCATTTACACTTTAGGAAAGCATAACAGGGGGTATAGCAGGTAACTCTTTAAACCTACCTGAAAAACCATGGCACGTATGATTTACTTCTGAGAAGGAAGCATTGTGTGCAGAGATTTTGCAGCTATCCCCTTTCCTTCAGCTTTTGTGCCAATATTCATATCTTTAAAACTAGCATTTCCCATATACGAAAGCATAACCGAGGGTATAGCAGCTAACTCTTTAAACCTAAATGAAAAAACATGGCACATATGATTTACCTCTGAGAACTAAGCATTGTGTGCAGAGATTTTGCAGCTATCACCATTCCTTCAGTTTTTGTGCTAACATTCTTATCTCTAAACATAGCATTTACTATATAGGAAAGCATAACCGAGGGTATAGCAGCTAACTCTTTTTTTTATTAACTTTGTAATAATATTACTTTAAAAAATATATATATATGAGGTCACATTCAACCCCACCGCCCCCACGCCACCTTTCCCCACCCACCCCAGCAACACTCATTCCCATCATCATGACACATCCATTGCATTGGTAATTACATCTTTGGCCACCTCTGCACCTCATGGTCAATCGTCCACATCATGGCCCATACTCTCTCCCATTCCCTCCAGAGGGCCCTGTGAGGATTTACAATGTCCGGTGATTACCCCTGAAGCACCATCCAGGGTAGCAACATGTCCCAAAGACGCCTCCACCTCTCATCTCTTCCTGCCTTTCCCCATACCCATCAGCCACCATGTCTACTTTTCCCAATCCAATGCCACCTTTTCCATGTGGACATTGGATTGTTTGTGTCCATTGCACCTCTATGTCAAGAGGAGGCTCAGATTCCACATGGATGCTGGATGCAATCCTCCCCCTTTCAGTTGTAATCACTCTGGGCTCCATGATGTGGTGGTTGTCCTTCTTCAACTCCATCTTAGCGGATGAGTGAATCCAATGAATCAGATTCATTCTGTGGTGAGTCCAATGAATCAGATTGTAGGTGTTGGAGACTGTTGGAGACTGTTGGAGACTGTGGTGAGTCCAATGAATCAGATTGTAGGTGTTGGAGACTGTTGAGGCTCAGGACCTGGCTATCACATTGTCAGTCCAGAGATTCAAATCCCCTAAATATATCTTAAACCCCAACACTAACTGCACCTACAGCACATTAGCATGAAAGTCTTATGAGGAGAGATCCCATTTGAGTCCAGATTCCTCACACATAAACACCATTTCCAAAGAGGGGCCATCTGACCTGGTAGTTAACCCCATCGGCCATGACCATAACTCCAATGGGTCTCTTTAGCCCTCCAAGGAACCAATACCTGGGGTTTGTATCTGCTTTATCTGTCTCTCCGACTCTGCTCAGTTGAGCATAAGGGCAATCCTTCTGACAGCCTCCGGACTCATTTCTGGAGACTCATAGCCATATAAACTCATTTCTCCTTTCCATTTCCCACTTAGATTAGGTCAAACAGCATTTTAAAGTCATGTTATTTTATGTAGACAGGGATATTCTCCTGATCCGCATTGAACCTTCCGTATAAGGTCATTTTCCAGTTGCATCATCAGTTGGTAGTTGAGAGTGGTCCCTCGGTGCCCGGGAGGCTCATTCCCGGGTGTCATGTCCCACGCTGGGGGAAAGGCATTGCATTTACATGCTGAGATTGGTTTCGAGACGGGCCACATTTGATTAACATGAAGGCTGACAGGAGGAAATTCCCAGGCACAATGCTTCTCTAGGCTTTGTTCTTATTTTAGACTTATCAGCTCACAATCATAGTCACTAGCGTCACGGGCTCACTGTTGAACCCTCACTCCCGCAGCTAACTCTTTAAATCTAAATGAAACAACATGGCATATATGACCTACTTCTGAGAACTAAGCATTGTGTGCAGAGATTTTGCAGCTATCTCCTTTCCTTCAGTTTTTGTGCTAACATTCCTATCTCTAAAACTAGCATTTACTATATGGGAAAGCATAACCGAGGGAATATCAGCTAACCGTTCAAACCTAAATGAAAAAACATGGCACATATAATTTACTTCTGAGAACTAAGCATTGTGTTCAGAGATTTTGCAGCTATCTCCTTAACTTCAGTTTTGTGCTAACATTCCTATCCCTAAAACTAGCATTTATTATATAGGAAAGCATAACAGAGGTATAGCAGGAAACTCTTTAAATCTAAATGAAACAACATGGCACATATGATTGACTACTGAGAACTAAGCATTGTGTGCAGAGATTTTGCAGCTATCTCCTTTCTTCAGTTTTTCTGCTAACCTTCCTATCTCTAAAACTAGCTTTTACTATATAAGAAAGACTAACCGAGTGTATGGCAGCTAACTCTTTAAACCTAAATGAAACAACATGGCACATATGATTTAGTTCTGTGAACTAAGCATTATGTGCAGAGATTTTTCAGCTATCTCCTTTCCTTCAGTTTTTGTGCTAACATTCCTACCGCTAAAACTAGCATTTACTATAAGGAAAGCATAAGCGAGGGTATAGCAGAAAACTATTTCAACCTAGATGAAAGAGGATGTCACATGTACTTTATTTAGGGAACTAAGCATTGAGTGCAGAGATTTTGTGGCTATCTCCTTTCCTTCAGTTTTTGTGCTAATATGCCTATCTCTAAAAGGAGCATTTACACTATAGGACAGAATAACCGGGGTTATAGCAGATAACTCTGTAAACCTAAGTGGAACAACACGGCACATATGCTTTACTTCTGAGAACTAAGCATTGTGTGCAGAGATTTTGTGGATATCTCTTTTCTTTCAGTTTTTGTGCTACCATTTCTATCTCTAAAACTAGCCTTTACTATATATGAAAGCATAACCGATGGTATAGCAGCTAACTCTTTAAACATAAATGAATCAACAAAGCACATATGATTTACTTCTGAGAACTAAGCATTGTGTGCAGAGATTTTGCAGCTATCTCCTTTCCTTCAGTTTTTGTGCTAACATTCCTATCTCTAAAACTAGCTTTTACTATATAGGAAAGCATAAAGGAGGGTATAGCAGCTAACTATTTAAACCTACTTGAAAGCGGATGTCACATATGCTTTACTTTATGGAACTAAGCTTTGAGTGCAGAGATTTTGTGGCTATCTCTAATCCTTCAGTTTTTGTGCTAATATGCCTATTTCCAAACCTAGCACTTACACAAAAGGAAAGCATAACGGGGGTATAGCAGCTAACTCTTTAAACCTACCTGAAAAAGCATGGTACATATGATTTACTTCTGAGAAGTACGCATTGTGTGCAGAGATTTTGCAGCCATCTCCTTTCCTTCAGTTTTTGTGCTAACATTCCTATCTCTAAAACTAGCATTTACTATATAGGAAAGCATAACAGAGGGTATAGCAGCTAACTCTTTAAACCTACTTTGAAGAGGATGTCACATGGGCTTTACTTTATGAGACTAAGCATTGAGTGCAGAAATTTTGTGGCAATCTGCTTTCCTTCAGTTTTTGTGCTAACTCTTCTATCTCTAAAACTAGCATTTACACTGTAGGAAAGCATAACCGGGGGTATAGCACCTAACTCCTTAAACCTACCTGAAAAAGCATGGTACATATGATTTACTTCTGAGAACTCATCATTGTGTGCAGAGATTTTGCAGCTAACTCCTTTTCTTCAGATTTTGTGCTAACATTCCTATCTCTATAACCAGCATTTACTATATAGGAAAGCATAACAGAGGGTATAGCAGCTCACTGTTTAAACCTACTTGAAAGAGGATGTCGCATGTGCTTTACTTTAGGAAACAAGGCATTGAGTGCAGCAATTTTGTGGCTATCTCCTTTCCTTCAGTTTTTGTACTAATATGCCTATCTCTAACACAAGCATTTACACTGTAGGAAAGAATAACCGAGCGGATAGCAGCTAACTCTTTAAATCTACCTGAAAAAGCACGGTACATATGATTTACTTCTGAGAACTAAGCATTGTGTGCAGGCATTTTGCAGCTATCTCCTTTGCTTCAATTTTTGTGCCAACATTCCTATAATTGAACTAGCATGTAATATATATGAAAGCATAACCGAGGTTATAGCAGCTAACTCTTTAAATCTACTTGAAAGAGGTTGTCACTAGTATTTTACTTTAGGGGACTAAGCCTTGAGTGCAGAGATTTTGGGGCTATCTTCTTTCCTTCAGATTTGCGATAATATGACTATCTCTAAAACTAACCTTTACAGTATAGGAAAACAAAACAGGGGGTATACCAGATAACTCTTTAAACCTACCTGAAAAAGCATGATACATATGATTTACTTCTGAGAACTAAGCATTGTGTTCAGAGAATTTCCAACTATTTCTTTCCTGCAGTTTTTGGGCTAACATTACTATCTCTAAAACTAGCATTTCCTATATAGGAAAGCATAACGGAGGGTATAGCAGCTAACTCTTTAAACCTACTTGAAAGAGGATATCACATGTGCTTCACTTTAGGGAATTAAGCATTGAGTGCAGAGATTTTGTGGCTATCTCCTTTCCTTCAGTGTTTGTGCTAATATGCCTATCTCTAAAACTAGCATTTACACTACAGGAAAGCATAATCAGAGGTATGGCAGCTAACCTTTTAAACCTACCTGAAAAAGCATGGTATATATGATTTACTTCTGAGAACTAAGAATTGTGTGCCGATATTTTGCAGCTATTTCCTTTCCTTCAGTTTTTTGCTAACATTCCTATCCCTAATACTAGCATTTACTATTTAGGAAAGCATAACCGAGGGTATAGCAGCTAACTCTTTAAACCTACTCCAAAGAGGATGTCACATGTGCTTTACTTTAGGGAACTAATCATTGTGTGCAGAGGTTTTGTGGCTATCTCCTTTCATTCAAGTTTTGTGCTAATATTCTTATCCCAAAACTAGCATTTACACTACAGGAAAGCATAACCGGGGATAAAGAAGCTAACCCTTTAAAGCCAAATGAAACAACATGGCACATATAATTTACTTCTGAGAACTAAGCATTGTGTGCAGAGATTTTGCAGCTATCTCCTTTCCTTCAGTTTTTGTGCTTGCACTCCTACCCCTAAAACTAGCATTTTCTATGTACGAAAGCTTAACCGAGTGTATAACAGCAAACTCTTTAAACATAGATGAAACAATATGGCACATATGATCTACATCTGAGAACTATGAATTGTGTCCAGAGATTTTACAGCTATCTCCTTTCCTTCAGGTTTGTGCTAATATGCTTTTCTCTAAAACTAGCATTTATGCTATAGGAAAGCATAACCGGGGGTATAACAGCTAACTGTTTAAACCTGAATGAAACAACATGGCACATATGACTTACTTCAGAGAACTAACCATTGTGTGCAGATATTTTGCAGCTATTTCCTTTCCTTCAGTTTTTGTGTTAACATTCCTGTCTCTTAAACTAGCATTTGGTATATACGAAATCATATCCGAGGGTATTCCAGCTAACTCTTTAATCAAAAATGAAACATGACAAATATGATCTACTTCTGAGAACTAAGCATTCTGTGCAGAGATTTTGCAGCTATCTCGTTTCCTTCAGTTTTTTTTTGCTAACCTTCCTATCTCTAAAACCAGCATTTATATAGGAAAGCATAACCGACGGTATAGCAGCTAACTGTTTAAACCTACTTGAAAGAGGATGTCACATGTGCTTTACTTTAGGGAACTATGCATTGAGTCAAGAGATTTTGTGCCTATCTCCTTTCCTTCAGTTTTTGTGCTAACATTCCTATCTCTAAATCTAGCATTTACTATACACGAAAGCATAACCTAGGGTATAGGAGCTAACTCTTTAAACCTACTTAAACGAGGATGTCACATATGCTTTACTTTAGGGAATTAAGCATTGAGAGCAGAGATTTTGTGGCTCTCTCCTTTCCTACAGTTTTTGTGCTCACATTACTATCTGTAAAACGACCCTTTACACTGTAGGAAACGGGGTTATAGCATCGAACTTTTTAAACCTACCTGAAAAAGCATGGTACATATTATTTACTTCTGAGAAATAAGCATTGTGTGCAGAGATTTTGCACCTATCTCCTTTCCTTCAGTTTTTGTGCGATTTTCCTATCTCTAAAAGTAGCATTTCCTATATAGGAAAGCATAACCAAATGTATAGCAGGTAACACTTTAAACCTAAATTAAGCAACATGGCACGTATGATTTACTTCTAGAACTAAGCATTGTGTACAGATAATTTGCAGCTATCTCCTTGCCTTCATTTTTAGTGCTAACATTCCTATCTCTAATACTAGCATTTACTGAATACGAAAGCATAACTGAGGGTATAGCAGCTAACTCTTTAAAACTAAATGAATCAACATGGCACATATGATTTCCTTATGAGAACGAAGCATTCTGTGCAGAGATTTTGCAGCTATATCCTTTCCTTCAGTTTTTGGGCTAACATTCCTATCTCTATAACAAGCATTTACTATATACGAAAGCATAATCGAGGGTATAGCAGCTAACTCTGTAAACCCAGTTGAAACAACATGGCACATATGAATTTCTTCTGAGAATTAGGCATTGTGTGCAGAGATTTTGCAGCTATCTCCTTTCCTTCATTTTTAGTGCTAACATACTTATCTCTAAAACTGGCATTTACTGTATAGGAGAGCATAACTGAGGTTATCACCGCTAACTCTTTAAACCTAAATAAAACAACATGGCACATATGATTTACTTCTGAGAACTAAGCATTGTGTGCAGAGATTTTGCAGCTATCTACCTTCCTTCAGTTTTTGTGCTAACATTCCTATCTCTAAACCTAGCATTTTCTATATAGGAAAGCATAACCGAGGATACAGAAGCTAACTCTTTAAACCTACTTGAAAGTGGATGTCACATATGCTTTAGTCTAGGGAACTAAGCATTGACCGCAGAGATTTTGTGGCTATAACATTTCCTTCAATTTTTGTGCTAACATTCCTATCTCTAAAACTATATAGTAAAGCATATATATAGTAAAGCATAACCGGGGGTATAGCAGCTAACTCCTTAAACCTACTTGAAAGAGGATGTCACATATGATTTACTCCTGATAAGTAAGCATTCGTTGCAGAGATTTTGCTGCTGTCTCCTTTCCTTCATTTTTAGTGTTAACATTTCTATCTCTAAAACTAGAATTTACACTATAGGCAAGCATAACAGGGGGTATAGCAGCTATCTCTTAAACCTAAATGAAACAACATGGCAGATATGATTTACTTCTGAGAACTAGGCATTGTGTGTTGAGATTTTGCAGCTATCTCCTTTACTTCAGTTTTTGTGCTAACATTCCTATCTCTAAACCCAGCATTTACACTATGGGAAAGCATAAACGGGGGTATAGCAGCTAACTCCTTAACCCTACATGAAAAAGCATGGTACATATGATTTACGTCTGAGAACTAAGCATTGTGTGCAGAGAATTTCAGCTATATCCATTACTTCTTTTTTTTGTGGTAACATTCCTATCTCTAAAACTAGCATTTCCTACATATGAAAGCATAACCGAGGGTATAGCAGCTAACTCTTTAAACCTAAATGAAACAACATGGCACATATCATTTACTTCTGAAAACTCAGCATTTGTGTGCAGAGATTTTGCAGCTATCACCTTTCATTCCTTTTTAGTGCTAACATACCTATCTCTAAAACAACCATTTACTATATATGAAAGCATACCTAAATAAAACAACATGGGACACATCATTTACATCTGAAAACTAAGAATTGTGTGCAGAGATTTTGCAGCTATCTCCTTTCCTTCACTTCTAGTGCTAACATTCCTATCTCTAAAATGAGCATTTATTATATACGAAAGCATACCTGAAAGTATAGCTGTTAACTCTTTAAACCTAAATGAAAGAAAATGGCACATATGGCACATATGATATACTTCTGAGAACTAGGCATTGTGTGCAGAGATTTGGCAGCTATCTCCTTTCCTTCACTGTTTCTTCTACCTTTCCTAATTGTAAAACCAGCATATCCTATATAGGAAAGCATAACCGAGGGTACAGTAGCTAACTCTTTAAACCTACTTGAAAGAGGATGTCACATATGCTTTACTTTACGGAACTAAGCATTGAGTGCAGAGGTTTTGCGGCTATCTCCTTTCCTTCAGTTTTTGTGCTAACATTCCTATCTCTAAAACTAGCCTTTAATATATACGAAAGCATAACCGAGGGTATAGCAGCTAACTGTTTAAACCTACCTGAAAAAGCATGGTTCATATGATTTACTTCTGAGAACTAAGCATTGTGTGCAGAAATTTTGCTGCGATCTCCTTTCCTTCAGTTTTTGTGCTAACATTCCTGTCTCCAAACCTGGCATTTCCTATGTACGAAAGCATAACCGAAGGTATAAGAGCTAACGCTTTAAACATAAATGAAACAACATTGTACATATGATTTACTTCTGAGAACTAAGCATTGTGTGCTGAGATTTTGCAGCTATCTCCTTTCCTTCAGTTTTTGTCTAACATTTCTATCTCTAAATCTAGCATTTCCTAAGTACGAAAGCATAACCGAGAGTAGAGCAGCTAACTCTTTAAACCTACTTGGATGAGGATGTAAAATGTGTTTACTTTAGGGAATTAACCATTGAGTGCAGAAATTTTGTAGCTATCTCCTTTCCTTCAGTTTGTGTGTTAACATTCCTATCTCTAAAACTGGCATTTCCTATATAGGAAAGCGTAACCGAATGTATAGCAGCTAACTTTTTAAACTTAAATGAAACAACATGGCACATATGATTGACTTCTGAGAACTAAGCATTTTGAGAAGAGATTTTGCAGCTATCTCCTTTCCTTCAGTTTTTGTGCTAACATTCCTATCTATAAAACTAGCATTTCCTACATATGAAAGCATAACCGAGGGTATAGCAGCTAACTTTTTAAACTTAAATGAAACAATATCGCACATATGATTTACTTCTGAGAACTAAGCATTCTTTGCAGAGATTTTGCAGCTATCTCCTTTCCTTCCGTTTTTGTGCTAACATTCCTAACCCTAAAACTAGCTTATACTAGATAGGAAATGATAACCAAGGGTATAGCAGTAACGCCTTAAACCTAAATGAAACAATATGGCACATATGACTTGCTCCTAAGAAGTAAGCCTAGTGTGTAGAGATTTTACAGCTATCTCTTTTCCGTCCATTTTTATGCCAACATTCCCATCGCTAAAACTAGCATTAACTATATAGGAAAGCATAACAGGGGGTAAAGCAGCTAACTCTTTAATCCTACTTGAAAGAGGATGTCACATGTGCTTGACTTTAGGGATCTAAGCATTGAGTACAGAGTTTTTGTGACTATCTCCTTTCCTTCAGTATTTTGCTAACATTCTTATCTCTA
Source organism: Dasypus novemcinctus (assembly GCF_030445035.2). Lineage (NCBI taxonomy): Eukaryota > Metazoa > Chordata > Mammalia > Cingulata > Dasypodidae > Dasypus > Dasypus novemcinctus. The sequence continues at coordinate 207,562 of NW_026688184.1, read as the reverse complement.
AAACTTGCATTTCCTATATAGGAAAGCATAAACGAGGGTATAGCAACTAACTCTTTAAACCTAAATGAAGCAACATGGCACATATGATTTACTTCTGAGAACAAAGCATTGTGTGCAGACATTTTCCAGCTATCTCCTTTCCTTCAGTTTTTTGCTAACATTCCTATCTCTAAAACTAGCATTTACACTATAGGAAAGCATAACCGTGGTTATACCAGCTAACTCTTTAAACCTCAATGAAACAACATGGCTCATATGATTTCCTACTGAGAACTAATCATTATGTGCAGAGACTTTGCAGCTATCTCCTTTCCTTCAGTTTTTGTGCTAACATTCCTATCTCTAATACTAGCATTTCCAATATAGGAAAGTATAACCGAGGGTATAGCAGCTTACTCTTTAAATCTACTTCAAAGAGGATGTCACTTGCACTTTACTTTAGGGAACTAAGTAAAGAGTGCAGAGATTTTGTGGCTATCTCCTTTCCTTCAGTTTTTCTGCTAACATTCCTTTCTCTAAAACTAGCATTTACACTACAGGAAAGCATAACCGGGGCTATAGCAGCTAACTCTTTAAACCTACCTGAAAAACCATGGTACTTATGATTTACTTCTGAGAACTAAGCATTGTGTGCAGAGATTTTGCAGCTATCTACTTTCCTTCAATTTTTGTGCTAACATTCCTATCTCTAATACTAGCATTTCCAATATAGGAAAGCATAACCGAGGGTATAGCAGCTAACTCTTTAAACATAAATGAAACAACATGGCACATATGATTTCCTTCTGAGAATTAAGCATTGTGTGCAGAGATTTTGAAGCTATCTCCTTTCCTTCAGTTTTTGTGCTAACATTCCTATCTCTAATACTAGCATTTCCAATAAAGGAAAGTATAACCGAGGGTATAGCAGCTAACTCTTTATATCTCCTTCAAAGAGGATGTCACATGTGCTTTACTTTAGGGAACTAAGTAAAGAGTGCAGAGATTTTGTGGCTATCTCTTTTCCTTCAGTTTGTCTGCTAACATTCCTATCTCTAAAACTAGCATTTACACTTTAGGAAAGCATAACAAGGGGTATAGCAGCTAACTCTTTAAATCGACCTGAAAAAGCATGGTACATATGATTTATTTCTGAGAACTATGCATTGTGTGCAGAGATTTTGCTGCTATCTCCTTTCCTTCATTTTTTGTCTAACATTCCTATCTCTAAAACTAGCATTTCCTATGTACGAAAGCATAACCGAGGTTATAGCAGCTAACTCTTTAAACCTAAATGAAATAACATGGCACATATGATTTACTTATGAGAACAAAGCATTGTGTGCAGAGATTTTGCAGCTATCTCCTTTCCTTCTTTTCAGTGCTAACATTCCTATCTCTAAAACTAGCTTTTACTATATACGAAACCATAACTGAGGATATAGCAGTTAACTCTTTAAACCTAAATGAAACAACAATGCACATATGATATACTTCTGAGAACTAAGCATTGTGTGCAGAGATTTTGCAGCTATCTCCTTTCCTTCAGGTTTGTGCTAACATTCCTATCTCTAAAACAAGCATTTCCTATATAGGAAAGCAAAACTGAGGGTATAGCAGCTAACTCTTTACCTACTTGAAAGAGGATGTCACATGTGCTTTGCTTTATGGAACTAATCATTGAGCCCAGAGATTTTGTGGCTATCTCCTTTCCTTCAGTTGTTGTGCTAACCTTCCTTTCTCTAAAACTAGCATTTCCTATATAGGAAAGCATAACCGAGGGTATAGCAGCTATCTCTTTAAACCTAAATGAAACAACATGGCTCATATGATTTACTTCAGAGAACTAAACATTGTGTGGAGAGATTTTGCAGCTATCTCTTTTCCTTCAGTTTTTGTGCAAACATTCCTATCTGTAAAACTAGCATTTACACTCTAGGGAAGCATAACCAGAGGTATAGCATCTAACTCTTTAAACCTACCTGAAAAAGCATGGAACCTTTGATTTACTTCTGAGAACTAAGCATTGTGTGCAGAGATTTTGCAGCTGTCTCCTTTCCTTCGGTTTTAGTACTAACATTCATATCTCTAAAACTAGCATTTCCTATATAGGTAAGCATAAACAAGGGTATAGCAGCTAACTCTTTAAACCTAAATGAAACAACATGGCACATATGATTTACTTCTGAGAACTAAGCATTGTGTGCAGAGATTTTGCAGATATCTCCTTTCCTTCAGGTTTGTGCTAACATTCCTATCTCTAAAACAAGCATTTCCTATATAGGAAAGCAAAACTGAGGGTATAGCAGCTAACTCTTTACCTACTTGAAAGAGGATGTCACATGTGCTTTGCTTTATGGAACTAATCATTGAGTCCAGAGATTTTGTGGCTATCTCCTTTCCTTCAGTTGTTGTGCTAACCTTCCATTCTCTAAAACTAGCATTTCCTATATAGGAAAGCATAACCGAGGGTATAGCAGCTATCTCTTTAAACCTAAATGAAACAACATGGCTCATATGATTTACTTCAGAGAACTAAACATTGTGTGGAGAGATTTTGCAGCTATGTTTTTCCTTCAGTTTTTGTGCTAACATTCCTATCTGTAAAACTAGCATTTACACTCTAGGGAAGCATAACCGGAGGTATAGCATCTAACTCTTTAAACCTACCTGAAAAAGCATGGAACCTTTGATTTACTTCTGAGAACTAAGCATTGTGCGCAGAGATTTTGCAGCTATCTCCTTACCTTCAGTTTTTGTGATAACATTCATATCTCTAAAACTCGCATTTCCTATATACGAAAGCATAATCGAGGTTATAGCTGCTAATAATTTAAACCGAGATGAAACAACATGGCACGTATTATTTACTTCTGAGAAATAAACATTGTGTGCAGAGATTTTGCAGCTATCTATTTTCCTTCAGCTTTGGTGCTTAAATTCCTATCTGTAAAACCAGCATTTACACTATAGGAAAGCAGAACTGAGGATATAGCAGCTAACTCTTAAAGCTACCTGAAAAACCATGGTACATAGGATTTACTTCTGAGAACAAAGAGATTTTGTGCAGAGATTTTGCAGGTATCCTGTTTCTTACAGTTTTGTGCTAAAATTCCTCTCTCTAAAACTAGCATTTACACTACATGAAAGCATAACCGGTGGTATAGCAGCTAACTCTTTAAACCTACCTGAAAAAGTATGGTACATATGATTTACTTCTGAGAACTAAACATTGTGTGCAGAGATTTTGCAGCTATCTTCTTTCCTTCAGTTTTTGTGCTAACATTCCTATCTGTAAAACTAGCATTTCCTACCTAGGAAAGCATAACCGAGGGTATGGGCCTAACTCTTTAAACCTAAATGATACAACATGGCCCATATGATTTACTTCTGAGAACTGAGCGTTGTGTGCAGAGATTTTGCAGCTATCTCCTTTCCTTCAGTTTTTGAGCTAATATTCCTATCTATAAAACTAGCATTACCTATATAGGAAAGCATAACGGAGGGTATAGCAGCTACCTCTTTAAACCTAAATGAAACAATATGACACATATGATTTACTCTGAGAACTAAACATTGTGTGGAGAGTTTTTGCAGCTATCTCTTTTCCTTCAGTTTTTGTGCTAATATTCCTATCTCTAAAACTTGCATTTACACTATAGGAAAGCATAACAAGAACAATAGCAGCTAAAGCTTTAAACCTACCTGAAAAAGCATGGTACATACGATTTACTTCTGAGAACTAAGCATTGTGTGCTGATATTTTGCAGCTGTCTCCTTTCCTTCAGTTTTTGTGCTAACATTCATATCTCTACAACTAGCATTTCCTATATAGGGAAGCATAACTCGTGGTATACCAGCTAACTCTTTAAACCTACCTGAAAAAGCATGGTACATATGATTTACTTCTGAGAACTAAGCATTTTGTGCAGAGATTTTGCAGCTATCTCCTTTCCTTCAGTTTTTGTGCTAACATTCCTATCTCTAAAACTAGCATTTACACTCTAGGAAAGCATAACCGGGGGTAGAGCAGCTAACTCTTTAAACCTACCTGAAAAAGCATGGTACATATGATTTACTTCTGAGAACTAACATTGTGTGCAGAGATTTTGCAGCTATCTCCTTTCCTTCAGTTTTTGTGCTAACATTCCTATCTCGAAACCTAGCAATTACAATATAGGAAAGCAGAACCCGGGTTCTAGCAGCACACTCTTTAAACCTATGTGTAAAAGCATGGAACGTATGATTTACTTCTGAGAACTAAGCATTGTGTGCAGAGATTTTTCAGCTACCTCCTTTCCTTCAGGTTTTGTGCTAACATTCCTATCTCTTAAAACTAGCATTTCCTAAATACGAAAGCGTAACCGAGGGTATAGCAGCTAACACTTTAAACCTAAATGAAACAACATGGCTCATATGATTTACTTCTGAGAACTAAGCATTGTGTACAGAAATTTTGCAGGTATCTCCTTTCCTTCAGTTTTTGCGCTGACATTCCTATCTCTACAACTAGCATTTACACTATAGGAAAGCCTAACTGGGGTTATAGCAGCTAACTCTTTAACCTCAATGAAACAACATGGCACATATGATTTCCTACTGACAACTAAGCATTAAGTGCAAAGATTTTGCAGTTACCTACTTTACTTCAATTTTTTGTAGCTACCATTCCTATATTTAAAACAATCATTTCCTATATAGGAAAGCATAACCGAGGGTATAGCATGTAACTCTTTAAACCTAAATGAAACAACATGGCACTTATGATTTCTTCCTGAGTACTAAGCGTTGTGTGCAGAGATTTTGCAGCTATCTCCTTTCCTTCATTTTTAGTGCTCACATTCCTATCTCTAAAACCTGCATTTACTATAAACGAAAGCATAACTGAACGTATAGCAGCTAACTCTTTTAACCTACTTGAAAGAGGATGTCACATGTGGTTTACTTTAGGGAATTAATCATTGAGTGCACAGATTTTGCAGCTATCTCCTTTCCTTCAGTTTTTGTGCTAAGAATCCTATCTCTAAAACGAGCATTTACACCATATGAAAGCATAACAGCAGGTATAGCACCTAACTCTTTAAACATACCTGAAAAAGCATGGTACATATGATTTACTTCTGAGAACTAAGCATTGTGTGCAGAGATTTTGCAGCTATCTCCTTTCCTTCAGTTTATGAGCTAACATTCCTATCTCTAAAGCTGGCATTTATACTATAGGAAAGCATACCCGGGGGTATAGCAACTAACTCGTTAAAGCTACCTGAAAAAGCATGGTACATATGATTTACTTCTGAGAACTAACATTGTGTGCAGAGATTTTGCAGCTATATTCTTTCCTTCAGTTTTTGTGCTATCATTCCTATCTGTAAAACAAGCAATTCCTATATAAGAAAGCATAACCGAGGGTATACCCGCTAACTCTTTAAACCTAAATGAAACAACACGGCACATATGATTTACTTCTGAGAAGTAAGCGTTGTGTGCAGAGATTTGCAGCTATCTCCTTTCCTTCAGTTTCCATGCTAATATTCCTATCTCTAAAACTAGCATTTACTATATAGGAAAGCATAACCGAGGGTATAAAACTTAACTCTTTAAACTTAAATGAAACAACATGGCACATATGATTTACTTCTGAGAACTAAGCATTGTATGCAGGATTTTGCAAGTATCTCCTTTCTTTCAGTTTTTGTGCTACCATTCCTATCTCTAAAACTAGCATTTACAATATAGGAAAGCATATCTGAGGGTATAGCAGATAACTCTTAAAGCTTAAATGAAACAACATGGCACATATGATTTACTTCTGAGGACTAAGGATTGTGTGCAGAGATTTTGCAACTATCTCCTTTCCTTCAGGTTTTGTCCTAACATTCCTATCCATAAAACTAGCATTTAATATGTAGGAAGGCAAAACTGAGAGTATAGCAGCTAACTCTTAACACCTAAATGATACAACATGGCACATATGATTTTCTTCTGAGAACTAAGCATTGTGTAGAGATTTTGCAGCTTTCTCCTTTCCTTCAGTTTTTGTGCTAACATTCCTATCTCTAAAACTAGCATTTATTATATATGAAAGCAGAACTGAGGGTATAGCAGTTTACTCTTTAAACCTAAAAGAAACATCATGGCACATATGATTTACTTCTGAGAACTAAGCATTTTGTACAGATATTTTGCAGCTATCTACGTTCCTTCAGTTTTTGTGCTTACATTCCTATCTCCAAAACTAGAATTTCCTATATAGGAAAGCATAACCAAAGGTATAACAGCTAATTCTTTAAACCTTCTTGAAAGAGGGTGTCACATGTGCTTTACTTTAGGGAACTAAGCATTGAGTGCAGAGATTTTGTGGCTATCTCCTTTCCTTCAGTTTTTGTGCTAATATTCCTATCTCTAAAACAAGCATTTCCTATATAGGAAAGCGTAACCGTGGGTATAGCAGCTAAATCTTTAAACCTAAATGAAACAACATGGGACATATGATTTACTTCTGAGAACTAAGCATTGTGTGAACAGATTTTGCAGCTATCTCCATTCCTTGATTTTTAGTGGTAATATTCTTATCTCTAAAACTAGCAATTACTATATATGAAATCATAACTGAGGTTTTAGCAGTGAACTCTTTAAACCTAAATGAAACAACATGGCACACATGATTTACTTCTGAGAACTAAACATTGTGTGCAAAGATTTTGCAGCTATCTCCTTTCCTACAGTTTTTGTGCTAACATTCCTATCTCTAAAACAAGCATTTCCTATATAGGAAAGCATAACCGAGGGTATGGAAGGTAACTCTATAACCTACTTGAAAGATGATGTCACATGTGCTTTACTTTAGGGAACTAAGCATTGAGTTCAGAGATTTTTTGGCTATCTACTTTCCTTTAGTTTTAGGGCTAACATTCCTATCTCTAAACCTAGCATTTACACTATAGGAAAGCACAACCGGGTGTATAGGAGCTAACTCTTTAAACCTACCTGAAAAAGCATGGTATATATGATTTACTTCTGAGAAGTAAGCATTGTGTGCAGAGATTTTACAGCTATCTTCTTTCCTTCAGTTTTTGTGCTATCATTCCTATCTAGAAAACTAGCATTTCCTATATAGGAAAGTAGAACCGAGGGTATAGCAGCTAACTCTTTAAACCTAAATGAAACAACATGGCACATATGATCTACTCCCGAGAACTAAGCATTGTGTGAAGAGATTTTGCAGCTATCTCCTTTCCTTCAGTCTCTGTGGTAACATTCATATCTCTAAAACTAGCATTTAATGCACATGAACGCAAACCCGAGGGTATAGCAGTTAACTCTTTAAACCTAAATGAAACAACATGGCACATATGTTATTCTCTGAGAACTAAGCATTGTGTGCAGAGATTTTGCAGTTATCTCCTTTCCTCAGTTTTAGTGCTAACATTCTCATGTGTAAAACTAGTATTTCATATATAGGAAAGCCTAACCGAGGGTATAGCAGCTACTCTTTTACCTAAATGAAACTACATGGCACATATGATTTACTTCTGAGAACTAAGCATTGTGTGCAGAGATTTTGCAGCTATCTCCTTTCCTTCAGTTTTTGTGCTAACGTTCCTATCTCTAAAACTAGCTTTTCCTATATAGGAAAGCAAAACCGTGGGTATAGCAGCTAACTCTTTAAACCTATTTGAAAGAGAATGTCACATGTGCTTTAAGTTAGAGAACTAATTATTGAGCACAGAGATATTGTGGCAATCTCCTTTCCTTCAGTTTTTGTGCTAACATTCCTATCTATAAAATAAGCATTTACACGATAGGAAAGCATAACCGGGGGTATAGCAGCTAATTCTTTAAACCTTCCTGAAATAGCATGGTAAATATGATTTACTTTTGAGAACTAAGCATTGTGTGCAGAGATTTTGCAGCTATTTCCTTTCCTTCATTTTTGTGCTAACATTCGTACATGTAAAACTAGCTTTTCCTATATAGGAAATGATAACCGAGTGTTTAGCAGCTAACTCTTTAAAGCTAAATGAAACAACATGGCAGATATGATTTACTTCTTAGAACTAAGCATTGTGAGCAGAGATTTTGCAGCTATCTCCTTTCCTTCTGTTTTGGTGCTAACATTCCTATCTGTAAACCTAGCATTTCCTATATAGGAAAGCATAACCGAGGGTATAGCACCTAACTCTTTAAACCTAAATGAAACAACATGGCACTTACGATTTACTTCTGAGAACTAAGCATTGTGTGCAGAGATTTTGCAGCTATCTCCTTTACTTCATTTTTAGTGGTAACATTCCTATTTATAAAATTATCATTTAATATATAGGAAAGCATAACCGAGGGTATACCAGCTAACTCTTTAAACCTACTTGTAAGAGGATGTCACATGTGATTTATTTTAGGAAACAAAGCATTAAGTGCAGAGATTTTGAGGCTATATCCTTTCCTTCAGTTTTTTTGCTAACATTCCTATATCTAAAACTAGCATTTATACTATAGGAAAGCCTAACTGGGGGTATTGCAGCTACTCTTTAAAGCTACCTGAAAAAGCATGGTACATATGATTTAATTCTGAGAATGAAGCATTGTGTGCAGAGATTTTGCACCTATCACCTTTCCTTCATTTTTAGTGCTAACATCCTATCTCTAAAGCTAGCATTTACTATATATGAAAGCATAACCGAGGGTATAACAGTCTACTATTTCAACCTAGATGAAAAAACATGGCACATATGATATGCTTCTGAGAACTAAGCATGGTGTACAGAGATTTTGCAGCTATCTCCTTTCCTTCAGTTCTTGTGCTAACATTCCTATCTCTAAACATAGCATTTACTATATAGGTAAGCATACCCGAGGGTATAGCAGCTAATTCTTTAAACCTATTTGAAAGAGGATGTCACATGTGCTTTACTTAAGGGAATTAAGCATTGACTGAAGAGATTTTATAGCTATCTCCTGTCCTTTATTTTTAGTGCTAACAATCCTATCTCTAAAGCTAGCTTTTACTATATATGAAAGCATAACTGAGGGTATAGTAGTTAACTCTTTAAACCTAAATGAAACAACATGGCACATTGATATTATTCTGAGAACTAAGCATTGTGTGCAGAGATTTTGCATCTATCTCCTTTCCTTCAGTTTTTGTGCTAACATTCCTATCTCTAAACCTAGAATTTACTGTATAGGAAAGCTCACCAGAGGTTATAGCAGCTAATTCTTTAAAGCTACTTGAAAGAGGATGTCACATGTGCTTTCCTTTATGGAATTAAGCATTGCATGCAGATTTTTTAGCTATCTCCTTTCCTTCAGTTTTTGTGCTAACATTCCTATCTCTAAAACTAGCATTTAAATTGGAGGAAAGCATAACGGGAGTATAGCAGTTAACTCTTTAAATATACCTGAAAAAGCATGGTACGTATGATTTACTTCAGTGAACTAAGCATTGTGTGCAGAGACTTTGCAGCTATCTCCTTTCTTTCAGTTTTTGTGCTAAGATTCCTATCTCTAAAACTAGCATTTACACTATAGGAAAGCATAACCGGGAGTATAGCAGCTAACTCTTTAAACCTACCTGAAAAAGCATGGTACATATGATTTATTTCTGAGAACTAAGCATTGTGTGTAGAGATTTTTCAGCTCTCTCCTTTCCTTCAGTTTTTGTGCTAACATTCCTATCTGTATATCTGGCATTTACAGTATAGGAAAGGATAACCAAGGGTATAACAGCTAATTCTTTAAACCAAAATGGAACCATATGGCACATATGATTTACTTCTGAGAACTGAGAATTGTGTGCAGAGATTTTGCAGCTTTCTCCTTTATTTCAGTTTTTTTGCTAACATTACTATCTCTAAAACTAGCATTTACAGTATAGGCAAGCCTAACCGACGGTATAGCAGCTAACGCATTAAACCTAAATGAAACAATATGACACATAAGATTTACTTCTGAGAATTAAGCATAGTGTGCACAGTTTATGCTGCTATCTCCTCTACTTCAATTTTTGTGCTAACATTGTTGTCTCTAAACCTACCATTTACTATATAGGAAAGCACACCAGAGGGTATAGCAGCTAATTCTTTAAATCTACTTGAAATAGGATGTCTCATGTGCTTTACTTTAGGGAATTAAGCATTTAGTGCAGAGATTTTTTAGCTATATCCTTTCCTTCAATTATTGTGCTAACATTCCTATCTCTAAAAGAATCATTTACACTATAGGAAAGCATAACCGGGGTTATAGCAGCTAACTCTTTAAACCTACCTGAAAAAACATGGTACATATGATTTACTTCTGAGAAGTAAGCATTGTGTGCAGAGATTTTGCAGCTATCTCCTTTCCTTCAGTTTTTGTGCTAACATTCCTATCTGTAAAACTAGCATTTCCTATATAGGAAAGCATAACCGAGGATATAGCAGCTAACACTTTAAACCTAAATGAAACAACATGGCACATATGATTTACCCCTGAGAATTAAGCATTGTGTGCAGAGATTTTGCAGCTCTCTCCTTTCCTTCAGTTTTTGTGCTAACATTCGTATCTCTAAAGCTAGCATTTACAATATCCGAAAGCATAACCGACGGTATAGGGGCTAACTCTTTAAACCTAAATGAAACAACATGGCACATATGATTTACTTCTGAGAACTAAGCATTGTATGCAGAGATTTTGCAGCTATCTCCTTTCCTTCAGTGTTTGTGCAAACATTCCTATCTGTAACACAAGAATTTACTATGTAGGATTAACATAAACGAGGGTATAGCAGCTAACTCATTAAACCTATTATGAGGATGTCACATGGGCTTTACTTTAGGGAACTAATAATTGAGTGCAGAGATTTTGTGGCTATCATCTTTCCTTCAGTTTTTTGCTAATATGCCTACCTCTAACACTGGCATTTACACTTTAGGAAAGAATAACTGAGGGCAAAGCAGCTAACTCTTTAAAACTACCTGGAAAAGCATGGTACATATGATTTACTTCTGCGAACTAAGCATTTGTGCAGAGATTTTGTAGCTAACTCCTTTCCTTCAGGTTTTGTGCTAAGGTTCCGATCTCTGAAACTAGCATTTACTATATTGGATGTCATAACAGAGGGTATAGCAGATAACTCTTTAAAACTGCTTGAAAGATGCTGTCACATGTGCCTTACTTTAGGGAACTAAGCATTGAGTGCAGAGATTTTGTGGCTATCTCCTTTCCTTCAGTTTTGTGCTAATATGCCTATCTCTAAAACTGGCATTTACACTAGAGGAAAGCAAAACCGGGGGTATAGCAGCGAACTCTTAACCCTACCAGAAAAAGCATGGTACATATGATTAACTTCTGAGAACTAAGCATTGTGTTCAGAGATTTTGCACCTATCTCCTTTCCTTCAATTTTTGTGCTAACATTCCTATTTCTAAAACTAGCATTTACTATATACGAAAACATAACCGAGGGTATAGCAGCTAACTCTTTAAACCTAAATGAAACAACATGGCACATATGATCTACTTCTGAGAACTAAGCATTGTGTGCCGAGATTTTGCATCTATCTCCTTTCCTTCAGTTTTTGTGCTAACATTCCGAGCTCTACAACTAGCATTTACTATATAGGAAAGCATAGCCGTGGGTATAGCATCTTACTCTTTAATCCTACTTGAAAGAGGGAGTCATATGTGCTTTACTTTAAGGAACTAAGCCTTGAGTGCAGAGATTTTGTGGCTATCTCCTTTCCTTCTGTTCTTGTGCTAACATTCCTATCTGTAAAGCTACGATTTACTACATAGTATACCATAACCGTGGGTATAGCAGCTAAAACTTTAAACGTAAATGAAACAACATGGCACATATATTTTACTTTTGAGAACTAATCATTGTTTGCAATGATTTTACAGCCATCTCCTTTCCTTCAGTATTTGTGCTAACATTCCTATCTCAAAAACTAGTATTTACTATATAGGAAATCATAACAAGGGTATAACAGCTAACCCTTTAAACCTACTTGAAGAGGATGTCACATTTGCTTTACTGTAGGAAACTAAGCATTGAGTGCAGAGATTTTGTGGCTATCTCCTTTCCATCCGTTTCTGTGCTAACATTCCTATTTCTAAAACTAGCATTTACACTATAGGGAAGCATAACCGGGGGTATAGCAGCTAACTCTTTAAACCTACCTCAGTAAGCATGGTACTTATGATTTACTTCTGAGAACTAAGCATTGTGTGCAGAGATTTTGCAGGTATCTCCTTTCCTTTATTTCTAGTGCTTACATTCCTATCTCTATAGCTAGCATTTAATATATATATACGAAAGCATAACTGAGGGTACAGAAGTTAACTCTTTAAATCTAAATGAAACAACATGGCACATATGATTTAATTCTGAGAACTGAGCATTGTGTGCAGAGATTTTGCTGCTATCTCCTTTCCTTCAGTTTTTGTGCTAACATTCCTATCTCTAAAACTAGCATTTCCTATATAGGAAGGCATAAACAAGGGTCAAGCAGCTAACTCTTTAAACCTACTTGAAAGAGGGTGTTACATGTGCTTTACTTTAGGGAACTAAGCATTGAGTGCAGAGATTTTGTGGATATCTCCTTTCCTTCAGTTTTTGTGCCAACATTCCTCTCTCTAAAACCTGCATTTACACTATAGGAAAGCATAACCGGGGATATAGCAGCTAACTCTTTAAACCTACCTGAAAAAGCATGGGACATATGATTTACTGCTGAGAACTAAGCATTGTGTGCAGAGATTTTGCAGCTATCTCCTTTCCTTCACTTTTTGTGCTAACATTCCTATCTCTAAAGCTAGCATTTCCTATATCGGAAAGCATAACCGAGGGTATAGCAGCTAACTCTTTGAACCTAAATGAATCAACATGGCACATATGATCTACTTCTGAGAACTGAGCATTGTGTGCAGAGATTTTGCTGCTATGTCCTTTCCGTCAGTTTTTATGCTAACATTCCTATCTCTAAAACTAGCATTTACTATATAGAAGGCATAACTGAGGTTATAGCAGCTAACTCTTTAAACCTCCTTGGAAGAAGATGTTACATGTGCTTTACTTCTTTTTTTAAAATTTTTTATTTTATTTTATTGACTTTGTAATAATATTACATTAAATATATATATATATGAGGTCCCTTTGAACCCTACCAACCCCACCCCACCTCTCCCCACCCAGCAACACTCCCTCCCATCATCATGACACAGCCATTGCATTTGGCAAGTACATCTCTGGGCACCCCCGCACCCCATGGTCAATGGTTCACACCAAGGCCCACACTCCCCCATTCCATCCAGTAGGCCCTGTGAGGATTCACAATATCACGTGATTGCCCCTGAAGCACCATCCAGGGCAGCTCCATGTTCCAAAGATGCCTCCACCTCTCATCTCTTCCTGCCTTTCCCCATACCCATCAGCCATCATGTCCACTTTTCTCAATCCAATGCCACCTTTTCTATGTGCACATTGGATTGGTTGTGTCCATTGCACCTCTATGTCATGAGGAGGGTCAGATTCCACCTGAATGCTGGATGCAATACTCCCACTTTCAGTTGTAATCACTCTAGGCTCCATGGTGTGGTGGTTGTCCTTCTTCAACTCCATCTTAGCTGAGTGTGGTGAGCCAAATAAATCAGATTGTAGGCGCTGGAGTCTGTTCAGGCTCAGGACCTGACTATCACATTGTCAGTCCAGAGATTCAAATCCCCTAAATATATCTTAAACCCCGACACTCACTGCACCTCCAGCACATTAGCATGAAAGTCTTATGAAGAGAGATCCCATCTGAGTCCAGACTCGTCACACATAAACACCAGTTCCAAAGAGGGCCATCTGACCTGGTAGTTAACTCCATTGGCCATGACCATAACTCCCATGGGTCTCTTTAGACCTCGAAGGAACCGATATCTGGGGGTTGTATCTGCTTTATCTGTCTCTCAGACTCTGCTCAGTTGTGCATAAGGGTATTCCTTCTGACAGCCTCCAGACTCTTTTTTAGAAGGTCGTAACCATATAAACTCATTTCTCCTTTCCATTTCCCCCTTACATTAGGTCAAACACCATTTTAAAGTCATGTTATTTTATGTAGACAGGGATATTCCGCTGATCCGCGTTGAACCTTCCGTATGAGGTCATTTTCCAGTTGCATCATCAGTTGGTAGTTGATAGTGGTCCGTCGGTGCCAGGGAGGCTCATCCCCGGGTGTCATGTCCCACGCTGGGGGGAATGCATTGCATTTACATGCTGAGTTTGGCTTCGAGACTGGCCACCTTTGAGTAACATGAAGGCTGACAGGAGGAAATTCCCAGGCACAATGCTGCTCTAGGCCTTGTTCTTATTTTAGGCTTATCAGCTCACAAGCATAGTCATTAGCGTCATGGGCTCACTGTTGAACCCTCACTCCCTCCCGGTCCCCGCTGCTGCACCTGGGAGACTGTCACTGCTCCCCTAGGGACCACGACAGAGCACCACTGGCCAGGAACCCAGTACCCCCCCTACTGTGGTTTTTAATTGTTGCCACTATGAGTATATCCAAACATTGCCGTGCACCCTGGACATATGTTCTGTACAGCTCCCTGTCAGCCATATATCCCCTGTCAATGGTATTCCATACCAGTATTCCTCCATTGCCTTTGTTGAACCACTCTGTGATGCAGAACTCCCTGAAATTTGAAGCCCAATAAAATGTCAGGGTCCCTTACTAGGAAATGGCATATAGCGATGGGTTTAAAGGTTATATAAAGAATACGTGTTGACTTGGAAAAAATTCTACATCCTATCTTTCCCCCCCCCCCTAATTATTGAGCTTCTCTTCACAGGAGCCCTAGACCACAGCAATGCATATATATAGTATACAGCACTCCCATACATCCACCACAAAACCTTTCCCTTCCACAGCGATAATCTTACACCCTATTCACATCATATTTACTTAACGTAATGTACAGACTCTGACACAATAGCTTTCAAACAAGGTGACATTTGTGCTTACATTGAGGTGCATACTTTAGGATACACAGTTTTTTACATTCTTAGTTATCCTATGTTTTACATTATGGTTTACATTATCAGTCTGTCATCTCCTATATGTTATGCTGTAATATTACATGTTTTATATCCATCCTTGTGTACTCTCACGAAACCCCTCTCTTACCCCCCATTTACCTTGGTTACACACATTTAACGTCCATTTTCCCTTCTACCTTGGTGCCCACAGTGACAGCTAGCCTCTGTTTCCCGAGGAGCCACTTGCAGATATAGATGGAATAGTGTTCAGGGTCTAACTTGCTCAACTGCCCCAATGCCCTGGGAGCCACCCTTTCTCTCGAGGGATACAGTTCCCTCTATTGGATGGCATTAGTCCTCCCCAGGATGTGGGTCCACCCCCACTCTCACTACCTGGGTTTCTACCCCATGGTGTCACCCACTCTGGCAGAATGAGCATTTAGACATTCCCCAGGAGCCCGTCCTGCATCAGACCCTCCCCTCCGAGCATTCTAAACAGGTAACCCTCTTAATTATATTTTGATATGATTTTCTCGGCATTTTACTCTCCACCAACACCTGACCCTCTCCTGTGATCGTATGATACACCTCCCTACCCCCACTTTTGGGCAATGTTACCCATCCGTCCCTCCCCAGCCACCCTCAAACCCGCAAAGCTCCAACCAAAGGCAACCCCTTGCCCCCCTTTTACCTCTTCTTTGTGTTCATACTTACCACCATCTCGTCTTAAATTCCACCCCTGCAGACATCGGCTCACATCCTTCCTCCACCCTCCGATTTCCTGTAAGCCTATCGTTCAGTCTCTTGCTATCTAGGGCAGCTTGGTTATTTCATATCATTGAGGTCATGCAGTATTTGTCCTTCAATGTCTGGGTTGCTTCACTCAACATAAGGTTCTCAAGATTCATCCATGTTATCACATGTGTTTGTAGTGTGTTTGTTCTTACAGCCGTGTAGTTATTCCATTGTGTGTATATACCACATTTTATTGATCCACTCATCTGTTGATGGGCATTTGGGTTGATTCCAACTTTTGGCAATAGTGAACAATGCTGCTATGAACATTGGTGTACATATATCGGTTTGTGTCCTTGTTTTCAATTCTGCTGGGTATATACCCAGCAGTGCTATTGCTGGGTCATATGGCAAATCTATGGCTAGTTTTTTGAGAAACCGCCATACTGTCCTCCAGAATGGTTGGATCCTTCTGCATTCCCACCACCAGTGGATGAGTGTTCCCCTTCCTTCACATCCTCTCCAGCACTTGTAAACTTCTGTTTTTTTCATAGCTGCCAATCTTATGGGTGTAAGATGGTATGTCATTGTAGTTTTGATTTGCATTTCCCTGATAGCTAGAGAATTGGAACATTTTTTCATGTGCTTTTTTGCCATTTGTATTTCTTCTTCGGAGAAGTGTCTGTTTAAGTCTTTTCCCATTTTTAAATGGGTTGTTTATCTTTTCATTTTCAAGATATAGGAGTTATTTACATATGCAGGTTATAAGTTTCTTATCAGATATATGATTGCCAAATTTTTTCTCCCACTGTGTGGGCTCCTTTTTTACTTTCTTGACAAACTCCTATGAGGTGCAGAAGGTTTTAATTTTGAGTAAGTCCCATTTATCTATTAGTTCTTTTGCTGCTCGTGCTTTTGGTGAAATATTCATAAATCCATTTCCTATTACAAGGTCCTGTAGATGTTTCCCTACACTGCTTTCTAAGGTTTTTATGGTCTTGGCTCTGATATTTAGGTCTTTGATCCATCTTGAGTTGATCTTTGTATAAGGTGTGAGATGGTAATCCTCTTTCATTCTTCTACATATGGCTATCCAGTTCCCCAGACACCATTTGTTGAATAGGCCACTCTCTCCCAGTTGAGAGGGTTTGGTGGCTTTATCAAATATTATGTGGCTGTATATGTGAGGTTCTATATCAGAGCTTTCAATTCGATTCCATTGGCCTATGTGTCTCTCCTTATGCCAATACCATGCTGTTTTCACCACCGTTGCTTTGTAGTATGTTTTGAAGTCAGGTAGTGTGATTCCTCCAATTTCGTTTTTCTTTTTCAGTATGTCTTTGGCTATTCGGGGTCTCTTTCCTTTCCAAATAAATTTCATAGTTAGTTTTTCTAGTTTCTTAAAGAAGGCTGTGTTGATTTTTATTGGGATTGCATTGAAAGTGTAAATCAGTTTTGTTAGGAATGACATCTTAATAATGTTCTGTCTTCCTATCCATGAACAAGGAATAGTCTTCCATTTATTCAGGTCTTCTTTGATTTCCTTGAACAATCTTGTATAGTTCTCGGTGTATAAGTTCTTTACCTCTTTAGTTAAATTTATTCCTAAGTATTTGATTTTTTTATTTACTATTGTGAATGGTATATGTTTCTTGATTTCCTCCTGATCTTGGTCATTATTGGTGTACAGAAATGCTACTGATTTTTGCGCATTGATCTTATAACCTGAAACTTTACTAAACTCATTTATGAGTTCTAGAATCTTCGTTGTGGATCTATCAGGGTTTTCTATGTATAGGATCATGTCATCTGCAAATAATGACATTTTGACTTCTTCCTTTCCAATTTGAATGCCTTTTATTTCTGGTTCTTGCCTCAGTGCTCGAGCAAGTACTTCTAAGACAATGTTAAATAGGAGCAGAGACAGTGGGCATCCTTGTCTTGTTCTTGACTTTAGAGGGAAGGAGCCTAGGATTTCTCCATTGTAAACAATATTGGCTTTACGTTTTTCATATATACTCTTTATCATGTTCAAAAAATTTCCCTGTATTCCAATCTTTTGGAGTGTTTTCATCAAGAAAGGGTGCTGTATTTTGTCAAATGCTTTTTCTGCATCAATAGATATAATCATGTGATTTTTTCCTTCAATCTGTTTATATGGTGTATTATGTTGATTGATTTTCTTATGTTGAACCATCCTTGCATACCTGGGATGAATCCCACTTGGTCCTGGTGTATAATTGGTTTAATGTGTTGTTGAATACGATCAGCAAGTATTTTGTTACGTATTTTTGCGTCTAGGTTCATTAGAGAAATTGGTCTGTAATTTTCCTTTCTTGTGATGTCTTTGTTTGGCTTTGGTCCTAGGGTAATGTTGGCATCATAGAAGGAGTTGGGTAATGTTCTTTCTGTTTCGATTTTTTGGAATAGTTTCAGCAGGATTGGTGCCAGTTCTTTCCGGAATGTTTTACAGAATTCACCTGTGAAGCCATCTGGCCCTGGGCTCTTCTTTGTTGGGAGATTTTTAATAACTGATTCTATCTCTCTGCTTGTGATTGGTTTGTTAAGATCATCAATTTCGTCTTTTGTCAATATGGGCTGCTTATGTGTTTCTAGGAATTTGTCCATTTCCTCTAGATTGTCATTTTTGTTGGAATATAGTTTTCCAAAATATCCTCTTATGATAGTCTTTATTTCTGTGGGGTCAGTGGTGATATTGCCTTTCTCATTTCTTATTTTGTGTATTTGCATCTTCTCTCTTGTTTTCTTTGTTAGTGTCACTAAAGGTTTGTCAATTTTGTTAATCTCAAAAAACAAGCTCTTGGTCTTGTTTATCTGTTCAAGTGCTTTCTTATTTTCTATTTCATTTAGTTCTGCTCTTATCTTTGTTATTTCCTTCCTTCTTCTTCCTGTTGGGTTACTTAGTTGTTGTTTTTCTAATTCCTTCAAATGTGCAGTTAGTTCTTCACTTTTTGCCTTTCTTCTTTTTTGATATATGAATTTATGGCTATAAACTTCCCTCTCAGTATTGCTTTTGCTGCATCCCATAAATTTTGGTATGTTGTGGTATCATTATCATTTGTTTCAAGGTAGTCATTGATTTCTTTTGAGATTTCCTCTTTGACCCACTGTTTTTCTAAGAGTGTGCTGTTTAATTTCCAAATCATGGTGTGAAATCTGGGCTTCTGTCCCTTGCAAATCTCCAGCTTGACTCCACTGTGGTCAGAGATAATGTTCTGTATGAT
This sequence comes from Dasypus novemcinctus, assembly GCF_030445035.2. Taxonomy (NCBI): domain Eukaryota; kingdom Metazoa; phylum Chordata; class Mammalia; order Cingulata; family Dasypodidae; genus Dasypus; species Dasypus novemcinctus. Next base: position 188,603 of record NW_026688184.1, on the reverse strand, counting down.
TTCAATCTTTCTGAATACGTTCAGCCTTTCTTTGTGGCCTAGCATATGATCTATCTTGGAGAATGATCCATGTGCGCTTGAGAAAAATGTATATCCTGCTGTGTTTGGGTGTAGCGATCTATATATGTCTATTAGATCCAGCTCCTCTAATATACTATTCAGATGTTTTATTTCTTTGGTGATACTCTTTTGAGACGTTCTGTCCAGAGTTGATAGTGGTGTATTAAAATCCCCCGCTATAATTGTAGATGTATCTATTCTTTCACTTAGTTTTTCCAGTGTTTGCCTGACGTATTTAGAGGCACCCTTGTTAGGGGCAAAAATATTTATGATTGTTCGATCTTCTTGACAGATTTTCCCTTTCACTAAAATGTAGTATCCTTCTTTGTCTCTCACAATTGTTTCACATTTAAAGTCTATTTTGTCTGATATTAATATAGCTGCTCCTGCCTTTTCTTGGTTATTGTTAGCTTGTATGATTGTTTTCCAGCCATTCACTTTCAATCTCCATGCATCTCTGGGTCTAAGATGTGTCTCTTTTAGACAGCATACGGATGGGTCATATTTCCTTATCCAATGTCCCAGTCTGAATCTTTGATAGGTGAGTTTAATCCGTTGACATTCAGTGTTATTACTATCAAGGAATTATTTGTGTTAGCCATATTTTGATTGGATTTGTGTTTGTCATATTTTGTTTGTATATATTTTTTTTGTCTTTTTTGTTGTTGTTGTTGGTCTTATACTCTCCTCCACCTCTGCCTTTCCTGTTTTTTCCTTTCTTCCTGCAGAACTCCCTTTAGAATTTCTTGAAGGGGAGGTTTCTTGTTGGTATACTCTTTCAGTTTCTGTTTGTCTGCGAATATTTTGAACTCTCCATCATGTTTGAATGCTAGTTTAGCTGGATAGAGTATTCTTGGTTGGAAATTTTTTCCCTTTAGTTCCTTGACTATATCATACCACTGCCTTCTTGCCTCCATGGTTTCAGATGAGAAATCATCACTTAATCTAATTGAGCTTCCCTTGTACGTGATGGTTTTCTTTTCTCTTGCTGCTTTTAGGATTTTCTCTTTGTGTTGAGCATTGGATAATTTGACGAGTATATGTCTTGGGGTGGGCCTGTTGGGGTTTATGATTAGTGGAGTGCGCTGTGCTTCTTGGATATGCACCTCTGTCTCTTTCAGTAGATTTGGGAAGTTTTCAGCCATTATTTCCTGCAGCACTCCTTCTGACCCCTTTCCCTTCTCTTCACCTTCTGGAATGCCTATAATACGTATGTTTGAGTGTTTTGCATTGTCATTCAGGTCCGTAAGTCCTACTTGGATTTTTTCTATCTTCTTATTGACCCCTTCTACTATCTGTTTGATTTCTCATGTACTGTCTTCCACATCACTAATTCTCTGCTCTGTCTCTTCTAGTCTGCTGATATTTGCTGCAAGTGTATTTTTGATTTCTTGAACTGTGGTGTTCATTCCCATCATATCTGTTATGTTTTTGCGTATGTCTGCAATTTCCCTTCCAAGTGATGTCTTCACGTTGTTAACCTCTTTCATTACTTCGTCAAATTTGTCGGTGATAAATGTTCTGAGATCTTTCATTGCTTGTGCCAAGTTTTGCTCCCCTTCGTGATTATTGGTTTGTTGATTGGATTCAGCCATGTTTTCCTGATTACTGGTTTGTTTAGTAGATTTTTGTTGCTTTCTGGTCATCTCTTTATCGTGATGGATTTAATCAGTTCCTTAGCTTCTTTGTCTGCTCTTGGAGGTTAATTAGCTGTTATTTTTGCGTAGGTGTTATATCTTCTCTTTGTCTCTTTTTTCTTCTTATTCTAGTTTCTTGTTGTTGGTTAAGTTCACTTTCAAGGAAAGTATTAGTGTTGGGGAAAGGCAATTGTGTAAGCAAGGGAAAAGTGTAAAGTAGTATTGGTGATATATGTTAACAAAGCAAGAATATGAGATCTGGGAGGATGGAGGTTAGATTCATGTAAATTGTGTAGAGTTATAGCAGTAGGTAGAGTACGTATTATGAGGTAGATGATTGAATATGGGAGAAATATGGTATGAGCTAAAAAGCTATTGATTTCGTGAGAGAGGGAAATAAAAAAAAAGGTAATAGTTTCAAGAGTGGATAACAGACAGAAAACAAAACATAGGTACTAGAAATTAAGACTTAGACCCTTCGTGGATCGAAGAAAGGGAGGTGGGAGGTGGAATATAGGAGAGCCAGTAGATGGTGGCGGATATCAAGATGTAGGGGAAAGAGGATAGTGTAGGTAGCCTAAATCAGTTCACACAGAAGTGAGGCAGTGGAGGATGAGAAAACCCAGCGAATGTGAGGTGTTTCCTGCCACAGCTATTGTATAATTGAGTTAAAATAAACTAAGTAGAATATGAGGGACAAGAGAGAGAGAGACAACAGAAAAAAAGAAAGAAAGAAAAAAAGAAAGTGGGGGGAAGGGACGAGAGGAAGAAAGTAGAAGGGGATGGGCAAAGGGTGGGGAACAGGTAGGGAAAAAAAAAAAACAGATATGCACGACCCAGAATTAAAACACCCACTACACAGCACCTACCACGAAAAAAAGCCTTAAATAACTGAGTAAAAGAAAGACTTTGGGGGATACGCTGTGAGAGAAGAGTAGGGGATAATGCGGTGTTAGCAATCAGGAAATTGAAAAAAGTAAAGAATAAGTCAAAATGAAAATAAAAACAAAGCAAAATGAAACGATAAAGAAAGAACGCCAACGTTAAAGGCTAGGACATTTAAGGACCTCAGATGGACCTCAGTGCGTGATGGATTCAGGGATGGAAAGTCTGAGATATTGAGGTCTCAAGAGATGTGAGCCTCTGTGGTGTGGGCCACCAGATTTTAGGGAATTCAGACCTGGCAACCTCCAATCTGGTCTACAGGAAGCCTGGGAGCCCCACAGTGTAACAGAGCCCTCAGGGATCCCCACAGCTGGGTGCCAGCCTTAAGGGGGAAGTCAGATCCGCAAACTCTATATTATGACTGAACCCTGCAATTCATTTACTTAGCTGGGCTCATTAGTATATCTCACTTCAGCTTTTGGACAGCTCCCGTCCTGTGATTCCAAACCACTGCCACTAGAGGGCGCCTCTACACCGCAGCCACTTTGCTAGGACAGATCTGAAGCCCGGCCTGTGATGCTGAAAACAGATTCGAAAACTGTATTTCCCAAGGTTCGCAAAATATTCCCTAATCAGCTTCCAGAAGTGTCCCCCTCCCTTGCAGCAGCCTAAAACAACTTTCTGATTACGTCTCTATTGCCTACAGACTATTTGGGTGGAGACCGGCTGCCGGGCTTTTGGGGGCGGGGCTTCAGGCGGAAGCGCTATTGTTTATGTTCTCAATCACAAGTTTCCCCGCTTCACAACAAAACACTGTCTATCTTCCCAAATCGCTCTGCAAAGGCGACCCGCCGAATCAACCCGTGCACAGCTCGCCCAGAATTCGTGAACTCCTTAACAGCTCAGAGCCGTCTAAAAGTGGTGCCGCCGGGCTGGACCGCGGGTCCCCCCACCCCCAATAGGGAGGAGCCCGTGCGTGGATCCAAGCTACAGGCAATAGAACCCAAATTATATCTAGTAGACCAATCCTCTCCGTTACCTTTCCACCCAATCGATGTCCAGGCACTTCTGCCCTGCAAAAATCCCAAAAAAGGCCGGGTTTGGAGAGCCTGTAGCCGTGCCCAAAAGTCTCCTCCCGGGACCTACCGCAAAGGAAAGTTCACTCAGCGACCATCTTGCCTCCTTCCCTTTCCTTCAGCTTTTGCGCTAACATTCCTATCTCTGCAACCAGCATTTACACTATAGGAAAGCATAACCGGTTGTATAGAAGATAACTCTTAAAACCTACCTGAAAAAGCATGTTACATATGATTTACTTCTGAGAACTAAGCATTGTGTGGAGAGATTTTGCAGCTATCTCCTTTCCTTCAGCTTTTGTGCTAACAATCCTATCTCTAAAACTAGCATTTCCTATATAGGTAAGCATAACCGAGGGTATAGCAGCTAACTCTTTAAACCTAAATGAAACAACATGGCAAATATGATTTACTTCTGAGAACTAAGCATTGTGTTCAGAGATTTTGCAGCTATCTCCTTTCCTTCAGCTTTTGTGCTAACATTCCTATCTCTAAAAGTACCATTTACACTATAGGAAAACATAACCTGGGATATAGCAGCTAACTCTTTAAACCTACCAGAAAAAGCAGGGTATATATGATTTCCTTCTGAAAACTAAGCATTGTGTGCAGAGATGGCTGCTATCTCCTTTCCTTCAGTTTTTGGGCTAACAATCCAATCTCTAAAACTAGCATTTCCTATATAGGAAAGCATAACCGAGGGTGTAGCAGCTAACTCTTTAAACCTACTTGAAAGAGAATGTCATATGTGCTTTACTTTAGGGAACGAATAATTGAGTGCAGAGATTTTTTTATATCCCCTTTCCTTCAATTTTTGTGCTAATATTCCTATCTCTAAAACTAGAATTTACACTATAGGAAAGCATAAATGGGGGAATAGCAACTAACTCTTTAAACCTACCTGAAAGAGCATGGTACATATGATTTACTTCTGAGAACTAAGCATTTTGTGCAGAGATTATGCAGGTATCTCCTTTCCTTCAGTTTTTGTGCTAATATTCCTATCGCTAATACTAACATTTACTATATAGGAAAGCATAACCGAGGGTATAGCAGCTAGCTCTTTTAACCTACTTGAAAGAGGATGTCACATGTGCTTTACTTTAAGGAACTAAGCATTGTGTGCAGAGATATTGCAGCTATCTCCTTTCCTTCAGTTTTTGTGCTAACATTCCTCTCTCTGAAACTAGCATTTGCTATAAACGAAAGCATAATCGAGGGTATCGCAGGTAACTCTTTAAACCTAAATGAAACAACAGGGCACATAGGATCTGCTTCTGAGAAATAAGCATTGTGTGCAGAGATTTTGCAGCTATCTCCTTTCCTTCAGGTTTGTGCTAACATTCCTATATCTAAAACTAGCTTTTACTATATAGGAAAGCATAACCGAGGGTATAGCAGTTAAGTCTTTTAACGTACTTGAAAGAGGATGTCAAATGTGCTTTACTTTAGGGAACTAAGCATTGAGTGCAGAGATTTTGTGGCTATCTCCTTTCCTTCAGTTTTTGTCCTAATATGCCTATCTCTAAAACTAGCATTTACGCTATAGGAAAGCATAACCGGGTGTAAAGCAGTTAACTCTTTAAATCTAAGTGAAACAAATTGGCACATATGATCTACTTCTGAGAAGTAAGCATTGTGTGCGGAGATTTTGCAGCTATCTCCTTTCCTTCAGATTTTGTGCTAACATTCCTATCTGTAAAACTACCGTTTACTATATAGGAAGGCATAACCGAGCGTATAGCAGCTAACACTTTAAACGTATATGAAAGAGGATGTCACATGTGCTTTACTTTAGTGAAGTAAGCATTGTCTGCAGAGATTTTGTGGCTATCTCCTTTTCTTCAGTTTTTGTTTCAACATTCCTCTCTCTAAAACCAGCATTTACGATATAGGAAAGCATTACTGAGGGTATAGCACCTAACTCCTTAAACCTAAAGGAAACAGCATGGCACATATGATTTACTTCTGAGAACAAATCATTGTGTGCAGAGATTTTGCAGCTATCACCTTTCCTTCAGTTTTTGTGCTAAAATTCCTATCTCTCAAACTAGCATTTACTATATAGGAAAGCATAACCGAGGGTATAGCAGCTAACTCTTGAAACCTACTTGAAAGAGGATGTCACATATGCTTTACTTTAGGGACCTAACCATTGAGTGCAGATATTTTGAGGCTATCTCCTTTCCCTCAGTTATTGTGCTAATATGCCTATCTCTAAAACTAGCATTTAAACTACAGGAAAGCACAAACGGGGGTATAGTGGCTAATTTTTTAAACCTACCTGAAAAAGCATGGTACATATGACTTACTTCTGATAACTAAACATTGTGTGCACAGATTTTGCAGCTATCTCCTTTTCTTCAGTTTTTATGCTAACATTCCTATCTCTAAAACTAGCATTTACTATATAGGAAAGAACAACCAAGGGTAGAGCAGCGAACCCTTTAAACCTAAATGAAACAACATGGCACATATGAATTACTTCTGAGAACTCAGCATTGTGTGCAGAGATTTTGCAGCTATCTCCTTTCCTTCAGTTTTTGTGCTAACATGCCTATCTCTAAAACTAGCATTTACTATATAGGAAAGAATAACAGAGGGTATAACAGCCAACTCTTTAAACCTAAATGAAACAACATGGCATATGTGATTTACTTCTGAGAACTAATCATTGTGTAAAGAGATTTTGCAGCTATCTCCTTTTCCTTCAGGTTTTGTGGTAACATTCCTATCACTAAAACTAGCCTTTACTATATAGGAAAGCATAACCGAGGGTATAGCAGCTAACTGTTTAAACCTACCTGAAAGAGGATATCACATGTGCTTTACTTCTGGGAACTAAGCATTGAGTGCAGAGATTTTGCAGCTATCTATTTTCCTTCAGTTTTTATACTAACATTCCTATCTCTAAAACTACAATTTGTTATATAGGAAAGCATAACCGAGGTTACAGCAGCTAACTCTTTAAACCGAAATGGAACAACATGGCACGAATGATTTACTTCTGAGAACTAAGCAGTATGCGCAGAGATTTTGCAGCTATCTCCTTTCCTTCAGTTTTTGTGCTAACTTTCCTTTCTCTTAAAATAGTATTTACTATATAGGAAGGCATAACCGAGTGTATAGCAGCTAACTCTTTAAACCTACTTGAAAGAGGATGTTATATGTGCTTTACTTTGGGAACAAAGCATTGAGTGCACAGATTTTCTGGCTATCTCCTTTCCTTCAGTTTTTGTGCTAACATTCCTGTCTCTAAAACCTCCTTTTCTATATAGGAAACCATAACCGGGGGTATAGCATCTAACTCTTTAAACCTAAATGAAACAACATGGCACATATGATTTACTTCTAAGAACTAAGCATTGTGTGCAGAGATTTTGCAGCTATCTCCTTTCCTTCACTTTTTGTGCTAACATTCCTGTCTCTACAACTCACGTTTATTATATTGGAAAGCATAACCGAGGGTATAGCACCTAACTCTTGAAACCTACTTGAAAGAGGATGTCACATGTGCCTTACTTTAGGGAACTAAGCATTGAGTGCAGATATTTTGAGGCAATCTCCTTTCCTTCAGATTTTGTGCTAATATGCCTATCCCTAAAACTAGCATTTACACTTTATGAAAGCACAACTGATGATACAGTGGATAATTTTTTAAACATACCTGAAAAAGCATGGTACATATGACTTACTTCTGAGAACTAAACATTGTGTGCACAGATTTTGCAGCTATCTCCTTCTCTTCAGGTTTTATTCTAACATTCCTATCTCTAAAACTAGCTTTTACAATATAGTAAAGAACAACCAAGGGTAAAGCAGCTAACCGTTTAAACCTAAATGAAACATCATGGCACATATGAATTACTTCTGAGAACTAAGCATTGCGTGCAGATATTTTGCAGCTATCTCCTTTCCTTCAGTTTTTGTGCTAACATGCCTATCTCTAAAACTAGCATTTACTATATAGGAAAGCACAATAGAGGGTATAGCAGACAACTCTTTAAACCTAAATGAAACAACATGGAACATATGATTTACTTCTGGGAACTAATCATTCTGTGCAGAGATTTTGCAGCTATCTCCTTTCCTTCAGGTTTTGTGGTAACATTCCTATCTCTAAAACTAACATTTACAACATAGGAAAGTATATCCGAGGGTAGAGCAGCTAACTCTTTACACCTACTTGAAAGAGGAAATCACATATGCTTTACTTTAGGGAACTAAGCATTGAGTGCAGAGATTTTGTGGCTATCTCCATTCCTTCAGTTTTTTTGCTAATATTCCTATCTTTAAAACTAGCATTTACACTATAGGAAAGCATAACCGAATGTATAGCAGCTAACTCTTTAAACCTAACTGAAAAAGCGTGGTACATATGATTTACTTCTTAGAACTAAGCATTGTGTGCAGAGATTTTGCAGCTATCTCCTTTCCTTCATTTTTAGTGCTAACTTTCCTATCTCTAAAACTAGCATTAACTGTATACGAGAGCATAACTGCGGGTATATCGTTTAACACTTTATACCTAAATGAAACAACATGGCACATTTCATTTACTTCTGAGAACTAAGCATAGAGTGCAGAGATTTTGCAGCTATCTCCTTTCCTTCAGTTTTTGTGCTAACATTCCTATCTCTAAAACTACCATTTACTATATACAAAAGGATAACAGAGGGTATAGCAGCTAACTCTTTAAACATAAATGAAAAAACAAGGCATATATGATTTACTTCTGAGAACTAAGCATTGTGTGGAGAGATTTTGCTGCTATCTCCTTTCCCTCAGTTTTTGTGCTAACATTCCTATCTCTAAAACCAGCATTTCCTATAGAGGAGAGCATAACCTAGGGTATAGCAGGTAACTCTTTAAACCGAAATGAAACAACATGGCACATAGGATTTACTTCTGAGAACTAAGCATTGTGTGCAGATTTTCCAGCTATCTCCTTTCCTTCATTTTTACTGCTTACATTCCTATCTCTAAAACTTGCATTTACTTGAGGCCAGTCTCGAAGCCAAACTCAGCATGTAAATGCAATGACTTCCCCGCAGCTTGGGACATGACACCCGCGGAGGAGCCTCCCTGGCACCAAGGGACCACTATCAACTACCAACTGATGATGCAACTGGAAAATGACCTTGTACGCAAAGTCCAACGCGAATCAGCGGAATATCCCTGTCTACATAAAATAACATGATTTAAAATGCTGTTTGACCTAATGTAAGGGGGAAATGGAAAGGAGAAATGAGTTTATATGGCTATGAGTCTCTAAAAAAGAGTCTGGAGGCTGTCAGAAGGATTGCCCTTATGCACAACTGAGCAGAGTCTGAGAGAGAGATAAAGCAGATGCAACCACCAGATAACGGTTCCTTCGAGGGCTAAAGAGACCCATGGGAGTTATGGTCATGGCCGATGGGTTTAACTACCAGGTCAGATGGCCCCTCTTTGGAACTGGTGTTTATGTGTGATGGATCTGGACTCAGATGGGATCTCTCTTCATAAGACTTTCATGCTATTGTGCTGGAGGTGCAGTTAGTGTCGGGGTTTAAGATATATTTAGGGGATTTGAATCTCTGGACTGACAATGTGATAGCCAGGTCCTGAGACTCAACAGACTCCAACACCTACAATCTGACTTATTGGGCTCACCGCAATCAGCTAAAATGGAGTTGAAGAAGGACAACCACCACACCATGCAGCCTAGAGTGATTACAACTGAAAGTGGGAGGATTGCATCCAGCATCCATGTGGAATCTGAGCCTCCTCTTGACATAGAGGTGCAATGGACACAACCAATCCAATGTCCACATAGAAAAGGTGGCATTGGATTGAGAAAAGTGGACACGATGGCTGATGGGTATGGGGAAAGGCAGGAAGAAATGAGAGGTGGAGGCGTCATTGGGACAAGGAGCTGCCCTGGATGGTGCTTCAGGGGCAATCACCAGACATTGTAAATCCTCACAGGGCCCACTGGATGGAATGGGGGAGATTATGGGCCATGATGTGGACCATTGACCATGAGGTGCAGAGATGCCCAAAGATGTACTTGCCAAATGCAATGGATGAGTCATGATGATGGGAAGGAGTGTTACTGGGGGGGGGGAGAGGTGGGCTGGGGTGGTAGGGTTCATTGGGACCTCATATATATATATATATATATATATATATATATTTTAAGTAATATTATTACAAAGTCAATAAAAAAAAAGAGTTACCTGCTATACCCTCGTTTATGCTTTCCTATATAGGAAATGCTAATTTTAGAGATAGGAATGTTAGCACAAAAACTGAAGGAAAGGAGATAGCTGCAAAATCTCTGCACACAATGCTTATTTCTCAGGAGTAAATCATATGTACCATGATTTTCCTGGTAGGTTTAAAGTGTTAGCGGCTATACACCCTGTTATGCTTTCCTATAGTGTAAATCCTAGTTTTAGAGATTGGAATGTTAGCACTAAAGCGGAAGGAAATGAGATAGCTGAAAAATCTCTGCACCCAATGCTTAGTTTTCAGAAGTAAATGATATGTGCCATGTTGTTTCATTTAGGTTTAAGGAGTTAGCTGCTATACCATCGGTTATGCTTTCGTATATAGGAAATGCTAGTTTTAGAGATAGGAATGTGTGCAAAAAAATGAAGGAAAGGAGATAGCTGCAAAATCTCTGCACACAATGCTTAGTTCTCAGACGTAAATCATATGTACCATGCTTTTTCAGGTAAGGTTAAGGAGTTAGCTGCTCTACCCCCGGTTATGCTTTCCTATAGTGTATATGCTAGGTTTAGAGATAGGAATGTTAGCACAAAAACTGAAGGAAAAGAGATAGCTGCAAAATCTTTGCACACAATGCTTAGTTCTCAGAAGTAAATCATATGAGCCATGTTGTTTCATTTAGGTTTAAAGAGTTAGCTGCTGTACCCCCGGTTATGTTTTCCTATAGTGTAAATTCTAGGTTTGGAGAAAGGAATGTTAGCACAAATACTGAAGGAAAGTACATAGCTGCAAAATCTCTGCACACAGCGTTTAGTTCTCAGAAATAAATCATATGTACCACGCTTTTTCAGGTAGGTTTAAAGAGTTAGCTGCTATACCCTCTTTAGGCTTTCGTACATAGGAAATGCTACTTTTAGAGATAGGAATCTTCGCACAAAAACTGAAGGAAAGGAGATAGCTGCAAAATCTCCGCACACAATGCTTAGTTCTCAGAAGGAAATCATATGTGCCATGTTGTTTCATTTAGTTTTAAAGAGTTAGCTGCTATACCCTCGCTTATGCTTTCCTATATAGGAAAACTGAGCTTTAGAGATAGGAATGTTTGCAGAAAAACTGAAGGAAAGGAGATAGCTGCAAAATCACTGCACACAAAGCCTAGTTGTCAGAAGTAAATCATATGTTCCATGCTTTTTCAGATATGATTAAAGCGTTAGCTGCTATATCCTCGGTTATGCTATCGTATATAGTATATGCTAGTTTTAGAGATATGAATGTTATCACCTAAACTGAAGGAAAGGAGATAGCTGCAAAATCGCTGAACACAATGCTTAGTTCTCAGAAGGAAACCATATGGGCCATGTTGTTTCATTTAGGTTTAAAGAGTTAGGTGCCATACCCTCGGTTATGCTTTCCTATATAGGAAATGCTAGATTTAGAGATAGGAATGTTAGGAAAAAAGTAAAGGAATGGAGATAGCTGCAAAATCTCTGCACTCAATGCTTAGTTCTCAGAAGTAAATCATATGTGCCATGTTGTTTCATATAGGTTTAAAGAGTTAACTGCTATACCCTCAGTTATGCTTTCGTATTCAGTAAATGCTAGTTTTAGAGATAGTAATGTTAGCACTAAAAATGAAGGAAAGGAGATAGCTGCAAAATCTTTGCACAAAATGCTTAGTTCTAAGAAGTAAATCATATGTGCCATGTTGTTTCATTTAGGTTTAAAGAGTTAGCAGCTCTACCTACAGTTATGCTTTCCTATATAGGAAATGAGAGTTTTAGAGATAGTAATGTTAGCACAAAAACTGAAGGAAGGGAGAGAGCTGCAAAATCTCTGAACACAATGCTTCGTTCTCAGAAGTAAATCATATGTGCCATGTTGTTTCATTTAGGATTAAAAAGTTAACTGCTATAACCTCAGGTATGTTTTCGTGTATAGTAAATGCTAGTTTTAGAGATAGTAATGTTAGACTAAAAATGAAGGAAAGGAGATAGCTGCAAAATCTCTGCACACAATGCTTAGTTCTCAGAGGTAAATCGTATGTGCCATATAGTTTCATTTAGGTTTAAAGAGTTGGGTGCTATACCCTTGGTTATGCTTTAGTATATAGTAAATGCTGGTTTTAGAGATATGACGTTTAGCACGAAAACTAAAGGAAAAGATATAGCTGCAAAATCTCTGCACTCAATGCTTATTTCCCTAAACTAAAGCACATTTGACATGATCTTTCAAGTAGGTGTAAGTGTTAGCTTCTATACCCTCGGTTATGCTTTCCTATATAGTAAATGCTAGTTTTAGATATAGGAATGTTAGCACAAAAACTGAAGGAAACGAGATAGCTGCAAAATCGCTGCACACAGTGCTTAGTTCTCAGAAGTAAATCATATGTGCCATGCTTTTTCAGGTAGTTTTAAAGAGTTAGATCCTATACCACCGATTATGCTTTCCTCTAGTGTAAATGCTAGTTTTAGAGATAAGAATGTTAGCACAAACCTGAACGAAAGGAGATAGCCTCTAAATTTCTGCACTCAATGCTTAGTTCCCTATAGTAAAGCACATGTGACGTCCTCTATGAAGTAGGTTTAAAGAGTGACGTGCTATACCCTCGATTATGCTTTCCTATATAGGAAATGATAGCTTTAGAGATAGGAATGATAGCACAAAAACTGAAGGAAAGGAGATAGCATAAAATCTCTGCACAGAATGCTTAGTTCTCAGAAGTAATTCATATGTGCCATGTTGTTTCAATTATGTTTAAAGAGCTAACTGCTATACCCTCAGTTATGCTTTAGTATATAGTAAATGCTAGTTTTCGAGATAGCAATGTTAGTACTAAAAATGAAGGAAAGGAGATAGCTGCAAAATCTATTCAGACAATGCTTATTTCTTAGAAGAAAATCGTATGTGCCATGTTGTTGCATTTATGTTTAAAGAGTAAGCTGATATACCCTCGGTTATGCTTTTCTTTATAGGAAATGCTAGTTTTAGAGATAGGAATGTTAGCACAAAAACTGAAGGAAAGGAGATATCTGCAAAATCTGTGCACACAATGCTTAGTTCTCGGAAGTAAATCATATGTACCATGCTTTTTCAGGTAGGTTTAAAGAGTTAGCTCCTATACCCCCGGTTATGCTTTCCTATAGTATACAAGCTTGTTTTAGAGATAGGAATGTTATCACAAATACTGAAGGAAAGGAGATAGCCACAAAATCTCTGAACTGAATGCTTAGTTCTCAGAAGTAAATCATATGTACCATGCTTTTTTAGGTAGCTTTAAAGATGGAGCTGGACGCCGGAGGCGGGCCGGGCCACTGTAGCGAGCGGAGCTGGGCGTAGGCGGGCCGGGCCGCGGTTCCTTAAGGAGCCGGGCGGGGCCGGTCCAGGACACGGCAGCGACAGGCGGACGCCGGAGCCGGGCCGGGCCGCTGTAGCGAGCGGAGCCGGGCGTAGCCGGGCTGGGCCGCGGGAGCATACGGAGCCGGGCGGGGCCGGTGCAGGCCGCGGCGACGAGAGGCGGACGCCGGAGCCGGGCCGGGCCGCTGTAGCGAGCAGAGCCGGGTGTAGCCGGGCTGGGCCGCGGGGGCATACCGAGCCAGGCGGAGCCGGTCCAGGCCTCCATGACGAGCGGCGGCGGGCATAGCCGGTCCTGCGGAGGGGTTTCTGTTTTTTGTTTTTTTTGTTTGTTTGTTTGTTTGTTTTTTTGGCGCATCTGCAGTACTGGGGAGTTCGTGGGCCCTGGGCGGCCTATTGGGGGTTTGTGGGAAGGTAGGTGCTTGCAGACCCATTTGGGCAGACAGCCGGGGGTGTTTAGGGCAAAGTGGGGGGAAGTTGTTGTTTTAGATAGTGTTGCAATTGTGACACGTGTATACCTGTATCTCTCTTCCCCCTATCCGTCCCCCACCGTTTGCCCATCCGCTTTTTCTTTCTTCCTTTCTTCTTGTCTTTCTTTTTTTCTTCATTATAATTAGTTTTTTTTTTCGGTTTTCTCTTTCCCTCTTGTCCCTCATCTTCCACTTATTTTATTTTAATTCAAGTACACAATAGGTGCTACAGGGAACACCTCACATTTTCTAGGTTTTCCCATCCTCCACTGCCTCATTTCTGTTTGAACAGATTTAGGCTACCTACACTATCCGCCTTCCCCTGCATCTTGATATCCACTATCATCTACTGTCTCTCCTATATTCCACCCCCCACCTCCCGTTCTGTGATCCACAAAGTGTCTAACTCTTAATTTCTAATACCTTTGTTCTGTTTTCTGTCTGGTATCCACTCTTGAAACTATTACCTTTCTTTTCTTTTTCCCTCTCTCATGAAAACAATAGCTTTGTAGTTCATACCATATTCCCCCCATATTCAGTAATCTACTTCATAAAAGGTACTCTACCTACAGCTATAACTCTATACAATCTACATAAATCTAACCTCCATCCTCCCAGATCTCATATTCTTGCTTTGTTAACATACATCACCAATACTACCTTACACTTTTCCCTTGCTTACACAATTGCCTTTCCCCAACACTAATACTTTCCTCTAAAGTGAACTTAACCAACAACAAGTAACAAGAATAAGAAGAAAAAAAGTGACAAAGAGAAGATATAACACCTATACAAAAATAACAACTAATTAACCTCCAAGAGCAGACAAAGAAGCTAAGGAACTGATTAAATTCATCAAAATAAAGAGATGACCAGAAAGCAACAAAAATCTACAAACCAAACCAATAATCAGGAAAACATGGCTGAATCCAATCAACAAACCAATAATCACGAAGGGGAGCAAAACTTGGCACAAGCAATGAAAGATCTCAGAACATTTATCACCGACAAATTTGACAAAGTAATGAAAGAGGTTAACAACATGAAGACATGACTTGGAGGGGAAATTGCAGACATACGCAAAAACATAACAGATATGATGAGAATGAACACCACAGTTCAAGAAATCAAAAATACACTTGCAGCAAATATCAGCATACTAGAAGAGACAGAGCAGAGAATTAGTGATGTGGAAGACAGTACATCAGAAATCAAGCAGATAGTAGAAGGGGTCAATAAGAAGATAGAAAAAATCCAAGTAGGACTTAGGGACCTGAATGACAATGGAAAACGCTCAAACATACGTATTATAGGCATTCCAGAAGGTGAAGAGAAGGGAAAGGGGTCAGAAGGAGTGTTGCAGGAAATAATGGCTGAAAACTTCCCAAATCTACTGAAAGAGACAGATGTACATATCCAAGAAGCACAGCGCACTCCACAAGTCATAAACCCCAACAGGCCCACCACAAGACATATACTTGTCAAATTATCCAATGCTCAAGACAAAGAGAAAACCCTAAAAGCAGCAAGAGAAAAGAAAACCATCACATACAAGGGAAGCTCAATTAGATTAAGTGCTGATTTCTCTTCTGAAATCATGGAGGCAAGAAGACAGTGGTATGATATAGTCAAGGTACTAAAGGGAAAAAATTTCCAACCAAGAATACTCTATCCAGCTAAACTAGCATTCAAACATGATGGAGAGTTCAAAATATTCGCAGACAAACAGAAACTGAAAGAGTATACCAACAAGAAACCTCCCCTTCAAGAAATTCTAAAGGGAGTTCTACAGGAAAAAAGGAAAAAACAGGAAAGGCAAAGTTGGAGGAGAGTATAAGACCAACAACAACAACAAAAAAGACAAAAAATATATACTAACAAAATATGACAAACACAAATCCAATCAAAATATGGCTAACACAAATAATTCCTTGATAGTAATAACACTGAATGTCAACGGATTAAACTCACCTATCAAAGATTCAGACTGGGACATTGGATAAGGAAATATGACCCATCCATATGCTGTCTAGAAGAGACACATCTTAGACCCAGAGACGCATGGAGATTGAAAGTGAATGGCTGGAAAACAATCATACAAACTAACAATAACCAAAAAAAGGCAGGAGTAGCTATGTTAATATCAGACAAAATAGACTTTAAATGTGAAACAATTGTGAGAGACAAAGAAGGATACTACATTTTAGTGAAAGGGAAAATCTGTCAAGAAGATCGAACAATCATAAATATCTATGCCCCTAACAAGGGTGCCTCTAAATACATCAGGCAAACGCTGGAAAAACTAAGTGAAAGAATAGATACATCTACAATTATAGTGGGGGATTTTATTACACCACTATCAACTCTGGACAGAACATCTCAAAAGAGAATCACCAAAGAAACAAAACATCTGAATAGTAAATTAGAGGAGCTGGATCTAATAGAGATATATAGATCGCTACACCCAAACACAGCAGGATATACATTTTTCTCAAGCGCACATGGATCATTCTCCAAGATAGATCATATGCTAGGCCACAAAGAAAGGCTGAACGAATTCAGAAAGATTGAAATCATACAAAACATTATCTCTGACCACAGTGGAGTCAAGCTGGAGATTTGCAAGGGACAGAAGCCCAGATTTCACACCACGATTTGGAAATTAAACAGCACACACTTAGAAAAACAGTGGGTCAAAGAGGAAATCTCAAAAGAAATCAATGACTACTTGAAACAAATGATAATGATAACACAACATACCAAAATTTATGGGATGCAGCAAAAGCAGTACTGAGAGGGAAGTTTATAGCCATAAATTCATATATCAAAAAAGAAGAAAGAGCAAAAAGTGAAGAACTAACTGCACATTTGAAGGAATTAGAAAAACAACAACAAAGTAACCCAACAGGAAGAAGGAAGGAAATAACAAAGATAAGAGCAGAACTAAATGAAATAGAAAATAAGAAAGCACTTGAACAGATAAACATAACCAAGAGCTGGTTTTTTGAGAAGATTAACAAAATTGACAAACCCTTAGCAACACTAAAAAAGAAAAAAAGAGAGAAGATGCAAATACACAAAATAAGAAATGAGAAAGGCGATATCACCACTGACCCCACAGAAATAAAGACTATCATAAGAGGATATTTTGAAAAACTATATTCCAACAAAAATGATAATCTAGAGGAAATGGACAAATTCCTAGAAACACATAAGCAGCCCATATTGACAAAAGAAGAAATTGATGATCTTAACAAACCAATCACAAGCAGAGAGATAGAATCAGTTATTAAAAATCTCCCAACTAAGAAGAGCCCAGGGCCAGATGGCTTCACAGGTGAATTCTACAAAACATTCCGGAAAGAACTGACACCAATACTGCTGAAACTATTCCAAAACATCGAAACAGAAAGAACATTACCCAACTCCTTCTATGATGCCAACATTACCCTAGTACCAAAGCCAAACAAAGACATCACAAGAAAGGAAAATTACAGACCAATTTCTCTAATGAACCTAGACGCAAAAATACTTAACAAAATACTTGCTAATCGTATTCAACAACACATTAAACGTATTATACACCACGACCAAGTGGGATTCATACCAGGTTTGCAAGGATGGTTCAACATAAGGAAATCAATCAACGTAATACACCATATAAACAGATTGAAGGAAAAAAATCACATGATTATATCTATTGATGCAGAAAAAGCATTTGACAAAATACAGCACCCTTTCTTGATAAAAACACTCCAAAAGATTGGAATACAAGGAAATTTTTTGAACATGATAAAGAGTATATATGAAAAACCTAAAGTCAATATTGTTTACAATGGAGAAATACTAGACTCCTTCCCTCTAAACTCAGGAACAAGACAAGGATGCCCACTGTCTCCGCTAATATTTAACATTGTCTTAGAAGTACTTGCTCGAGCACTGAGGCAAGAACCAGAAATAAAAGGCATTCAAATTGGAAAGGAAGAAGTAAAAATTTCATTATTTGCAGATGACATGATCCTATACATAGAAAACCCTGAGAGATCTACAACGAAGATTCTAGAACTCATAAATGAGTTTAGTAAAGTCGCAGGTTATAAGATCAATGCGCAAAAATCAGTAGCATTTCTGTACACCAATAATGAGCAAGATCAGGAGGAAATCAAGAAACAAATACCATTCACAATAGTAAATAAAAAAATCAAATACTTAGGAATAAATTTAACTAAAGAGGTAAAGAACTTATACACCGAGAACTATTCAAGATTGTTCAAGGAAATCAAAGAAGACCTAAATAAATGGAAGACTATTCCTTGTTCATGGATAGGAAGACTGAACATTGTTAAGATGTCTATCCTACCAAAACTGATCTACACATTCAATGCAATCCCAATAAAAATCAACACAGCTTTCTTTAAGGAACTAGAAAAACTAACTATGAAATTTATTTGGAAAGGAAAGAGACCCCGAATAGCCAAAGACATACTGAAAAAGAAAAACGAAATTGGAGGAATCACACTACCTGACTTCAAAACATACTATAAAGCTACGGTGGTGAAAACAGCATGGTATTGGCATAAGGAGAGACACATAGACCAATGGAATCGAATTGAAAGCTCTGATATAGAACCTCACATATACAACCACATAATATTCGATAAAGCCACCAAACCCTCTCAACTGGGAGAGAGTAGCCTATTCAACAAATGGTGTCTGGAGAACTGGATAGCCATATGTAGAAGAATGAAAGAGGATTACCATCTCACACCTTATACAAAGATCAACTCAAGATGGATCAAAGACCTAAATATCAGAGCCAAGACCATAAAAACCTTAGAAAGCAGTGTAGGGAAACATCTACAGGACCTTGTAATAGGAAATGGATTTATGAATATCTCACCAAAAGCACGAGCAGCAAAAGAACTAATAGATAAATGGGACTTCCTCAAAATTAAAACCTTCTGCACCTCAAAGGAGTTTGTCAAGAAAGTAAATGGGAGCCCACACAGTGGGAGAAAATATTTGGCAATCATATATCTGATAAGAAACTTATAACTTGCATATATAAGAACTCCTATATCTTGAAAATAAAAAGATAAACAACCCATTTAAAAAATGGGAAAAAGACTTAAACAGACACTTCTCCGAAGAAGAAATACAAATGGCAAGAAAGCACATGAAAAAATGTTCCAAATCTCTAGCTATCAGGGAAATGCAAATCAAAACTACAATGAGATACCATCTTTCACCCATAAGATTGGCAGCTATGAAAAAAACAGAAGAATACAAGTGCTGGAGAGGATGTGAAGGAAGGGGAACACTCATTCACTGCTGGTGGGAATGCAGAAGGATCCAACCATTCTGGAGGACAGTATGGCAGTTTCTCAAAAAACTAGCCATAGATTTGCCATATGACCCAGCAATACCACTGCTGGGTATATACCCAGCAGAACTGAAAATAAGGACACAAACCGATATATGTACACCAATGTTCATAGCAGCATTGTTCACTATTGCCAAAAGTTGGAATCAACCCAAATGCCCATCAACAGATGAGTGGATCAATAAAATGTGGTATATACACACAATGGAATACTACTCGGCTGTAAGAACAAACACACTACAAACACATGTGATAACATGGATGAATCTTGAGAACCTTATGTTGAGTGAAGCAACCCAGACATTGAAGGACAAATACTACATGACCTCAATGATATGAAATAAACAAGCTGCCCTAGATAGCAAGAGACTGAACGATAGGCTTACAGGAAATCGGAGGGTGGAGGAAGGATATGAGCCGATGTCTGCAGGGGTGGAATTTAAGACGAGATGGTGGTAAGTATTAACACAAAGAAGAGATAAAAGGGGGGCAAGTGGTTGCCTTTGGTTGGAGCTTTGCGGGTTTGAGGGTGGCTGGGGAGGGACGGATGGGTAACGTTGCCCAAAAGTTGGGGGAGGGAGGGGTAGCATACGAACACAGGAGAGGGTCAGGTGTTGGTGGAGAGTAAAATGCCGAGAAAATCATATCAAAATATAATAAAGAGGGTTACCTGTTTAGAATGCTCGGAGGGGAGTGTCTGATGCAGGACGGGCTCCTGGGGAATGTCTAAATGCTCATTCTGCAGGGTGGGTGACACCATGGGGTAGAAACCCAAGTAGTGAGAGTGGGGGTGGACCCACATCCTGGGGAGGACTAATGCCATCAAATAGAGGGAACGGTATCCCTCGAGAGAAAGGGTGGCTCCCAGGGCATTGGGGCAGTTGAGCAAGTTAGGCCCTGAACACTATTCCATCTATATCTGGAAGTGGCTCCTCAGGAAACGGAGGTTGGCTGTCACTGTGGGCAACAAGGTGGAAGGGAAAATGGATGTGAAATGTGTGGAACCAAAGTAAATAGGGGGTAAGAGAGGAGTTTCTGGAGAGTACACAAGGATGGTTATAAAACATATAATATTACACCATAAAATATAGGAGATGACAGACTGATACTGTAAACCATAATGTAAAACATAGGATAACTAAAAATGTAAAGAACTGTGTATCCTAAAGTATGCACCATAATGTAAACGCAGATGTCACCTTGTTAGAAAGCTAATGTCTCAGACTCTGTACATCACTTTTAGTAAATATGATATGAATAGGGCGTAAGAGTATCACTGTGGAAAGGAAAAGGTTTTCTGGTGGATGTGTGGGAGTGCTGTATATTATATATATACATTGCTGTGGTCTAGGACTCCTGTGAAGAAAAGCTGAATAATTAGGGGGGGGGAAGAAAAAAAAAAAGAAAAAGAAAAAGATAGGATGTGGAATTTTTTCAAGTCAACATTCTTTATCTAAGTTCTTTATCTAACTTTATCCAAGTTCTTTATCTATCTTTTAAACCCATCACTATATGCCATTCCCTAGTAAGGGACCATGACATTATATTGGGCTTCAAATTTCGGGGAGTTCTGGATCACAGAGTGTTTCAACAATGGCAATGGAGGGATACTGGTATGGGATACCAATGACAGGTGATAAATGACTGACAGGGAGCTGTACAGAACATATGTCCAGGGTGCATGGTAATGTTTGGATATACTCATAGTGGCAATAATTAAAAACCACAGTAGGGGGGGTACTGGGTTCCTGGCCAGTGGTGCTCTGTCGTGGTCCCTAGGGCAGCAGGGACAGTCTCCCAGGTACAGTGGCGGGGACCGGGAGGGAGTGAGGGTTCAACAGTGAGCCCCTGATTCTAATGACTATGCTTGGGAGCTGATAAACCTAAAAAAAGAACAAGGCCTAGAGCAACATTGTGCCTGGGAATTTCCTCCTGTCAGCCTTCATGTTACTCAAATGTGGCCAGGCTCGAACCCAAACTCAGCATGTAAATGCAATGCTTTCCCCCCAGCGTGGGACATGACACCTGGGGATGAGCCTCCCTGGCAACGAGGGACCACTATCAACTACCAACTGATGATGCAACTGGAAAATGACCTTATACGGAAGGTTCAATGCGGATCAGCAGTTTATCCATGTCTACATAAAATACCATGACTTTAAAATGCTGTTTGACCTAAAGTAAGGGGGAAATGGAAAGGAGAAATGAGTCTATATGGCTACGAGTTTCTAAAAAAGAGTCTGGAGGCTGGCAGAAGGATTGCCCTCATGCACAACTGAGAAGAGTCAGAGAGACAGATAAAGCAGATACAACCCCCAGATATTGGTTCTTTGAGGGCTAAAGAGACCCATGGGAGTTATGGTCATGGCCGATGGGGTTAACTACCAGGGCAGATGGCCCCTCTTTGGAAATGGTGTTTATGTGTGATGAATCTGGACTCAGATGGGATCTCCCTTCATAAGACTTTCATGCTAATGTGCTGGAGGTGCAGTTAATGTTGGGGTTTAAGATATATTTAGGGGATTTGAATCTCTGGACTGACAATGTGATAGCCAGGTCCTGAGCCTCAACAGACTCCAGCACCTACAATCTGATCTATTGGACTTACCACACTCAGCTAAGATGGAGTTGAAGAAGGACAACCACCACACCATGGAGCCTAGAGTGACTACAACTGAAAATGGGAGGATTGCATCTAGCATCCATGTGGAATCTGAGCATCCTCTTGACATAGAGGTGCAATGGACACAACCAATCCAATGTCCACATAGAAGAGGTGGCATTGGATTGGGAAAAGTGGACATGGTGGACGATGGGTATGGGGAAAGGCAGGAAGACATGAGAGGTGGAGGCATCTTTGGGACATGGAGCTGCCCTGGATGGTGCTTCAGAGGTAATCACCAGACATTGTAAATCCTCACAGGGCCCACTGGATGGAATGGAGGAGAGTATGGGCCATGATGTGAACCATTATCTATGAGGTGCAGAGGTGCCCAAAGATGTACTTACCAAATCCAATGTATGTGTCATGATGATGGGAACGAGTGTTGTTGGGGGGGGAGAGGGGGGGTGGGGGGTGGGGTTGAATGGGGTCTCACATATATATTTTTAATGTAATATTATTAGAAAGTCAATAAAAAAAATAAAGAGGGAGCTGTACATCCCCCGTTATGCTTTCCTACAGTGTAAATCTAGTTTTATAGATAGGAATGTTACCACTAAAAATGATGGAAAGGAGATAGCTGCAAAATCTCTGCACACAATGCTTACTTCTAAGAAATAAAACATATGTGCTATGTTGTTTCATTTAGGTTTAAAGATTTCGCTGCTATACCCTCGATTATGCTTTCCTATATAGTAAATGCTAGTTTTTGGGATAAGAATGTTAGCACAAAAACTGAAGGAAGGAAATAGCTGAATAAGCTCTGCACACAATGTTTAGTTCTCAGAAGTAATTCACATGTACCATTCGTTTTCTGGTAGGTATAAAGAGTGAGCTGCTATACCCCCGGTTATGCTTTCCTATAGAATAAATACTAGTTTTAGAGAGAGGAATGTTAGCACAAAAACTGAAGAAAAAGAGATAGCTGCAAAATCTCTGCACACAATGTTTAGTTCTCAGTAGTAAATCATATGTGCCATTTGTTTCATTTAGGTTTAAAGAGTTAGCTGCTATACTCTTGGTTATGCTTTCCTCTATAGGAAATGCTAGTTTTAGAGATTTGAATGTTAGCATAAAAACTGAAAGGAAAGGAGATAGCTGCAAAATCTCTGCACATAATGCTTAATTCTCAGAATTAAATCATATGTGCCATGTTGTTTCATTTAGGTTTAAAGAGTTAGCGGCTATACCCTCGTTTATGCTTTCCTATATACGAAATGCTTGTTTTAGAGATATGAATGTTAGATCAAAAACTGAAGGAAAGGAAATAGCTGCAAAATCTCTGCACACAATGCTTAGTTCTCAGAAGAAAATCATATGTGCCCTGTTGTTTCATTTAGGTTTAAAGAGTTAGCCGCAAAACCCTCAGTTATGCTTTCCAATAGTGTAAATGCTAGTTTTATTGATAGGAAATTTAGTACAAAAACTGAAGGAAAAGAGATAGCTGCAAAATCTCTACACAAAATATTTAGTTCTCAGAAGTAAATCACATGTGCCATGTTGTTTCATTTAGGTTTGAAGAGTTTGCTGCTATACCCTCGGTTATGGTTTCTGATATAGGAAATGCTAGTTTTAGAGATATGAATGTTATCATAAAAACTGAAGGAACGGATTTAGCTGCAACATGTCTGCACACAATGCTTCGTTCTCAGAAGTAAACCATATGTGCCATGTTGTTTCATTTAGGTTTAAAGAGTTAGCGGCTATACTATCGGTATTGCTTTCCTATATAGGACATGCTTGTTTTACAAATAGGAATGTTAGCACAAAAAGTGAAGGAAAGAAGATAGCTGCAAATCTCTTCACACAATGCTTAGTTCTCCGAAGTAATTCATATGTGCCATGTTGTTTCATTTATGTTTAAAGAGTTAGCTGCTATACTCTCGGTTATGCCTTCCTCTATAGGAAATGCTAGTTTCAGAGATATGAATGTTAGCATAAAAACTGAAGGAAAGGAGATAGCTGCAAAATCTCTGCACACAGTGCTTAGTTTTCATAACTAAATCATATGTGCCATGTTGTTTCATTTAGGTTTAAAGAGTTAGCGGCTATACGCTCGGTTATGCTTCCCTATATAGGAAATGCTAGTTTTAGAGATAGGAATGTTAGCACTAAAACTGAAGGAAAGGAGATAGCTGCAAAATCTCTGCACACAATTCTTAGTTCTCTGATGTAAATCACATGTGCCATGTTGTTTCATTTTGGTTTAAATAGATAGCGGTTATAGCCTCGGTTATGCTTTCCTTTATAGGAAATGCTAGTTTTAAAGATAGGAATGTTAACACAAAAACTGAAGGAAAGATAATAGCTGCAAAATCTCTGCAAACAATGCTTTGTTCTCAGAAGTAAATCATATGTACCATGCTTTTTCAGGTAGGATTAAAGAGTTAGCTGCTATACCCCTGGTTATGCTTTCCTGTAGTGTAAATGCTAGTTTTAGAGATAGGAATGTTAGCACAAAACCTGAAGGAAAGGAGATAGCTGCAAAATCTCTGCAAACAATGTTTGGTTCTCAGATGTAAATCACACGTGCCATGTTGTTTCATTTTGGTTTAAATAGTTAGCGGCGATACCCTGGGTTATGCTTTCCTATATAGGAAATGCTAGTTTTAAAGATAGGAATGTTTGCACAAAAACTGAAGGAAAGAAGATAGCTGCAAAATCTCTGCACACAATGCTTAGTTCTCAGAAGTAAATCATAGGTACCATGCTTTTTCAGGTAGGTTTAAAAAGTTAGCTGCTATACCCCCGGTTATGCTTCCCTGTAGTGTAAACACTAGTTTTAGAGATAGGAATGTTAGCACAAAAACTTTAGGAAAAGAGATAGCTGCAATATCTCTGCACACAATGTTTAGTCCTCAGAAGTAAATCATATGTGCCACGTTGTTTCAGTTAGGTTTAAAGAGTTAGC
Organism: Dasypus novemcinctus; assembly: GCF_030445035.2. Lineage (NCBI taxonomy): Eukaryota > Metazoa > Chordata > Mammalia > Cingulata > Dasypodidae > Dasypus > Dasypus novemcinctus. Next base: position 163,955 of record NW_026688184.1, on the reverse strand, counting down.
TGCTATACCCTCGGTTATGCATTCCTATATAGGAAATGCTTGTTTTACAGATATGAATGTTAGCATAAAAACTGAAGGAAAGGAGATAGCTGCAAAATCTCTGCACACAATGCTTAGTACTCAGAAGAAAATCATATGTTCCAATGCTTTTTGAGGTAGGTTTAAAGAGTTAGCTGCTATACTCCGGTTATGCTTTCCTGTAGTGTAAATGCTAGGTTTAGCGATAGGAATGTTAGCACAAAAACTGAAGGAAAAGAGATAGCTGCAAAATCTCTGCAAACAATGTTTTGTTCTCAGAAATAAATCCTATGTGCCATGTTGTTTCATTTAGGTTTAAAGAGTTACGTGCTATACCCTAGGTTAAGCTTACCTATATATGAAAGGCTCGTTTTAGAGATATGAATGTTAGAACAAAAACTGAAGGAAAGGAGATATCTGCAAAATCTCTGCACACAATGCTTAGTTCTCAGAAGTAAATCATATGTGCCATGTTGTTTCATTTAGGTTGAATGAGTTAGCTGCTATACCCACGGTTATGCTTTCCTATGTAGGAAATGCTAGTTTTAGTGATATGAATGTTAGCACAAAAACTGAAAGAAAGGAGTTACCTGCAAAAACTCTAACCACAATGTTTAGTTCTCAGAAGTAAACCATATGTACCATGCTTTTTGATGTAGGTTTAAAGAGTTAGCTGCTATACCCCCGGTTATGCTTTTCTATATAGGAAATGCTAGTTTTAGAGATATGAATCTTAGTACAAAAACTGACGGAAAGGAGATAGCTGCAAAGTCTCTGCACACAATGCTTAGTTCTCAGAAGTAAATCATATGTACCATGCTTTCTCAGGTAGGTTTAAAGAGTTAGCTGCTATACCCTCGGTTAGCTTTCCTATAGTATAAATGCTAGGTTTAGAGATACGAATGTTAGTACAAAAACTGATAGAAAGGAGATAACTGCAAAATCTCTGCATACAATGCTTAGTTCTCAGAAGTAAATCATATGAGCCATGATGCTTCATTGATTTTTAAAGAATTAGCGGCTATACCCTCGGTTATGCTTTCCTATATAGGAAATTCTTGTTTTACAAATAGGAATGTTAGTACAAAAACTGAAGGAAAGAAGATAACTGCAAAATCTCTGCAAACAATGCTCAGTTCTCAGAAGTAAATCATATATACCATGCTTTTTCAGGTAGGTTTAAAGATTTAGCAGCTATACCCCCGGTTATGCTTTCCTGTAGTGTAAATGCTAGTTTTAGAGATAGGAATGTCAGCACAAAACCTGAAAGGAAAGAAGATAGCTGCAAAATCTCTGCACACAATGCTTAGTTCTCAGAAGTTAATCATATGTACCATACTTTTTCAGGTAGGTTTAAAGAGTTAGCTACTATACCCCCGGTTTTGCTTTCTTATATAGAAAATGCTAGTTTTACAGAAAGGAATGTTAGCACAAAAACTGAAGGAAAGGAGATAGTTGCAAAATCTCTGAACACAAAGCTTAGTTTTCAGAAGTAAATAACATGTGCCATGTTGTTGCATTTGGTTTAAGTAGTTAGCGGCGATACCCTCGGTTATGTTTACCTTTATAGGAAATGCTAGTTATAAGATAGGAATGTTAGCACAAAAACTGAAGGAAAGAATATAGCTGCAAAATCTCTGCACACAATGCTTAGTTCTCTGAAGTAAATCATATGTACTATGCTTTTTCAGGTATGTTTAAAGAGTTAGCTGCTATACCCCCGGTTATGCTTTCCTATATAGGAAATTCTAGTTTTAGAGATATGAATGTTGGCACAAAAGTAAAGGAATGGAGATAGCTGAAAAATCTCTGTACACAATATTAATTCTCAGAAGTAAATCATATGTGCCATGTTGTTTCATTTAGGTTTAAAGAGTTAGCTGCTATACCCGCGGTTATGCTCTCCTATATAGGAAATGCTAGTTTTAGAGATATGAATTTTAGCACAAAAACTGAAGGAAAGGAGATAGCTTCAAAATCTGCACACAATGCTTAGTTCTCAGAAGTAAATCATATGTACCATGCTTTTTCAGGTAGGTTTAATGAGTTACTTGCTATACCCCCGGTTATGCTTTCCTATAGTATGAATGCTAGTTTTAGAGATAGGAAAGTTTGAACAAAAACTGAAGGAAAAGAGGTAGCTGCAAAAACTCTGCACACAATTTTTAGTTCACAGTAGGAACTCATATGTGCTATGTTGTTTCATTAAGGTTTAAAGAGTTAGGTGCTATACCCTTGATTATGCGTACCTATATAGGACATACTAGTTTTAGAGATATGAATATTAGTACAAAAACTGAAGGAAAGGAGATAGCTGCAAAATCTCTGCACACGATGTTTAGTTCTCAGAAGTAAATCATATGTGCCAATTTGTTTCATTTAGGTTGAAAGAGTTAGTTGCTATACCTCCGGGTATGCTTTCTTATGTAGGAAATGCTAGTTTTAGAGATATGAATGTTAGCACAAAAACTGAGGGAAAGGAAGTGGCTGCAAAATCTCTGCCCACTAAGCTTAGTTCTCAGAAGTAAATCATATGTACCATGCTTTTTCAGGTAGGTTTAAAGAGTTAGCTGCTATACCTCCGGGTATGCTTTCCTATATAGGAAATGCTAGTTTTAGAGATATGAATGTTAGTACAAAAACTGAAGGAAAGGATATAGCTGCAAAATCTCTGCACACAATGCTTAGTTCTCAGAAGTAAATCATATGTGCCGTGCTGTTTCATTTAGATTTAAAGATTTAGTGGCTATACCCTCGGTTATGCTTTCCTATATAGGATATTCTTGTTTTACAAGTAGGAATGTTAGCACAAAAACTGAAGGAAAGAAGATAGCTGCAAAATCTCTGCACACAATGCTTAGTTCTCAGAAGTAAATCATATGTACCATGCTTTTTCAGGGAGGTTTAACGAGTTAGCTGCTATACCCCCGGTGATGCTTTCCTGTAGTATAAATGCTAGTTTTAGAGATCGATATGTGAGCACAAAAACTGAAGGAAAAGAGATAGCTGCAAAATCTCTGCACACAATGTTTAGTTCTCAGAAGTAAATCATTTGTGCCAATTTGTTTCATTTGGGTTGAAAGAGTTAGCTGCTATACCTCAGGTTATGTTTTCCTTTGTAGGAAATGCTAGTTTTAGAGATATGAATGTTAGCACAAAAACTGAAGGAAAGGAGATAGATGCAAATTCTCTGCCCACAATGTTTAGTTCTCAGAAGCAAATCATATGTACCATGATTTTTGAGGTAAGTTTAAAGGGTTAGCTGCTATACCCACGGTTATGCTTTCCTATAGAGGAAATGCTAGTTTTAGAGATATGAATGTTAGCACAAAAACTGAAGGAAAGTAGATAGCTACAAAATCTCTGTACACAATGCTTAGTTCTCAGAAGTAAATCATATGTGCCATGTTGTTTCATTTAGGTGTAAAGAGTTAGCTCCTATACCCTTGGTTATGCTTTCCTATACAGGAAATTCTAGTTTTAGAGAAATGAATGTTAGTACAAAAACTGAAGGAAAGGAGATACCTGCAAAATCTCTGCACACAATGTTTAGTTCTCAGAGTATAACATATGTGCCATGCTGTTTCATTTAGGTTTAAAGAGTTAACTGCTATACCCTCGGTTTTGCTTTCGTGTGCAGTAAATGCTAGTTTTAGAGATATGAATGTTACCACAGAAACTGAAGGAAAGGAGATAGCTGCAAAATCTCTGCACACAATGCTTAGTTCTCAGAAGTAAATCATTTGTGCCATGTTGTTTCATTTAGGTTTGAAGAGTTAAGTGCTATACCTCAGGTATGCTTTCGTATGCGGTAAAGGATAGTTATAGAGATAGGCATGTTAGCACTAAAAATGAAGGAAAGGAGATAGCAGCAAAATCTCTGCACACAGGGCTTGGTTTTCAGAAGAAAATGATATGTACCATGTTGTTTCATTTAGGTTTAAAGAGTTAGCGGCTATAACCTCGATTATGGTTACGTATATAGGAAATGCTTGTTTTACAAATAGGAATGTTAGCACAAAAACTGAAGGAAAGATGATAGCTGCAAAATCTCTGCACACAATGCTTAGTTCTCTGAAATAAATCATATGTACTATGCTTTTTCAGGTAGGTTTAAAGAGTTAGTTTCTATACCCCCGGTTATGCTTTCCTATATAGGAAATTCTAGTTTTAGAGATATGAATGTTGGCACAAAAGTAAAGGAAAGGAGATAGCTGCAAAATCTCTGTACACAATATTAATTCTCAGAAGTAAATCATATGTGCCATGTTGTTTCATTTAGGTTTAAAGAGTTAGCTGCTATACCCTCGGTTATGCTCTCCTATATAGGAAATGCTAGTTTTACAGATATGGATATTAGCATAAAAACTGAAGGAAAGAAGTTAGCTGCAACATCTCTGCACACGATGCTTAGTTCTCAGAAGTAAATCATATGTGCCATGTTGTTTCATTTAGGTTTAAAGAGTTAAGGGTTATACCCTCGGTTATGCTTTCCTATGTAGGAAATGCTAGTTTTACAGAAGGAATGTTAGCACAAAAACTGAATGAAAGAAGATAGCTGCAAAATCTCTGCACACAATGCTTAGTTCTCAGAAGTAAAGCATATGTACCATGCTTTCTCAGGTAGGTTTAAAGAGTTAGCTGCTATACCCCCGGTTATGTTTCCTATACAGGAAATGCTAGTTTTAGAGATATAAATGTTAGGACAAAAACTGAAGGAAAGGAGACAGCTGCAAAATCTCTGCACACAATGCACAGTTTTCAGATAAATCATATGTTCCATGTTGTTTCATTTAGGTTTACAGAGTTAAGGGTTATACCCTCTGTTATGCTTTCCTATGTAGGAAATGCTAGTTTTACAGAAGGAATGTAAGCACAAAAAATGAAGGAAAGAAGATAGCTGCAAAATCTCTGCACAATGTTTAGTTCTCAGAAGTAAATCATATGTACCATACTTTTTCAGGTAGGTTTAAAGAGTTAGCTGCTATACCCCCGATTATGCTTTCCTATAGTGTAAATGCTAGTTTTAGAGGTATGAATGTTAGCACAAAAACTGAAGGAAAGGAGATACCTGCAAAATCTCTGCCCACAATGCTTAGTTCTCAGAAGTAAATCATATGTGCCATGTTGTTGTTTCATTTAGGTTTAAAGAGTTAGCGGCTATAACTTCGGTTATGCGTTCCTACAAAGGAAATGCTTGTTTTACAGAAAGGAATGTTAGCACAAAAGCTGAAGGAAAGAAGATAGCTGCAAAATCTCTGAACACAATGCTTAGTTCTCAGAAGTAATTCACATGTACCATGCGTTTTCTGGTAGGTTTAAAGAGTTAGCTGCTATACTGCCGGTTATGCTTTCCTATAGTGTAAATGCTAGTTTTAGAGATAGGGATGTTAGCACAATAACTGAAGGAAAAGAGATAGCTGCAAAATCTCTGCACAGAATGTTTTCATCTCAGAAGTAAATCGTGTGTGCCATGTTGTTTCAATTAGGTTTAAAGAGTTAGCTGCTATACTCTCGGTTAAGATTTCCTATAGTGTAAATTGTAGTTTTAGAGATAGGAATGTTAACACAAAAACTGAAGGAAAAGAGATAGGTGCAAAATCTCTGCACACAAGGTTTATTCCTCAGAAGTAAATCATATGTGCCATGTTGTTTCATTTAGGTTTAAAGAGTTAGCTCCTATACCCTCGTTTATGCTTTTCTATATAGGAAATGCTAGTTTTAGAGATATGAATGTTAGCATAAAAACTGAAGGAAAGGAGAGAGCCTCAAAATCTCTGGACACAATGCTTAGTTCTCAGAAGTAAATCATATGTGCCATGTTGTTTCATTTAGGTTTAAAGAGTTAGCGGCTATACCGTAGGTTCTGCTTTCCTATACAGGAAATGCTTGTTTTACAAATAGGAATGTTAGCACAAAAACTGAAGGAAAGAAGTTAGCTGCAAAATCTCTGCACACAATGCTTAGTTCTCCGAAGTAAATCATATGTACCATTCTTTTACAGGTAGGTTTAACGAGTTAGCTGCTATACCCCAGGTTATGCTTTCCTATAGTATAAATACTAGTTTTAGAGATAGGAATGTTAGCAGAAAAACTGAAGAAAAAGAGATAGCTGCAAAATCTCTGCACACAATGTTTAGTTCTCAGAAGTAAATCATATGTGCCATGCTGTTTCATTTAGGTTTAAAGAGTTATCTGCTATACTCTTGGTTATGCTTTCCTCTATAGGAAATGCTAGTTTTAGAGATATGAATGTTAGCATAAAAACTGAAGGAAAGGAGATAGCTGTAAAATCTCTGCACATAATGCTTAATTCTCAGAATTAAATCATATGTGCCATGTTGTTTCATTTAGGTTTAAAGAGTTAGCGGCTATACCCTCGTTTATGCTTTCCTATATGGGAAATGCTAGTTTTAGAGATATGAATGTTAGATCAAAACCTGAAGGAAAGGAGATAGCTGCAAAATCTCTGCACACAATGCTTAGTTCTCAGAAAAAAATCATATGTGCCATGTTGTTTCATTTAGGTTTAAAGAGTTAGCCGCGAAACCCTCAGTTATGCTTTCCAATAGTGTAAATGCTAGTTTTATAGATAGGAAAGTTAGCACAAAAACTGAAGGAAAAGAGACAGCTGCAAAATCTCTACACAAAATGTTTAGTTCTCAGAAGTAAATCACATGTGCCATGTTGTTTCATTTAGGTTTAAAGAGTTTGCTGGTATACCCTCGGTTATGTTTTCCGATATAGGAAATGCTAGTTTTAGAGATATGAATGTTATCATAAAACTGAAGGAAAGGATTTAGCTGCAACATGTCTGCACATAATGCTTAGTTCTCAGAAGTAAACCATATATGCCATGTTGTTTAATTTAGGTTTAAAGGGTTAGCGGCTATACCCTCGGTATTGCTTTCCTATATAGGACATGCTTGTTTTACAAATAGGTATGTTAGGACAAAAACTGAAGGAAAGAAGATAGCTGCAAATCTCTGCACACAATGCTTTGTTCTCCGAAGTAATTCATATGTGCCATGTTGTTTCATTTATGATTAAAGAGTTAGCTGCTATACTCTCGGTTATGCTTTTCTATATAGGAAATGCTAGTTTCAGAGATATGAATGTTAGCATAAAAACTGAAGGAAAGGAGATAGCTGCAAAACTCTGCACACAGGGCTTAGTTCTCAGAAGTAAATCATATGTGCCATGTTGTTTCATTTAGGTTTAAAGAGTTAGCGGCTATACCCTCGGTTATGCTTCCCTATATTGGAAATGCTAGTTTTAGAGACAGGAATGTTAGCACTAAAACTGAATGAAAGGAGATAGCTGCAAAATATCTGCACACAATTCTTAGTTCTCAGATGTAAATCACATGTGCCATGTTGTTTCATTTTGGTTTAAATAGATAGCTGCTATACCCTCGGTTATGCTTTCCTATATAGGAAATGCTAGTTTTAAAGATAGGAATGTTTGCACAAAAACTGAAGGAAAGAAGATAGCTGCAAAATCTCTGCACACAATGCTTAGTTCTCAGCAGTAAATCATATGTACCATGCTTTCACAGGTAGGTTTAAAGAGTTAGCTGCTATACCCCCGGTTAGCTTTCCTATAGTATAAATGGTAGGTTTAGAGATATGAATGTTAGTACAAAAACTGATAGAAAGGAGATAACTGCAAAATCTCTGCATACAATGCTTAGGTCTCAGAAGTAAATCATATGAGCCATGTTGCTTCATTTATGTTTAAAGAGTTAGCAGCTATACCCTCGGTTATGCTTTCCTATATAGGAAATTCTTGTTTTACAAATAGGAATGTTAGCAGAAAAACTGAAGGAAAGAAGATAATTGCAAAATCTCTGCAAACAATGCTCAGTTCTCAGAAGTAAATCATATATACCATGCTTTTTCACGTAGGTTTAAAGAGATAGCAGCTATACCCCCTGTTTTGCTTTCCTGTAGTGTAAATGCTAGTTTTAGAGATAGGAATGTCAGAACAAAACCTGAAGGAAAGAAGATAGCTGCAAAATCTCTGCACACAATGATTAGTTCTCAGAAGTTAATCATATGTACCATACTTTTTCAGGTAGGTTTAAAGAGTTAGCTACAATACCCCCGGTTTTGCTTTCTTATATAGGAAATTCTAGTTTTACAGAAAGGAATGTTAGCACAAAAACTGAACTAAAGGAGATAGTTGCAAAATCTCTGAACACAAAGCTTAGTTTTCAGAAGTAAATCACATGTGTCATGTTGTTGCATTTTGGTTTAAATAGTTAGCGGCGATACCCTCGGTTATGTTTTCCTATATAGGAAATGCTAGTTATAAGATAGGAATGTTAGCACAAAAACTGAAGGAAAGAATATAGCTGCAAAATCTCTGCACACAATTCCTAGTTCTCAGAAGTAAATCACATGTGCTATGCTTTTTCAGGTAGGTTTAAAGAGTTAGCTGCTATACCGCGGTTATGCTTTCCTATACAGGAAAAGCTAGTTTTAGAGATATGAATGTTGGCACAAAAGTAAAGGAAAGGAGATAGCTGCAAAATCTCTGTACACAATATTTAGTTCTCAGAAGTAACTCATATGTGCCATGTTGTTTCATTTAGGTTTAAAGAGTTAGCTGCTATACCCTCGGTTATGCTCTCCTATATAGGAAATGCTAGTTTTAGAGATATGAATGTTAGCACAAAAACTGAAGGAGAGGAGATAGCTTCAAAATCTGCACACAATGCTTAGTTCTCAGAAGTAAATCATATGAACCATGCTTTTTCAGGTAGGTTTAACGAGTTAGATGCTATAACCCCGGTTATGCTTTCCTATATTATAAATGCTAGTTTTAGAGATAGGAATGTTAGCACAAACCCTGAAGGAAAGAAGATAGCTTCAAAATCTCTGCCCACAATGTTTAGTTCTCAGAAGGAAATCATATGTGCCATGTTGTTTCATTTAGGTTTAAAGAGTTAGCTGCTATACCCTCGGTTAGGCTTTCCTATATACGAAATGCTAGTTTTGGAGATATGAATGTTAGCATAAAAACTGAAGGAAAGTAGATAGCTGCAAAATCTCTGCACACAATGCTTAGTTCTCAGAAGTAAATCACATGTGCTGTGTTGTTTCATTCAGGTTTAAAGAGTTAGGTCTGTTCCCTCGGTTATACTTTCCTATATAGGAAATGCTAGTTTTACAGATAGGAATGTTAGCACAAAAACTGAAGGAAAGAAGACAGCTGCAAAATCTCTGCACAATGTTTAGTTCTCAGAAGTAAATCATATGTACCATATTTTTTCAGTTAGGTTTAAAGAGTTAGCTGCTATACCCCCGGTTATGCTTTCCTATATAGGAAATTCCAGTTTTACAGATAGGAACGTTAGCACAAAAACTGAAGGAAAGGAGATAGCTGCAAAATCTCTGCACACAATGTTTAGTTCTCAGAAGTAAATCATATGTGCCATGTTGTTTCATTTAGGTTTAAAGAGTTAGCTGCTGTACCCTCGGTTCTGCTTTCCTATATAGGAAATGCTAGTTTTAGAGATATGAATGTTAGCACAAAAACTGAAGGAAAGGAGATAGCTTCAAAATCTCTGTACACAATGCTTAGTTGTCAAAAGTAAATCATATGTACCATGATCTTTCAGGTAGGTTTAAAGAGTTAGCTGCTATACCCCCGGTTATGCTTCCCTATAGTGTAAATGCTAGTTTTACATGTAGGAACCTTAGCACAAAAACTGAAGGAAAGAAGATAACTGCAAAATCTCGGCACCCAATGCTTAGTTCTCAGATGTAAATCATATGTACCATGCTTTTTCAGGTAGGTTTAAAGAGTTAGCTGCTATACCCCCGATTATGATTCCCTATAGTCTATGTGGTAGTTTTAGAGATAGGAATGTTAGAAAAGAAACTGAAGGAAAAGAGGTAGCTGCAAAATCTCTGCACACAATGCTTAGTTTTCAGGAGTAAATCATATGTGCCATGTTATTTCATTTATGTTTAAAGAGTTAGATGCTACACCCTCGGTTATGCTTTCCGATTTAGTAAACGGTAGTTTTAGAGATAGGAATGTTACTACAAAAACTGAAGGAAAGGAGATAGCTGCAAATTCTTTGCACACAATGCTTAGTTCTCAGAAGTGAATCATATGCGCCATGTTGTTTTATTAGGTTTAAAGAGTTAGCTGCTATACCCTCCGTTATGCTTTCGTGTATAGTAAATGCCTGTTTTAGAGAAAGAAATGTTAGCACAAAAACAGAATGAAAGGATATAGCTGCAAAATCTGTGCACACAATGCTTAGTTCTCAGAAGTAAATCATATGTGCTGTGTTGTTTCATTTAGGTTTAAAGAGTTAGCTGGTGTACCCTCAGTTATGCTTTCCCATATAGTAAATGCTAATTTTAGGGATAGGAATGTTAGCACAAAAACTGAAGGAAAGGAGATAGCTGCAAAATCTCTGCACACAATGCTTAGTTCTCAAAAGTAAATCATATGTGCTGTGTTGTTTCATTTAGGTTTAAAGAGTTAGCTCCTCTACCCTCGGTTATACTTTCGTATATAGTAAATGCTAGTTTTAGAGATAGCAATATTAGCACAAAAACTTAAAGAAAGGAGATAGCCATAAAATCTCTGCACACAATGCTTAGTTCCCTAAAGTAAAGCACATGTGGCAGCCTCTTTCAAGTAGGTTTAAACAGTTAACTGCTATAGCCTCGGTTATGCTTTCCTATATAGAAACTGCTAGTTTTAGAGATAGGAATGTTAGCACAAATACTGAAGGAAAACAGATAGCTGCACTGCTATACCCTCGGTTATACTTTCCTATATAATAAATGCTAGTTTTTGAGGTAGGTATGTTAGCACAAAAACTGAAGGAAAGAAGATAGCTGCAAAATCTCTGCACACCATGCTTAGTTTTCAGAGGTAAAACATATGTGCGATATTGTTTCATTTAGGTTTAAGAGTTACCTGCTATACCCTCGGTTATGGCTTTCAATATACTAAATGCTAGTATTAGAGATAGGAATGTTAGCACAAAAAATGACGGAAAGGGAAAGCTGGAAAATCTCTGCACACAATGCTTAGTTCCCTAAAGTAAAGCACATGTGACATCCTCTTGCAAGTAGGTTTATATAGTTAGCAGCTTTTCCCGCGGATATGCTATCCTATATAGTAAATGCTACTTTTAGAGTTAGGAATGTTAGCACAGAAACTGAAGGAAAGGAGATACCTGCAAAATATTTGCACACAGTGCTTAGTTCTCAGAAGTAGATCATATGTGCCATGTTGTTTCATTTAGGTTTAAAGAGTTAGCTGCTTTACCTTCGTTTATGCTTTTTTGCATAGTAAATGCTAGTTTTAGAAATAGCAATGTTAGCACAAAAACTGAAGGAAAGGAGATAGCTGTAAAATCTCTGCACACAATGCTTAGTTCTCAGAAGAAAATCATATGTACCAAATTGTTTCATTCAGGTTTAAAGAGTTAGCTCCTATACCCCGGTTATGATTTCCTATAGTGTAAATGCTAGTTTTAGAGAAAGGCATATTAGCACAAAAACTGAAGGAAAGGAGATAGCCACAAAATCTCTGCAATCAATGCTTAGTTCCCTAACGTAAAGCACATGTGATATCCTCTCTCAAGTAGGTTTAAAGAGTTAGCTGCTATACCATCGGTTATGCTTTCCTTTATAGTAAATGCTAGTTTCAGAGATAGGAACCTTAGCACAAAAACTGAACGAAAGTAGATAGCTGCAAAATCTCTGCACACAATGCTTTGTTCTCAGAAGTAGATCATATGTGCCATGTTTTTTCATTTAGGTTTAAAGAGTTAGCTGCTATACCCTCGTTTATGCTTTCCTACGTAGTAACTGCTAGTTTTAGAGATAGGAATATTTGCACAAAAATGAAGGAAAAGAGATACCTGCAAAATCTATGCACACAATGGTTAGTTCTCAGAAGTATCTTATGTGCCATGTTGTTTCATTGAGGTTTAGCTGCTATACACCGGTTCTGCTTTCGTATAGTGTAAATGGTAGTTTTAGACATAGGCATATAAGCACAAAAAGTGAAGAAAATGAGTTAGCCACAATATCTGTGTACTCAATGCTTAGTTTCCTAAAGTAAAGCACATGTGCCATCCTCTTTCAAGTAGGTTTAAAGAGTTAGCTGCTATACCCTCGGTTATGCTTTCCTATATACTACATGCTTGTTTTAGAGATAGGAATGTTAGCCCAAAAACTAAAGGAAAGGAGATAGCTTCAAAATCTCTGCTCAAAATGTTTAGTTCTCAGAAGTAAATCATATGTGCTATGTTGTTTCATTTAGCTTTAAAGAGTTAGCATCTATAACCCGTTTATGCTTTCCTATAGTGTAAAAGGTAGTTTTAGAGATAGGCATATTAGCAGAAAAACTGAAGGAAAGGAGATAGCCACAAAATCTCTGTGCTCAATGCTTAGTTCCCTAAAGTAAAGCACATGTGACATCCTCTTTCAAGTAGGTTTAAAGAGTTAGCTGCTATACCCTCGGTTTTGCTTTCCCCTATAGTAAGTGCTAGTTTTAGAGATACGAATGTTAGCACAAAAACTGAAGTAAAGGAAATAGGTGCAAAATCTCTGCACACAATGCTTAGTTCTCAGAAGTAGATCATATGTGCATGTTCTTTCATTTAGGTTCAAAGAGTTAGCTGCTATACCCTGAGTTATGCTTTCGTACATAGTAAATGCTAGTTTTAGAGATAGGAATGTTAGCACAAAAACTGAAGGACAGGAGATAGCTGCAAAATCCCTGCACACAATGCTTAGTTCTTAGAATTAAATCATATGTGCCATTTTGTTCTTTTAGGTTGTAAGCTTTAGCTGCTATACCCCGGTTATGCTTTCCTTTACTGTAAATGCTAGTTTTTCAGATAGGTTTATTACCACAAAAACTGAAGGAAAGGAAATAGCCGCAATATCTCACCACTCAATGTTTAGTTCCCTAAAGTAAAGCACATGTGACATCCTCTTTCAAGTAGGTTTAAATAGTTAGCTGCTACACCCTCTGTTATGCTTTCCTATACCGTAAGTGCTAGTTTTAGATATAGGAATGTTAGCAGAAAAACTGAAGGAAAGGAGATAGCTGTAAAATCTCTGCACATAATGCTTAGTTCTCAGAAGAAAATCATATGTGCCTTGTAGTTTCGTTTAGGTTTAAAAAGTTAGCTGCTATACCCTCGGTTAAGCTTTCCTTGATAGTAAACGCTAGTTTTAGAGATAGGAATGTTAGCACAAAAACTGAAGGAACCGAGATAGCTGCAAACTCTCTGCACACAATGTTTAGTTCTCAGAATTAAATCATATGTACCATGTTGTTTCATTTATGTTTAAAGAGTTACCTGCTATACCCTCTTATGCTTTCATATAGTGTAAGGGCTAGTTTTAGAGATAGGAATGTTAGCACAACTGAAGGAAAGGAGATAGGCACAAAATCTCAGCACTCATTGCTTAGTTCCCTAAATTAAAGCACATGTGACATCCTCTTCCAAGTATGTTTAACGAGTTATCTGCTATACCCTCGGTAATGCTTTCCTCTTTACTTAACGCTAGTTTTAGAGATAAAAATGTTAGCACAAAAAAAGAAGGAAAGGAGATAGCTGCAAAATGTCTGCACACAATTATAAGATCCCTAAATTAAAGCACATGTGACATCCTCTTTCAAGTAGGTTTAAAGAGTTATCTGCAATACCCTCGGTTATGCTTTCCTATATAGTAAATGCAAGTTTTAGTGATAGGAACTTTAGCACAAAACTGAAGGAAAGGAGATAGCTGCAAAATCTCTGCACACAATGTTTAGTTCTCAGAAGTACATCATATGGGCCATGTTGATTCATTTAGGTTTAAAGAGTTAGCTGTTATAGCCTGGGTTATGATATCCTATATAGTAAATGCTAGGTTTAGAGAAAAGAATGTTAGCATAAAAACTGAACGAAAGGAGATAGCTGCAAAATCTCTGCACACAATGCTTAGTTCTCAGAAGTAGATTATATGTTCCATGTTGTTTCATTTAGGTTAAAGAGTTAGCTGCTATTCCCTCGGTTATGCTTTCGTATATAGTAAGTGCTAGTTTTAGAGATACGAATGTTAGCACAAAAGCTGAAGGAAAAGAAATAGGTGCAAAATCTCTGCACACAATGCTTGGATCTCAGAAGTAAATCATATTTGCCATGTTGTTTCATTTATGTTTAAAGAATTAGCTGCTACACCCTCGTTTATGCTTTCCTATTTAGTAAATGCCACGTTTAGAAATAGGTATGTTGCCACAAAACCTGAGGGAAAGCAGAGAGCTGCAAAATCTTTGCACACAATGCTTAATTCTCAGAAGTGTATCATATGCGAAATGGTGTTTCATTTAGGTTTAAAGTGTTAGCTGCTATACCCTCGGTTATGCTTTTGTACATATTAAATGCTAGTTTTAGAGATAAGAATGTTAGCACAAAAACAGAATGAAGGGATATAGCTGCATAATCTCTGCACACAATGCTTAGTTCCCTAAAGTAAAGCACATGAGACATCCTCTTACAAGTAGGTTTAAAGAGTTAGCTGCTATACCCCCAGTTATGCTATCCTATAGTGTAAATGCTAGTTTTAGAGATAGGAATGTTAGCACAAAACCTGAAGGAAAGTAGATAGCCACAAAATTCCAGCACTCAAAGCTTAGTTCCCAAAGGTACAGCACATGTCACATCCTCTTTCAAGTAGGTTTAAAGAGTTAGCTGCTACACCCTAGGTTATACTTTCCTATATAGTAAATACTAGGTTTACAGATGGGAATGATAGCACAAAAACTGAAGGAAAGGAGATAGCTGCAAAATCCCTGCACGCAATGCTTAGGTCCCAGAAGTAAATCATATGTGCCATTTTGTTTCATTTAGGTTTAAAGAGTTAGCTGCTATACACTCGGTCATGCTTTCCTATATAGGAAAAGCTAGTTTTAGAGATAGGAATTTTAGCAGAAAATCTGAAGGAAAGGAGATAGCTGCAAATTCCCTGTACACAATGATTAGTTCTCAGAAGTAATTCATATGTACCATGCTGTTTCAGGTAGGTTTAAAGAGTTAGCTGCTATACCCCCGGTTATGCTTTCCTATATTGTAAATGCTAGTTTTATAGATTGGAATGTTAGCACAAAAACTGAATGAATGGAGATAGCCACAAAGTCTCTGCACTCAATGCTTAATTCCCTAAATTAAAGCACATGTGACATCCTCTTTCAAGTAGGTTTAAAGAGTTAGCTGCTATACCCTCGATTATGCTTTCGTATATAGTAAATGCTAGTTTTAGAGATAGGAATGTTACCACGTAAACTGAAGGAAAGGAGATACCTGCAAAATCTCTGCACACAATGCTCAGTTCTCAGAAGTAAATCATATGAGCCATGGTGTTTCATTTAGGTTTAAAGAGTTAGCTGCTATACCCTCGGTTATGCTTTCCTATATAATAAATGCTCGTTTTAGGGATAAATATGTTAGCACAAAAACTGAAGGAAAGGAGATAGCAGCAAAATCTCTGCATTCAATGATTATTTCTCAGAACAAAATCATAGATACCATGCTTTTTCAGGTAGGGTTAAAGAGTTAGCTGCTATACCACCTTTTATGCTTTAATATAGTGTAAAAGCTACTTTTAGAGATTGATATATTAGCACAAAAACTGAAAGGAAGGACATAGCAACAAAATTTCTGCACTCAATGATTAGTTCCATAAGGCAATGCACATATGACATCCTCTTTAAAGAAGGTTTAAAGAGTTCGCAGTTATACCCTCGGTTATGCTTTCCCATATATTAAATGCTAGTTTTAGAGAAAGGAATGTTAGCACAAAAACTGAATGAAAGGAGATAGCTGCAAAATCTCTGTACACAATCCTTAGTTCTCAGAAGTAGATCATGTGCCATGTTGTTTCATTTAGGTTTAAAGATTTATTTGCTATACCCTTGGTTATGATTTCGTAAATAGTAAAAGCTAGTTTTAGAGGTAGGAATGTTAGTACAAAAACTGAAGGAAAGGAGATAGTTGCAAAATCTCTACACACAATGCTTAGTTCTCAGAAGTAAATCATATGTGCCATGTTGTTTCATTTAGGTTTAAAAAGTTACCTGCCTTACCTTCGTTTATGCTCTCCTATATAGGAAATGCCAGTATTAGAGATAGGAATCTTAGCACAACAACGGAATGAAAGGAGATAGCTGCAAAATCTCTGCACACAGTGCTTAATTCTCAGGAGTAAATCATGTTCCATGCTTTTTCAGGTAGGTTAAAAAGTGAGCTGCTATACCCTCGTTTATGCTTTCCTATATAGGAAATGCTAGTTTTAGAGGTAGGAATATTAGCAAAAAACCTGACGGAAAGGAGATAGCTGCAAAATCTCTGCACTCAATGCTTAATTCCCTAAAGTAAAGCAAATGTGACATCCTCTTCCAAGTAGGTTTAAAGAGATAGCAGCTATACTCTCGGTTATGCTTTCGTACATAGGATATGCTAGTATAAGATATAGGAATTTTAGAACAAAAAGTGAAGGAAAGGAGATAGCTACAAAATCTCAACACAGAATGCTTAGTTCTGAGAAGGAAATCATATGTGCCATGTTGTTTCATTTAGGTTTAAAGAGTTAGCTGCTATCCCCTCGGTTATGCTTTCCTATAAAGAAATGTTAGTTTCAGAGATAGGAATATTAGCCCAAAAACTGAAGGAAAGGAGATAGCTACAAAATCTCTGCACAGAATTCTTTGTTCTCAGAAGTAAATCATACATACCATGCTGTTTCAGGTAGGTTTAAAGAGTTAGCTGCTATACCTTCGGTTATGCTTTCCTGTATAGGAAATGTTAGTTTCAGAGACAGGAAGGTTAGCACAAAAACTGAAGGGAAGGAGATAGCTGAAAATCTCTGCACACAATGCTTAGGTCTCAGAAGGAAATCCTATGTGCATGTTGTTTCATTTAGGTTTAAAGAGGTAACTGCTATACGCTCATTTATGCTTTCGTACATAGTAAATGCTAGTTTTAGAGATAGGATGGTTAGCACTAAAAATCAAGGAAATGAGAGAGCTGCAAATTTCTGCACACAATGCTTAGTTCTCAGAAGGAAATCATATATAACTTGCTTTTTCGGTAGGTTTAACGAGTTAGCTGCTATACCCCCGGTTAAGCTTTCCTAGAGTGTAAATGCTAGGTCTAGAGATAGGAATGATAGCACAAAAACTGAAGGAAAGGAGATAGCTGCAAAATCTCTGCACACAATGCTTACTTCACAGGAGTTAAACATATGTGCCATGTTGTTTCATTTAGATTAAAGAGTTAGCTGCTATACCCTCGGTTATGCTTTCCTATATAGGAAATGCTAGTTTTAGAGATAGGAATGTTAGCACAAAAACTGAAGGAAAGAAGATAGCTGCAAAATGTCTGCACACAATGCTTAGGTATCAGAATGAAATCATATCTGCCATGTTGTTTCATTTAGGTTGAAAGATTTAGCTGCTATACCCTCGGTTATGCTTTCTTATATAGTAAATGCTTGTTTTAGAGATAGAAATGCTAGAACAAAAACTTAAGGAAAGGAGATAGCTGCAAAATCTCTGCACACAATGCTTTGTTCTCAGAAGTAAATCATATGTACCATGATTTTCAGGTAGGTTTAAAGAGTTATCTGCTATACCCCCGGTTATTCTTTCCTATAGTGTAAATGCTAGGTTTAGAGATAGGAATGTTAGCACAAAAACTGAAGGAAAGGAGATAGCTGCAAAATCTCTGAACACAATGCTTAGTTCTCAGAAGTAAATCACATATGCCATATTGTTTCATTTTGGTTTAAATAGTTAGCGGCGGTACCCTCGGTTATGCTTTCCCATATTGGAAATTCTAGTTTTACAGGTAGGAATGTTAGCACAAAAACTGAAGGAAAGGAGATAGCTTCAAAATCTCTGCACACAATGCTTAGTTCTCAGAAGTAAATCATAGGTACCATGCTTTTTCAGGTAGGTTTAAAGAGTTAGCTCCTATACCCCCGGTTATGCTTTCCCGTAGTGTAAATGCTAGTTTTAGAGATAGGAATGTTAGCACAAAAACTGAAGGAAAAGAGATAGCTGCAAAATCCCTGCACACAATGCTTAGTTCTCAGAAGTAATTCATATGTGCCATGTTGTTTCATTTAGGTGTAAAGTGTTAGCTGCTATACCCTCGATTATGCTTTCCTATAAAGCAAATTCTAGTTTTACAGATAGGAATATTAGCTCAAAAACTGAAGGAAAGGAGATAGCTGCAAAATCTCTGCACACAATGCTTAGTTGTCAGAAGTAAATCATATGTACCATGCTTTTTTAAGTAAGTTTAAACTACCCCCGGTTATGCTTTCCTATAGTGTAAATGTTAGTTTTAGAGGTAGGAATGTTAGCAGAAAAACTTAAGGAAAGTAGTTAGCTGCAAAATCTCTGCACACAATGCTTAGTTCTCGGAAGTAAATCATATGTACCATGCTTTTTCAGGTAGGTTTAAAGAGTTAGCTGCTATACTCCGGTTATGCTTTCCTATAGTGTAAATGCTAGTTTCAGAGATAGGAATGTTAGCACAAAAACTGAAGGAAAAGGGGTAGCTGCAAAATCTCTGCACACAATGTGTAGTTCTCAGAAGTAAATCATATGTGCCATGTTGAGGCAGGATGGCGACTGAGTGAACTTCCCGATTACTACCTGCTGGAGGGAATCGGGTGGGAGGTGTCAGAGGATCCTTGCGACCGGGCTGTTTCGGGATTTTTCCTGGTCCCAAGGTGTTTGGACATCGACTTGGAGGGAAGGTAACAAAGAGGATCCATCCGTGAAATATACACGGAGATCCCAGCTACGTGTGGAGGATTCCCTCCTTGGGTAGGCAGAGCCGAGGCAGCTAGCACCGTGCGGAGCCCCGGCGGGCGGCGGCCAGGGTAGCCTAGCTGGGCCGCGGCGGGCGGCCGGTGGGTGATCCGAGCCACGCCGCGGTGGGCGGCGGGCGTGAGAGCCGAGCCGCGCTGTGCCGCGGCAGGCGGGGGCGTGGGAGCCGAGCCCAGCCGAACTGCGGCGGGCGGCGGGTGGGGAAGCCGAGCCGGGCCGAGCCCAGCTGAGCCACGGAGGGCGAGGGGGCCGAGCCCAGCCGAGCTGGTCAAGCCCAGCCGCGCCGCGGAGGGCGGCAAGCGGGAGAGCCGAGTTGCGCTGCGCCGCGGAGGGTGGCGGGCAGGGAAGCCGAACCCAGCCGGGCCCAGCTGAGCCCAGCCGAGCCGCGGGGGGAGAGGGAGCCGAGCCCAGCCGCGCTGGGGGTATAACAGGTAACTCTTTAATCATACTTGAAAGAGGATGTCACATGTGCTTGACTTTCAGGAATTAAGCATTGAGTGCAGAGATTTTGCAGCTATCTCCTTTCCTTCAGTTTTTGTGGTAACATTCCAATCTCTAAAACCCGCATTTACACTATAGGAAAGCATAACAGGGGGTATAGCAGCTAACTCTTTAAACCTACCTGAAAAACCATGGTACATATGATTTACTTCTGAGAACTAAGCATTGTTTGCAGAGGTTTTGCAGCTATCTCCTTTCCTTCAGTTTTTGTGCTAACATTCCTATCTCTAAAACTAGCATTTCCTATATAGGAAAGCATTACCGAGGGAATATCAGCTAACTCTTTAAACCTAAATGAAACAACTGGGCACATATAATTTACTTCTGAGAACTAAGCTTTGCTTGAAGAGATTTTGCAGCTATCTCCTTCCCTTCATTTTAGTGCTAACATTCCTATCTCTAAAACTAGCTTTTGCTATTTTTGAAAGCATAAGTACGGGTATAGCAGTTAACTCTTTAAACCTAAATGAAACCACATTGCAGATGTGATATACTTCTGAGAACTAAGCATTTTGAGCAGAGATTTTGCAGCTATCTCCTTTCCTTCAGTTTTTGTTCTAACATTCCTATCTCTAAAACCAGCATTTCCTATATAAGAAAACATAACCGAGGGTATAGCAGCTAACTCTTTAAACCTAAATGAAACAACATGGCACATATGATTTACTCCTGAGAACTAAACATTGTGTGCAGAGATTTTGCAGCTATCTCCTTTCCTTCAGTTTTTTTACTAACATTCTTTTCTCTAAAACAAGAATTTCCAATATAAGAAGGTATAACCGAAGTTAAAGCAGCTAACACTTTAAACATAAATGAAACAACATGGCACATATGATTTACTTCTGAGAACTAAGCAATGTGTGCAGACTTTTCGCAGCTATCTCCTTTCCTTCAGTTTTTGTGCTAACATTCGTATCTCTAAAACTAGCATTTCCTATATAGGAAAGCATAACCGTGGGTATAGCAGCTAAGTCTTTAAACATAAATGAAACAACATGTCACATATGATTTTCTTCCGTGAACTAAGCATTGTGTGCCGAGATTTTGCAGCTATCTCCTTTCCTTCAGTTTTTGTGCTAATATAAATATCTCTAAAACTAGTATTTAATATATATAGGAAAGCATAATCGAGGGTATAGCAGCTAACTGTTTAAACCTACTTGAAAAATGATGTCTCATATGCTTTACTTTAGGGAATTAAGCAATGAGTGCAGAGATTTTGCAGCTATCTCCTTTCCTTCAATTTTTGTCCTAACATTCCTATCTCTAAAACTAGCCTTTACAATGTAGTAAAGCATAAACAGGGGTATAGCAGCTAACTCTTTAAACCTACCTGAAAAAGCATGGTACATATGATTTACTTCTGAGAAATAAGCATTGTGTGCAGAGATTTTGCAGCTATCTCCTTTCCTTCATTTTTTGTGCTAACATTCCTATCTCTAAAAATAGCATTTACTATATGGGAAAGCATAACCGAAGGTATAGCAGCTAACTCTTTAAACCTAAATGAAACAACATGGCACATATGATCTACTTCTGAGAACTAAGCATTGTGTGCAGAGATTTTGCAGTTATCTCCTTTCCTTCAGTTTTTGTGCTAACATTCGTATCTCTAAAACTAGCACTTATTATATAGGAAAGCATAACCGAGGGAAGAGCAGCTAACTCTTTAAATCTATTTGAAAGAGGATGTCACATGTACTTTACTTTAGGGAACTAAGCATTGAGCGAAGAGATTTTGTGGCTATCTCTTTTCCTTCAGTTTTTCTGCTAATAGGCCTATCTCTAAAACTACCTTTTACACTATAGGAAAGCATAAACGGGGTATAGCAGCTAACTCTTTAAAACTAAATGAAACAACTTGGCACATATGATTTACTTTGAGACCTAAGCATTGTGTGAAGAGATTTTGCACCTATTTCCTTTCCTTCAGTTTTTGTGCTAACATTCCTATCTATAAAACTAGCATTTTCACTATAGGAAAGCATAATAGGGGGTATAGCAGCCAAATCATTAAACCTACCTAGAAAAGCATGGTACATATGATTTACTTCTGAGAAATAAGCATTGTGCACAGAGATTTTGCAGTTATCTCCTTTCCTTCAGTTTTTGTTCTAACATTCCTATCTCTAAAACCAGCCTTTCCTATATAGGAAAACATAACCGAGGGTATAGCAGCTAACTCTTTAAACTTAAATGAAAAAACATGGCACATATGATTTACTCCTGAGAACTAAACATTGTGTGCAGAGATTTTGCAGCTATCTCCTTTCCTTCTGTTTTTTTGCTAACATTCCTATCTCTAAAACTAGCATTTCCAATATAGGAAAGTTTAACCGAAGTTAAAGGAGCTAACATTTTAAACCTAATTGGAACAACATGGCACATATGATTTACTCCTGAGATCTAAGCATTGTGTTCAGACATTTTGCAGCTATCTCCTTTCCTTCAGTTTTTGTGCTAACATTCCTATCTCTAAAACTAGCATTTACTCTCTAGGAAAGTATAACTGGGGGTATCGCAGCTAACTCTTTAAACCAAAATGAAACAACATGGCAAATATGATTTCCTTCAGAGAACTAAGCATTGTGTGCAGAGATTTTGCAGCTATCTCCTTTCCTTTTGTTTTTGTGCTAACATTCCTATCTCTAAAACTAGCATTTCCTATTTAGGAAAGCATAACCGTGGGTATAGCAGCTAACTCTTTAAACATAAATGAAACAACATGGCACATATGATTTACTTCTGAGAACTAAGCATTGTGTGCAGAGATTTTGCAGCTTTCTCCTTTGCTTCAGTTTTTGTGCTAATATTAATATCTCTAAACCTAGCATTTAATATATATAGGAAAGCAAAACCCAGGGTATAGCAGCCAACTGTTTAAACCTACTTGAAAGAGGATGTCACATGTGCTTTACTTTAGGGAATTAAGCATTGAGAGCAGTGATTTTGCAGCTATTTCCTTTCCTTCAGTTTTTGTGCTAACATTGCTATCTCTAAAACTAGCCTTTACAATGTAGTAAAGCATGACCGGGAGTATAGCAGCTACCTCTTTAAACCTACCTGAAAAAGCATGGTACATATTATTTACTTCTTAGAACTAAGCATTGTGTGCAGAGATTTTGTATCTATCTCCTTTCCTTCAGTTTTTGTGCTAACATTCCTATCTCTAAAACTAGCATTTACACTATAGGAAAGCTTAAGCGAGGGTATAGCAGCTAACTGTTTAAACCTACTTGAAAGAAGATGTCACATGTGCTTTACTTTAGGGAACTAAGCATTGAGTGCAGAGATTATGTGGCTATCTCCTTTCCTTCGGGTTTTGTGCTATCATTCCCATTTCTAAAACTGGCATTTACACTATAGGAAAATATAAAGGGGGTATAGCAACTAACTCTTTAAACGTACCTGAAAAAGAATGGTATATAAGATTTACTTCTGAGAACTAGGAATTGTATGCAGAGATTTTGCAGATATCTCCTTTCCTTCATTTTTTGTGCTAACATTCCTATCTCTAAAAATCGCTTTTATTGTATACCAAAGCAAACTGAGGATATAACAGTTAACTCTTTAAACCTAAATGAAACAGCTTGGCACATATGATTTACTTTGAAAAACTAAGCACTTCCTGCAGAGATTTTGCAGCTCTCACCTTTCCTTCAGTTTTTGTGCTAACATTCATATCTCTATAACGAGCATTTACTGTATACGAAAGCCTAACCGAGGGTATAGCAGCTAACCCTTTAAACCTAAATGAAACAAGATGGCACATATGATTTACTTCTGAGAACTAAGCAATGTGTGCAGAGATTTTGCAGCTATCTCCTTTCCTTCATTTTTTGTGCTAACATTCCTTTCTCTAAAACTTGCATTTCCTGTGTATGAAAGCCTAACTGAGGGTATAGCAGGTAACTCTGTAAACATAAAAGAAACAACATGGCACATATGATTTACTTCTGAGAACTAAGCATTCTGTGCAGAGATTTTGCAGCTATCTCCTTTCCTTCAGTTCTTGTGGTAATATTCCTATCTCTGAAACTACCATTTACACTATAGTAAAGCATTACCGGGGGTTTAGCAGTTAACTCTTTAAGCCTACCTGAAAAAGTGTGGTACATATGATTTATTTCTGAGAACTAAGCACTGTGTGCAGAGATTTTGCAGCTATCTCCTTTCCTTCAGTTTTTGTGCTAACACTCCTTTCTCCAAACCGAGCATTTACACTATAGGAAAACATAACCGGGGGTATAGCAGCTAACTATTTAAACCTAAATGAAACAACATGGCTCATATGATTTACTTCTGAGAAATAAGTATTTTGTTCAGAGCTTTTGCAGCTATCTCCTTTACTTCAGTTTTTTTTGCTAAAATTCGTCTCTCTAAACCTAGCATATACACTATAGGAAAGCATAACGGGGGGTAGAGCAGCTAATTCTTTAAACTTACTTGAAAGAGGATGTCACATGTGGTTTACTTTAGAGAACTAAGCATTGATTAGAGAGATTTGCGGTCATCTCTTTTCCTTCAGTTTTTGTGCTAACATTCCTCTCTCTAAAACTAGCATTTCTTATATAGGAAAGCATAAACGAGGGTATAGCAGCTAACACTTTAAATCTAATTGAAACAAGATGGCACATATGATTTATTTCTGAGAACTAAGCATTCTGTGCCGAGTTTTTGCAGTTATATCCTTACCTTCAGTTTTGAAGCTAACGTTCCTATCTCTAAAACTAGCATTATCTACATAGGAAAGCATAACCGAGGGTATAGCAGCTAACTGTTTAAACCTAAAAGAAACAACATGGCACATATGATTTACTTCGGAGAACTAAGCATTGTGTGCAGAGAATTTGCAGCTTTCTCCTTTCCTTCAGTTTTTGTGCTAACATTCCTATCTCTAAACCTAGCATTTACACTATATAAAAGCCTAACCAGGGGTATAGCAGCTCACTGTTTAAACCTACTGAAAAAGCATGAAACGTATGATTTACTTCTGAGAACTAAGCATTGTGTGCACAGATTTTGCAGCTATCTCCTTTCTTTCAGTTTTATTGCTAACATTCCTATCCCTAACCCTAGCATATACACTATAGGAAAGCATAACCGGGGGTAGAGCAGCTAACTCCTTAACCCTACCTGAAAAAGCATGGTACATATGATTTACGTCTGAGAACTAAGCATTGTGTGCAGAGGTTTTGCAGCTATATCCTTTCCTTCATTTTTTGTGCACACATTCCTATCTCTAAAACTAGCATTTCCTATATACGAAAGCATAACCGATGGAATAGCAGCTAACTCCTTAAACCTAAATGAAACAACATGGCAGATATGATATACTTCTGATAACTAAGCCTTGTGTGCAGAGATTTTGCAGCCTTCTCCTTTCCTTCTGTTTTTGTGCTAACATTCCTATCTCGAAAACTAGCATTTACTCTATAGGAAACATAACACGGATATAGCAGCTAAGTCTTTAAACTTACATGTAAAAGCATGGTACATATGATTTGCTTCTGAGAACTAAGCATTGTGTGCAGTGATTTTGCAGCTATTTCCTTCTTTAATTTTTAATGCTAACATTTCTATCTCTAAAACTAGCATTTACTATATACGAAAGCATAACTGAGGGTATAGCAGTTAACTCTTTAAACCTAAATTAAACAACATGGCACATATGATATACTTCTGAGAACTAAGCATTGTGTGCACAGATTTTTCAGCTATCACCTTTCCGTCAGTTTTTTTACTAACATTCCTATCTCTAAACCTAGCGTTTACTATAAACGAAAGCATAACCGAGGGTATAGCAGCTAATTCTTTAAACCTACTGGAAAGAGGATGGCACATGTCCTTCACTTTAGGGAATTAAGCATTGAGTGTAGAGATTTTGTAGCTATCTCCTTTCCTTCAGTATTTTTGCTAACATTCCTATCTCTAAAACTAGCATTTACACTATAGGAAAGCATAACAGGGTGTATACGCTAACACTTTAAACCTACCAGGAAAATCATGGTACATATGATTTACTCCTGAGAAATAAGCATTGTGTGCAGAGATTTTGCAGCTTTCTCCTTTCCTTCAGTTTTTGTGCTAACATTCTTATCTCTAAAACAAGCATTTCCTATATAGGAAAGCATAAAGGAGGCTATAGCAGGTAACTCTTTTTTTTAATTGACTTTGTAATAATATTACTTTAAAAAAAAATATATATATATATGAGGTCCCAATGAACCCTACCACGCCCACCCCACCTTTCCTCCCCAAGGAACACTCCCTCCCATCATCATGACACATCCATTGCATTTGGCAAGTACATCTCTGGGCACCCCCGCACCCCATGGTCAACGGTTGACACCATGGCCCACACTCTCCCCGATTCCATCCAGTGGGCCCTGTGAGGATTTAAAATGTCCGGTGATTGCCCTTGAAGCACCATCCAGGGCAGCTCCATGTCCCAAAGACGCCTCCACCTCTCATCTCTTCCTGCCTTTCCCCATACCCATCAATCATCATGTCCACTTTTCTCAATCCAATACCACCTTTTCTATGTGGACATTGGATTGGTTGTGTCTATTCCACCTCTATGTCAAGAGAAGGCTCAGATTCCCCATGGATTTTGGATGCAATCCTCCCACTTTCAGTTGTAATCTCTCTAGGCTCCATGGTGTGGTGGTTGTCCTTCTTCAACTCCATCTTAGCTGAGTGTGGTGAGCCCAATAAGTGAGATTGTAGGTGCTGGAGTCTGTTGAGGCTCAGGATCTGGCTATCACATTGTCAGTCCAGAGATTCAAATGCCCTAAATATATCTTAAACCCCGACACTAACTGCACCTCCAGCACATTAGCATGAAAGTCTTATGAAGAGAGATCCCATCTGAGTCCATATTCGTCACACATAAACACCATTTCCAACGAGGGGCCATCTGACCTGGTAGTTAACCCCATTGGCCATGACCATAACTCCCATGGGTCTCTTTAGCCCTCAAAGGAACCGATATCTGGGGGTTGTATCTGCATTATCTGTCTCTCAGACTCTGCTCAATTGTGCATAAGGTCAGTCCTTCTGAGAGCCTCCAGACTCTTTTTTAGAGACCCGTAGCCATATAAACTCATTTCTCCTTTCCATTTCCACCTTTATGCGGACAAACAGCATTTTAAAGTCATGTTATTTTATGTAGACAGGGATATTCCGATGATCCGCGTTGAACCGTCCGTATGAGGTCATTTTCCAGTTGCAACATCAGTTGGGTCTTTAAACCGTAATAAAACAACATGGCACATATGATTTCCTTCTGAGAACTATGCATTGTGTGCAGAGATTTTGCAGCTATCTCTTTTCCTTCAGTTTTGGTGCTAACATTCCTATCTCTAAAACTAGCATTTACACTATAGGGAAGCATAACAGGGCTATAGCAGCTATCTCTTTAAACCTACCTGAAAAAGCATGGTACATGTGATTTATTTCTGAGATCTAAGCATTGTGTGCAGAGATTTTGAAAGTATCTCCTTACCTTCAGTTTTTGTGCTAACATTCACATCTCTAAAAGAAGCATTTCCTACATAGGAAAGCCATAACCGAGGGTATAGCAGCTACCTCTTTAAACATAAATGAAACAATATTTCACATATGATTTACTTCTGAGAACTAAACTTTGTGTGCAGAGATTTTGCAGCTATCTCCTTTCCTTCAGTTCATGAGCTAACATTCCTATCTCTAAAGCTGGCATTTATAGTATAGGAAAGCATACCCGGGGGTATAGCAGCTAACTCGTTAAACCTACCTGAAAAAGCATGGTACATATGATTTACTTCTGAGAACTAAGCATTGTGTGCAGAGATTTTGCAGCTATATTCTTTCCTTCAGTTTTTGTGCTATCATTCCTATCTGTAAAACAAGCAATACCTATATAGGAAAGCATAACCGGGGGTATAGCCGCTAACTCTTTAAACCTAAATGAAACAACATGGCACATATGATTTCCTTCTGAGAACTAAACATTCTGTGCAGAGATTTTGCAGCTATCTCCTTTCCTTCAGTTTTTGTACTACCATTCATATCTCTAAAACTAGCGTTTCCTATATAGGTAAGCATATCCAAGGGTATAGCACCTAACTCTTTAAACCTAAATGAAACAACATGGCACATATGATTTACTTCTGAGAACAATACATTATGTGCAGAGATTTTGCATCCATCCCTTTCCTTCAGTTTTTCTGCTAACATTCCTATCTCTAAAACTAGCATTTACACAATAGGGAAGCATAAACGGGGGTATAGCAGCTAACTCTTTAAACCTACCTGAAAAAGCATGGTACATATGATTTACTTCTGAGAACTAATATTGTGTGCAGAGATTTTGCAGCTATCTCCTTTCCTTCAGTTTTTGTCCTAAAATTCCTATGTCTAAAACTTGCATTTACACTATAGGAAAGCATTACCGCGGGTATACCACCTAACTGTTTAAACCTAAATGAAACAACATGGCACATATGATTTACTTCTGAGAACTAAGCATTGTGCGCAGAGGTTTTGCAGCTATCTCCTTTCCTTCAGTTTTTGTGCTAACATTCCTAAGTCTAAAACTAGCATTTACACTATAGGAAAGCATTACCGCGGGTATAGCACCTAACTCTTTAAACCTAAATGAAACAACATGGCACAAATCATTTACTTCTGAGAACTAAGCATTGTGTGCAGAGATTTTGCAGCTATCTCCTTTCCTTCAGTTTTTGTGCTAACATTCGTATCCCCAGAACTAGCATTTCCTATACAGGAAAGCATAACCGAGGATATCTCACCTAAATATTTAAACCTAAATGAAAGAACATGGCACCTATGATTTACTTCTGATAACTAAGCATTGTGTGCAGATATTTTGTAGCTATCTCCTTTCCTTCAGTTTTTGTGCTAACATTCCTACATCTGAAACTAGCATTTACACTATAGGATAGCATAACCGAGTGTATAGCACCTAACTCTTTAAACCTAACTGAAACAACATGTCATATATGATATACTTCTGAGAACTAGGCATTGTGTGCAGAGATTTTGCAGCTATCTCCTTTCCTTCAGTTTTTGTGCTAACATTCATATGTCTAAAACTAGCATTGCACTATAGGAAAGCATTACCGCGGGTATAGCACCTAACTCTTTAAACCTAAATGAAACAACATTGCACATATGATTTCTTCTGGGAACTAAGCATTGTGTGCAGAGATTTTGCAGCTATCTCCTTTCCTTCAGTTTTTCTGCTAACATTCCTATGTCTGAAACTAGCTTTTACACTATAGGATAGCATTACCGCGGGTATACACCTAACTCTTTAAACCTAAATGAAACAACATGGCACAAATGATTTACTTCTGAGAACTAAGCATTGTGTGCAGAGATTTTGCAGCTATCTCCTTTCCTTCAGTTTTTTGTGCTAACATTCCTATATCTGAAACCAGCTTTTACACTATAGGATAGCATTACCGCGGGTATAGCACCTAACTCTTAAACCTAAATAAACAGCATGGCACATATGATTTCCTTCTGAGAACTACGCATTGTGTGCAGAGATTTTGCAGCTATCTCCTTTCCTTCAGTTTTTGTGCTAACATTCCTATGACTAAAACTAGCATTTACACTATAGGAAAGCATTACTGCATTACTGCGGGTAAAGCACCTAACTCTTTAAAACTAAATGAAATAACATGGCACATATGATTTACTTCTGAGAACTAAGCATTGTGTTCACAGACTTTGCAGCTGTCTCCTTTCCTTCAGTTTTTGTGCTAAAATTCGTATCTCTAAAAGTAGCATTTTCTATATAGGAAAGCATAACGGAGGGTATAGCACCTAACTCTTTAAACCTACATGAAACAACATGGCACATATCATTTACTTCTGAGAACTAAGAATTGTTTGCAGAGACTTTGCAGCTATCTCCTTTCCTTCAGTTTTTGTGCTAACATTCGTATCTCCAGAACTAGCATTTCCTATACAGGAAAGCATAACCGAGGGTATCGCACCTAAATCTTTAAACCTAAATGAAAGAACATGGCACATATGATTTACTTCTGAGAACTAAGCATTGTGTGCAGAGATTTTGCAGCTATCTCCTTTCTTACAGTTTTTGTTCTAACATTACTACATCTGCAACTAGCATTTACACTATAGGATAGCATAACCGAGGGTATAGCACCTTACTCTTTAAACCTTACTGAAACAACATGGCACATATGATTTACTTCTGAGAACTAATCATTGTGTGCACAGATTTTGCAGCTATCTCCTTTCCTTCAGTTTTTGTGCTAACATTCCTTTGTCTAAAACTAGCTTTTACACTATAGGAAGGCATTACCACTCTTATAGCACCTAACTCTTTAAACCTAAATGAAACAACATGGCACATATGATTTACTTCTGAGAACTAAGCATTGTGTGCAGAGATTTTGCAGCTATTTCCTTTCCTTCAGTTTTTGGGATAACATTCATATGTCTAAAACTGGCTTTTACTCTATAGGAAAGAATTACCGCTGGTATAGAACCTAACTCTATAAACCTAAATGAAACAACATGCCACATATGATTTACTTAGGAGAACTAAGCATTGTGTGCAGAGATTTTGCAGCTACCTCCTTTCCTTCAGTTTTTGTGCTAACATTGGTATTTCCAGAACTAGCATTTCCTATACAGGAAAGCATAACTGAGGGTATAGCACCTAACTCTTTAAACATAAATGAAACAACATGGCACATATGATTTACTTCTGAGAACTAAGCATTGTGTGCAGAGATTTTGCAGCTATCTCCTTTCCTTCAGTTTTTGTGCTAACATTCCTATGTCTAAAACTAGCATTTACACTATAGGAAAGCATTACCGCGGGTATGGCACCTAACTCTTTAAACCTAAATGAAATAACATGGCACATATGATTTACTTCTGAGAACTAAGCATTGTGTGCGGAGATTTTGCAGCTGTCTCCTTTCCTTCAGTTTTTGTGCTAACATTCGTATCTCTAAAACTAGCATTTCCTACATAGGAAAGCATAACCGAGGGTATAGCACCTAACTCTTAAACCTAAATAAAACAGCATGGCACATATCATTTACTTCTGAGAACTAAGCATTGTGTGCAGAGATTTTGCAGCTATCTCCTTTCCTTCAGTTTTTGTGCTAACATTCCTATGTCTAAAACTACATTTACACTATAGGAAAGCATTACCGCGGGTATAGCTCCTAACTGTTTAAACCTAAATGAAACAACATGGCACATATGATTTACTTCTGCGGAGTAAGCATTGTGTGCAGAGATTTTGCAGCTATCTCCTTTCCTTCAGTTTTTGTGCTAACATTCGTACCTTTAGAACTAGCATTTCCTATACAGGAAAGCATAACCGAGGGTATAGCACATAACTCTATAAACCTAAATGAAAGAACATGGCACATATGATTTACTTCTGAGAACTAAGCATTGCGTGAGGAGATTTTGCAGCTATCTCCTTTCCTTCAGTTTTTGTGCTAACATTCGTGTTTCTAAAAATAGCATTTCCTTTATAGGAAAGCATCACAGAGGTTATAGCACCTAACTCTTTAAACCTACGTGAAACAACATGGCACATATGATTTACTTCTGAGAACTAAGCATTGTGTGCAGAGATTTTGCAGCTATCTCCTTTCCTTCAGTTTTTGTGCTAACATTTGTATCTCTAAAAGTAGCATTTCCTATATAGGAAAGCATAACCGAGGGTATAGCACCTAACACTTTAAACCTAAATGAAACAACATGGCACATATGATTTACTTCTGAGAACTACGCATTGTGTGCAGAGATTTTGCAGCTTTCTACTTTCCTTCAGTTTTTGTGCTAACATTCCTATGTCTAAAACTTGCATTTACACTATAGGAAAGCATTACCGCGGGTATAGCCCCTAACTCATTAAACCTAAATGAAACAACATGGCACATATCATTTACTTCTGAGAACTAAGCATTGTGTGCAGAGATTTTGCAGCTTTCTCCTTTCCTTCAGTTTTTGTGCTAACATTCCTATGTCTAAAACTAGCATTTACACTATAGGAAGGCATTACCGCTAGTATAGCACCTAACTCTTTAAACCTAAATGAAACAACATGGCACATATCATTTACTTCTGAGAACTAAGCATTGTGTGCAGAGATTTTGCAGCTATCTCCTTTCCTTCAGTTTTTGTGCTAACATTTGTATCTCTAAAAGTAGCATTTCCTATATAGGAAAGCATAACCGAGGGTATAGCACCTAACACTTTAAACCTAAATGAAACAACATGGCACATATGATTTACTTCTGAGAACTACGCATTTTGTGCAGAGATTTTGCAGCTTTCTACTTTCCTTCAGTTTTTGTGCTAACATTCCTATGTCTAAAACTTGCATTTACACTATAGGAAAGCATTACCGCGGGTATAGCCCCTAACTCATTAAACCTAAATGAAACAACATGGCACATATCATTTACTTCTGAGAACTAAGCATTGTGTGCAGAGATTTTGCAGCTTTCTCCTTTCCTTCAGTTTTTGTGCTAACATTCCTATGTCTAAAACTAGCATTTACACTATAGGAAGGCATTACCGCTAGTATAGCACCTAACTCATTAAACCTAAATTAAACAACATGGCACATATCATTTACTTCTGAGAACTACGCATTGTGTGCAGAGATTTTGCAGCTTTCTACTTTCCTTCAGTTTTTGTGCTAACATTCCTATGTCTAAAACTTGCATTTACACTATAGGAAAGCATTACCGCGGGTATAGCCCCTAACTCATTAAACCTAAATGAAACAACATGGCACATATCATTTACTTCTGAGAACTAAGCATTGTGTGCAGAGATTTTGCAGCTATCTCCTTTCCTTCAGTTTTTGTGCTAACATTTGTATCTCTAAAAGTAGCATTTCCTATATAGGAAAGCATAACCGAGGGTATAGCACCTAACACTTTAAACCTAAATGAAACAACATGGCACATATGATTTACTTCTGAGAACTAAGCATTCTCTTCAGAGATTTTGCAGCTATCTCCTTTCCTTCAGTTTTTGTGCTAACATTCGTATCTCTAAAAACAGAATTTCCTATATAGGAAAGCATAACCGAGGGTATAGCACCTAACTCTTTAAACCTAAATGAAACATCATGGCACATATGACTTACTTCTGAGAACTAAGCATTGTGTGCAGAGATTTTGCAGCTATCTCCTTTCCTTCAGTTTTTGTGCTAACATTCCTACATCTGAAACTAGCATTTACACTATAGGATAGCATACCCGAGGATATAGCACCTAACTATTTAAACCTAACCGAAACAACATGGCACATATGATTTACTTCTGAGAAGTAAGCATTGTGTGCAGAGATTTTGCAGCTATCTCCTTTCTTTCAGTTTTTGTGCTAACATTCCTATGTCTAAAACCTGCATTTAGACTATAGGAACGCATTACCGCGGGTATAGCACCTAACTGTTTAAACCTAAATGAAACAACATGGCACATATGATTTACTTCTGAGAACTAAGCATTGTGTGCAGAGATTTGCAGCTATCTCCTTTCCTTCAGTTTTTGTGCTAACATTCGTATCTCCAGAACAAGCATTTCCTATTCAGGAAAGCATAACCCAGGGTATAGCACCCAGGTCTTTAAACCTAAATGAAACAACATGGCACATATGATATCCTTCTGAGAACTAAGCATTGTGTGCAGAGATTTTGCAGCTATCTCCTTTCCTTCAGTTTTTGTGCTAACATTCGTTTCTCTAAAACTAGCATTTCATACCTAGGAAATCATAACCGAGGATTTAGCACCTAACCCTTAAACCTAAATAAAACAGCATGGCATATATGATTTACTTCTGAGAACTAAGCATTGTGTGCAGAGATTTGCAGCTATCTCCTTTCCTTCAGTTTTTGTGCTAACATTCCTATGTCTAAAACTTGCATTTACACTATTGGAAAGCATTACCGCGCGTATAGCACCTAACTGTTTAAACCTAAATGAAACAACATGGCACATATGATTTACTTCTGAGAACTAAGCATTGTGTGCAGAGATTTTGCAACTATCTCCTTTCCTTCAGTTTTTGTGCTATCATTCCTATGTCTAAAACTTGCATTTACACTATAGGAAACATAACAGCTGGTATAGCACCTAACTGTTTAAACCTAAATGAAACAACATGGCACATATGATATAATTCTGAGAACTAAGCATTGTGTGCAGAGATTTTGCAGCTATCTCCTTTCCTTCAGTTTTTGTGCTAACATTAGTACGCCCAGAACTAGCATTTCCTAAACAGGAAAGCATAACCGAGGGTATCGCACCTAAATATTTAAACCTAAATGAAAGAACATGGGACATATGATTTACTTCTGAGAAGTAAGCATTGTGTGCAGAGATTTTGCAGCTATCTCCTTTCCTTCAGTTTTTGTGCTAACATTCCTACATCTGAAACTAGCATTTACACTATAGGATAGCATAACCGAGGATATAGCACCTAACAATTTAAACCTAACTGAAATAACATGGCACATATGATTTACTTCTGAGAAGTAAGCATTGTGTGCAGAGATTTTGCAGCTATCTTCTTTCCTTCAGTTTTTGTGCTAAAATTCGTATCTCTAAAACTAGCATTTCCTATATAGGAAAGCATATCCTTGGGTATAGCACCTAAGTCTTTACACCTAAATGAAAAAACATGGCACATATCATTTACTTCTGAGAACCAAGCATTGTGTGCAGATACTTTGCAGGTATCCCCTTTCCTTCAGTTTTTGTGCTAACATTCGTATCTCCGGATCTAGCATTTCCTATACATGAAAGCATAACCGAGGTTATAGCACCTAACTCTTTAAACCTAAATGAAACAACATGGCACATATCGTTTACTTCTGAGAACTAAGCATTGTGTGCAGAGATTTTGCATCTATCGCCTTTCCTTAAGTTTTTGTGCTAACATTCGTATCTCTAAAACTAGCTTTTCCTATATAGGAACGCATTACCTAGGGTATAGCACCTAATTCTTTAAACCTAAATGAAACAACATGGCATATATGATTTACTTCTGAGAACTAAGCATTGTGTGCAGAGATTTTGCAGCTATCTCCTTTCCTTCAATTTTTGTGCTAACATTCCTAGGTCTAAAACTAGCATTTACACTCTAGGAAAGCATTACCGCGGGTATAACACCTAACTCTTTAAACCTAAATGAAACAACATTGCACTTATGATTTACTTCTGAGAACTAAGCATTGTGTGCAGAGATTTTGCATCTATCGCCTTTCCTTAAGTTTTTGTGCTAACATTCGTACCTCCAGAACTAGCATTTCCTACACAGGAAAGCCTAACCGAGGGTATAGCACATAACTCTTTAAACCTAAATGAAACAACATGGCACAAATGATTTACTTCTGAGAACTAAGCATTGTGTGCAGAGATTTTGCAGCTATCTCCTTTCCTTCAGTTTTTGTGCTAACATTCCTATGTCTAAAACTAGCATTTACAGTATAGGAAAGCATTGCCGCGGGTATAGCACCTAACTCTTTAAACCTAAATGAAACAACATGGCACATATCGTTTACTTCTGAGAACTAAGCATTGTGTGCAGAGATTTTGTATCTATCGCCTTTCCTTAAGTTTTTGTGCTAACATTCGTATCTCTAAAACTAGCTTTTCCTATATAGGAACGCATAAACTAGGGTATAGCACCTAACTCTTTAAACCTAAATGAAACAACATGGCACATATGATTTACTTCTGAGAACTAAGCATTGTGTGCAGAGATTTTGCAGCTATCTCCTTTCCTTCAATTTTTGTGCTAAGATTCCTAGGTCTAAAACTAGCATTTACACTCTAGGAAAGCATTACCGCGGGTATAGCACCTAACTCTTTAAACCTAAATGAAACAACATTGCACTTATGATTTACTTCTGAGAACTAAGCATTGTGTGCAGAGATTTTGCATCTATCGCCTTTCCTTAAGTTTTTGTGCTAACATTCGTACCTCCAGAACTAGCATTTCCTATACAGGAAAGCCTAACCGAGGGTATAGCACATAACTCTTTAAACCTAAATGAAACAACATGGCACAAATGATTTACTTCTGAGAACTAAGCATTGTGTGCAGAGATTTTGCAGCTATCTACTTTCCTTCAGTTTTTGTGCTAACATTCGTATCTCCGGAACTAGCATTTCCTATACAGGAAAGCATAACCGAGGGTATAGCACCTAACTCTTTAAACCTAAATGAAACAACATGGCACATATGATTTACTTCTGAGAACTAAGCATTGTGTGCGGAAATTTTGCAGCTATCTCCTTTCCTTCAGTTTTTGTGCCAACATTCGTATCTCTAAAAGTAGCATTTCCTATATAGGAAAGCATAACGGAGGATATAGCACCTAACTCTTTAAACCTAAATGAAACAACATGGCACATATCATTTACTTCTGAGAACTAAGCCTTGTGTGCAGAGATTTTGCAGCTATCTCCTTTCCTTCAGTTTTGTGCTAACATTCATATGTCTAAAACAAGCATTTAAACTATACGAAAACATTACGGCGGGTATAGCACCTAACTCTTTAAACCTAAATGAAACAACATGGCACATATGATTTACTTCTGAGAACTTAGCATTGTGTGCAGAGATTTTGCAGCTATCTCCTTTCCTTCAGTTTTTGTGCTAACATTCGTATCTCTAAAACTAGCATTTCCTATAAAGGAAAGCATAACCGAGGGTATAGCACATAACTCTTTAAACCTAAATGAAACAACATGGCACATATGATTTACTTCTGAGAACTAAGCATTGTCTGCAGAGATTTTGGAGCTATCTCCTTTCCTTCAGTTTTTGTGCTAACATTCCTATGTCTAAAACTACCATTTACACTATACGAAAGCATTGCCGCGGGTATAGCACCTATCTCTTTAAACCTAAATGAAACAACATGGCACATATGATTTACTTCTGAGAACTAAGCATTTTGTGCAGAGATTTTGCAGCTATCTCCTTTCCTTCAGTTTTTGTGCTAACATTCATACCTCCAGAACTAGCATTTCCTATACAGGAAAGCATAACCGAGGGTATAGCACCTATCTCTTTAAACCTAAATGAAACAACATGGCACATATGATTTATATCTGAGAACTAAGCATTGTGTGCAGAGATTTTGCAGCTATCTCCTTTCCTTCAGTTTTTTTGCTAACATTCGTGTCTCCAGAACTATCATTTCCTATATAGGAAAGCATAACCAGGGTATAGCACGTAACTCTTTAAACCTAAATGAAACAACATGGCACATATGATTTACTTCTGAGAACTAAGCATTGTGTGCAGAGATTTTGCAGCTATCTCCTTTCCTTCAGTTTTTGTGCTAACACTCGTATCTATAAAAGTAGCATTTCCTATATAGGAAAGCACAACCGAGTGTATAGCACCTAACTCTTTAAACCTAAATGAAAGAACATGGCACATATGATTTACTTCTGAGAACTACGCATTGTGTGCAGAGATTTTGCAGCTATCTCCTTTCCTTCAGTTTTGGTGCTAACATTCGTATCTCTAAAAATAGCATTTCCTGTATAGGAAAGCATCACAGAGGTTATAGCACCTAACACTTTAAACCTAACTGAAACAACATGGCACATATGATTTACTACTAAGAACTAAGCATTGTGTGCAGAGATTTTGCAGCTATCTCCTTTCCTTCAGTTTTTGTGCTAACATTCGTATCTCCAGAACTAGCATTTCCTATACAGGAAAGTATAACCGAGGGTATAGCACCTAACTCTTTAAACCTAAATGAAACAACATGGCACATATGATTTACTTCTGAGAACTAAGCATTTTGTGCAGAGATTTTGCAGCTATCTCCTTTCCTTCAGTTTTTGTGCTAACATCCATACCTCCAGAACTAGCATTTCCTATACAGGAAAGCATAACCGAGGGTATAGCACCTATCTCTTTAAACCTAAATGAAACAACATGGCACATATGATTTATATCTGAGAACTAAGCATTGTGTGCAGAGATTTTGCAGCTATCTCCTTTCCTTCAGTTTTTGTGCTAACATTCGTGTCTCCAGAACTATCATTTCCTATATAGGAAAGCATAACCAGGGTATAGCACGTAACTCTTTAAACCTAAATGAAACAACATGGCACATATGATTTACTTCTGAGAACTAAGCATTGTGTGCAGAGATTTTGCAGCTATCTCCTTTCCTTCAGTTTTTGTGCTAACACTCGTATCTATAAAAGTAGCATTTCCTATATAGGAAAGCACAACCGAGTGTATAGCACCTAACTCTTTAAACCTAAATGAAAGAACATGGCACATATGATTTACTTCTGAGAACTACGCATTGTGTGCAGAGATTTTGCAGCTATCTCCTTTCCTTCAGTTTTGGTGCTAACATTCGTATCTCTAAAAATAGCATTTCCTGTATAGGAAAGCATCACAGAGGTTATAGCACCTAACACTTTAAACCTAAATGAAACAACATGGCACATATGATTTACTACTAAGAACTAAGCATTGTGTGCAGAGATTTTGCAGCTATCTCCTTTCCTTCAGTTTTTGTGCTAACATTCGTATCTCCAGAACTAGCATTTCCTATACAGGAAAGTATAACCGAGGGTATAGCACCTAACACTTTAAACTTAAATTAAACAACATGGC
Source organism: Dasypus novemcinctus (assembly GCF_030445035.2). Classification (NCBI taxonomy): domain Eukaryota; kingdom Metazoa; phylum Chordata; class Mammalia; order Cingulata; family Dasypodidae; genus Dasypus; species Dasypus novemcinctus. The sequence goes on along the minus strand of NW_026688184.1, from coordinate 125,879 downwards.
ACATATGATTTACTTCTGAGAACTACGCATTTTGTGCAGAGATTTTGCAGCTATCTCCTTTTCTTCAGTTTTTGTGCTAACATTCCTATGTCTAAAACTAGCATTTACACTACAGGAAAGCATTACCGCGGGTATATCACCTAACTCTTTAAAACTAAATGAAACAACATGGAACTTATGATTTACTTCTGAGAACTAAGCATTGTGTGCAGAGATTTTGCAGCTATCTCCTTTCCTTCAGTTTTTGTGCTAACATTCGTATCTCTAAAAGTAGCATATCCTATATAGGAAAGCATAAACGGGGTATAGCACCTAACTCTTTAAACCTAAATGAAAGAACATGGCACATATGATTTATTTCTGAGAACTACGCATTGTGTGCAGAGATTTTGCAGCTATCTCCTTTCCTTCAGTTTTTGTGCTAACATTCCTATGTCTAAAACTAGCATTTACACTATAGGAAAGCATTACCGCTGGTGTAGCACCTAACTCTTTAAACCTAAATGAAACAACATGGCACATATGATTTACTTAGGAGAACTAAGCATTGTGTGCAGAGATTTTGCAGCTACCTCCTTTCCTTCAGTTTTTGTGCTAACATTCCTATCTCCAGAACTAGCATTACCTAAACAGGAAAGCATAACTGAGGGTATAGCACCTAACTCTTTAAACCTAAATGAAACAACATGGCACTTATGATTTACTTCTGAGAACTAAGCATTGTGTGCAGAGATTTTGCAGCTACCTCCTTTCCTTCAGTTTTTGTGCTAACATTCCTATCTCCAAAACTAGCATTTCCTATACAGGAAAGCATAACTGAGGGTATAGCACCTAACTCTTTAAACCTAAATGAAACAACATGGCACATATGATTTATTTCTGAGAACTAAGCATTGTGTGCAGAGATTTGCAGCTATCTCCTTTCCTTCAGTTTTTGTGCTAACATTCGTATCTCTAAAACTAGCATTTCCTATATAGGAAAGCATAACCGAGGGTATAGGACCTAACTCTTAAACCTAAATAAAACAGCATAGCACATATGATTTACTTCTGAGAACTACGCATTGTGTGCAGAGATTTTGCAGCTATCTCCTTTCCTTCAGTTTTTGTGCTAACATTCGTATCTCTAAAAGTAGCATATCCTATATAGGAAAGCATAAACGGGGTATAGCACCTAACTCTTTAAACCTAAATGAAAGAACATGGCACATATGATTTATTTCTGAGAACTACGCATTGTGTGCAGAGATTTTGCAGCTATCTCCTTTCCTTCAGTTTTTGTGCTAACATTCGTATCTCCAGAACTAGCATTTCCTATACAGGAAAGCATAACCGAGGGTATAGCACCTAACTCTTTAACCTAAATGAAACAACATGGCACATACGATATACTTCTGAGAACTAAGCATTGTGTGCAGAGATTTTGCAGCTATCTCCTTTCCTTCAGTTTTTGTGCTAACGTTAGTATCTTTAAATTTGCATTTCCTGTATAGGAAAGCATAACCGAGGGTATAGGACCTAACTCTTAAACCTAAATAAAACAGCATAGCACATATGATTTACTTCTGAGAACTAAGCATTGTGTGCAGAGATTTTGCAGCTATCTCCTTTCCTTCAGTTTTTGTGCTAACATTCCTATGTCTAAAACTAGCATTTACACTATAGGAAAGCATTACCGCGGGTATAGCACCTAACTCTTTAACCTAAATGAAATAACATGGCACATATGATTTACTTCTGACAACTAAGCATTGTGTGCAGAGATTTTGCAGCTATCTCCTTTCCTTCAGTTTTTGTGCTAACATTCGTATCTCTAAAACTAGCATTTCCTATATAGGAAAGCATAACGTAGGGTATAGCACCTAACTCTTTAAACCTAAATGAAACAACATGGCACATATGATTTACTTCTGAGAACTAAGCAGTGTGTGCAGAGATTTTGCAGCTATCTCCTTTCCTTCAGTTTTTGTGCTAACATTCGTATCTCTAAAACTAGCATTTCCTATATAGGAAAGCATAACCGAGGGTATAGGACCTAACTCTTAAACCTAAATAAAACAGCAAAGCACATATGATTTACTTCTGAGAACTAAGCATTGTGTGCAGAGATTTTGCAGCTATCTCCTTTCCTTCAGTTTTTGTGCTAACATTCCTATGTCTAAAACTAGCATTTATACTATAGGAAAGCATTACCGCGGGTATAGCACCTAACTCTTTAATCCTAAATGAAACAACATGGCACATATGATTTACTTAGTAGAACTAAGCATTGTGTGCAGAGATTTTGCAGCTGTCTCTTTTCCTTCAGTTTTTGTGCTAACATTCGTACCTCTAAAACTAGCATTTCCTACATAGGAAAGCATAACCGAGGGTATAGCAACTAACTTTTAAACCTAAATAAAACAGCATGGCACATATTATTTACTCCTGAGAACTAAGCACTGTGTGCAGAGATTTTGCAGCTATCTCCTTTCCTTCAGTTTTTCTGCTAACATTCCTATGTCTAAAACTTGCATTTACACTATAGGAAAGCATTACCGCGCGTATAGCACCTAACTGTTTAAACCAAATGAAACAACATGGCACATATGATTTACTTCTGAGAACTAAGCATTGTGTGCAGAGATTTTGCAGCTATCTCCTTTCCTTCAATTTTTGTGCTAACATTCGTATCTCCAGAACTAGCATTTCGTATACAGGAAAGCATATCCGGGGGCATAGCACCTAACTCTTTAAACCTAAATGAAACAACATGGCACATATGATTTTCTTCTGAGAACCAAGCATTGTGTGCAGAGATTTTGCAGCTATCTTCTTTCCTTCAGTTTTTGTGCTAACATTCCTATGTCTAAAACTAGCATTTACACTATAGGATAGCATTACCTCGGGTATAGCACCTAACCCTTTAAACCTATATGAAACAATATGGCACATATGATTTTCTTCTGAGAACTAAGCATTGTGTTCAGAGATTTTGCAGCTATCTACTTTCCTTCAGTTTTGTGCTAACATTCCTATGTCTAAAACTAGCATTTACAATATATGAAAGCATTAACGCGGGTATGGCACCTAACTCTTTAAACGTAAATGAAACAACATGGCACATATGATTTACTTCTGTGAACCAAGCATTGTTTGCAGAGAATTTGCACCTACCTCCTTTCCTTGAGTTTTTTTGTTAACATTCCTATTTCCAGAACTAGCATTTCCTATACAGGAATGTATAACCGACAGTATAGCACCTAACTCATTAAACCTAAATGAAACAACATGGCACATATGATTTATTTCTGATGTCTAAGCATTGTGTGCAGAGAATTTGCAGCTATCTGCTTTCCTTTAGTTTCTGTGCTAACAAAACTATGTCTGAAACTAGCATTTACACTATAGGATAGCATTACCGCATGTAGAGCACCTAACTCCTTAAACCTAAATGAAACAACCTGGCACATATGATTTCCTTCTGAGAACTAAGCATTGTGTGCAGAGATTTTGCAGCTATCTCCTTTCCTTCAGTTTTTGTGCTATCATTACTACATCTGAAACTAGCCTTTACACTATAGGATAGCATAACCGAGGGTATAGCACCTAACTCTTTAAACCTAACTGAAACAACATGGCACATATGATTTACTTCTGAGAACTAAGCATTTTGTGCACAGATTTTGCAGCTATCTCCTTTCCTTCAGTTTTTGTGCTAACATACCTATGTCTAAAACAAGCTTTTACACTATAGGAAGGCATTACCACTGTTATAGCACCTAACTCTTTAAACCTAAATGAAACAACATGGCACATATGATTTACTTCTGGGAACTAACCATTGTGTGCAGAGATTTTGCAGCTATCTCCTTTCCTTCAGTTTTTGTGCTAACATTCGTATCTCTAAAACTAGCATTTCCTATATAGGAAAGCATAACCTAGGGTAGAGCACCTAACTCTTTAAACCTAAATGAAACAACATGGCACATATGATTTTCTTCTGAGAACTAAGCATTGTGTGCAGAGATTTTGCAGCTATCTCCTTTCCTTCAGTTTTTGTGCTAACATTCGTATCTCCAGAACTAGCATTTCCTATACAGGAAAGCATAACCGAGGGTATAGCACCTAACTCTTTAACCTAAATGAAACAACATGGCACATACGATATACTTCTGAGAACTAAGCATTGTGTGCAGAGATTTTGCAGCTATCTCCTTTCCTTCAGTTTTTGTGCTAACGTTAGTATCTTTAAATTTGCATTTCCTGTATAGGAAAGCATAACCGAGGGTATAGGACCTAACTCTTAAACCTAAATAAAACAGCATAGCACATATGATTTACTTCTGAGAACTAAGCATTGTGTGCAGAGATTTTGCAGCTATCTCCTTTCCTTCAGTTTTTGTGCTAACATTCCTATGTCTAAAACTAGCATTTACACTATAGGAAAGCATTACCGCGGGTATAGCACCTAACTCTTTAACCTAAATGAAATAACATGGCACATATGATTTACTTCTGACAACTAAGCATTGTGTGCAGAGATTTTGCAGCTATCTCCTTTCCTTCAGTTTTTGTGCTAACATTCGTATCTCTAAAACTAGCATTTCCTATATAGGAAAGCATAACGTAGGGTATAGCACCTAACTCTTTAAACCTAAATGAAACAACATGGCACATATGATTTACTTCTGAGAACTAAGCAGTGTGTGCAGAGATTTTGCAGCTATCTCCTTTCCTTCAGTTTTTGTGCTAACATTCGTATCTCTAAAACTAGCATTTCCTATATAGGAAAGCATAACCGAGGGTATAGGACCTAACTCTTAAACCTAAATAAAACAGCAAAGCACATATGATTTACTTCTGAGAACTAAGCATTGTGTGCAGAGATTTTGCAGCTATCTCCTTTCCTTCAGTTTTTGTGCTAACATTCCTATGTCTAAAACTAGCATTTATACTATAGGAAAGCATTACCGCGGGTATAGCACCTAACTCTTTAATCCTAAATGAAACAACATGGCACATATGATTTACTTAGTAGAACTAAGCATTGTGTGCAGAGATTTTGCAGCTGTCTCTTTTCCTTCAGTTTTTGTGCTAACATTCGTACCTCTAAAACTAGCATTTCCTACATAGGAAAGCATAACCGAGGGTATAGCAACTAACTTTTAAACCTAAATAAAACAGCATGGCACATATTATTTACTCCTGAGAACTAAGCACTGTGTGCAGAGATTTTGCAGCTATCTCCTTTCCTTCAGTTTTTCTGCTAACATTCCTATGTCTAAAACTTGCATTTACACTATAGGAAAGCATTACCGCGCGTATAGCACCTAACTGTTTAAACCAAATGAAACAACATGGCACATATGATTTACTTCTGAGAACTAAGCATTGTGTGCAGAGATTTTGCAGCTATCTCCTTTCCTTCAATTTTTGTGCTAACATTCGTATCTCCAGAACTAGCATTTCGTATACAGGAAAGCATATCCGGGGGCATAGCACCTAACTCTTTAAACCTAAATGAAACAACATGGCACATATGATTTACTTCTGAGAACCAAGCATTGTGTGCAGAGATTTTGCAGCTATCTTCTTTCCTTCAGTTTTTGTGCTAACATTCCTATGTCTAAAACTAGCATTTACACTATAGGATAGCATTACCTCGGGTATAGCACCTAACCCTTTAAACCTATATGAAACAATATGGCACATATGATTTTCTTCTGAGAACTAAGCATTGTGTTCAGAGATTTTGCAGCTATCTACTTTCCTTCAGTTTTGTGCTAACATTCCTATGTCTAAAACTAGCATTTACAATATATGAAAGCATTAACGCGGGTATGGCACCTAACTCTTTAAACGTAAATGAAACAACATGGCACATATGATTTACTTCTGTGAACCAAGCATTGTTTGCAGAGAATTTGCACCTACCTCCTTTCCTTGAGTTTTTTTGTTAACATTCCTATTTCCAGAACTAGCATTTCCTATACAGGAATGTATAACCGACAGTATAGCACCTAACTCATTAAACCTAAATGAAACAACATGGCACATATGATTTATTTCTGATGTCTAAGCATTGTGTGCAGAGAATTTGCAGCTATCTGCTTTCCTTTAGTTTCTGTGCTAACAAAACTATGTCTGAAACTAGCATTTACACTATAGGATAGCATTACCGCATGTAGAGCACCTAACTCCTTAAACCTAAATGAAACAACCTGGCACATATGATTTCCTTCTGAGAACTAAGCATTGTGTGCAGAGATTTTGCAGCTATCTCCTTTCCTTCAGTTTTTGTGCTATCATTACTACATCTGAAACTAGCCTTTACACTATAGGATAGCATAACCGAGGGTATAGCACCTAACTCTTTAAACCTAACTGAAACAACATGGCACATATGATTTACTTCTGAGAACTAAGCATTTTGTGCACAGATTTTGCAGCTATCTCCTTTCCTTCAGTTTTTGTGCTAACATACCTATGTCTAAAACAAGCTTTTACACTATAGGAAGGCATTACCACTGTTATAGCACCTAACTCTTTAAACCTAAATGAAACAACATGGCACATATGATTTACTTCTGGGAACTAACCATTGTGTGCAGAGATTTTGCAGCTATCTCCTTTCCTTCAGTTTTTGTGCTAACATTCGTATCTCTAAAACTAGCATTTCCTATATAGGAAAGCATAACCTAGGGTAGACCACCTAACTCTTTAAACCTAAATGAAACAACATGGCACATATGATTTTCTTCTGAGAACTAAGCATTGTGTGCAGAGATTTTGCAGCTATCTCCTTTTCTTCAGTTTTTGTGCTAACATTCGTATCTCCGGAACTAGCATTTCCTATATAGGAAAGCATAAGCTAGGGTATAGCACCTAACTCTTTAAACCTAAATGAAACAACATGGCACATATGATTTTCTTCTGAGAACTAAGCATTGTGTGCAGAGATTTTGCAGCTATCTCCTTTTCATCAGTTTTTGTGCTAACATTCGTATCTCCGGAACTAGCTTTTCCTATACAGGAAAGCATAACCCAGGGTATAGCACCTAACTCTTTAAACCTAAATGAAACAACATGGCACATATGATATACTTCTGAGAACTAAGCATTGTGTGCAGAGATTTTGCAGCTATCTCCTTTCCTTCAGTTTTTGTGCTAACATTCGTATCTCTAAAACTAGCATTTCCTATATAGGAAAGCATAACCGAGGGTATAGGACCTAACTCTTAAACCTAAATAAAACAGCATAGCACATATGATTTACTTCTGAGAACTAAGCATTGTGTGCAGAGATTTTGCAGCTATCTCCTTCCCTTCAGTTTTTGTGCTAACATTCCTATGTCTTAAACTAGCATTTACACTATAGGAAAGCATTACCGTGGGTATAGCACCTAACTCTTTAAACCAAAATGAAATAACATGGCACATATGATTTACTTCTGAGAACTAAGCATTGTGTGCAGAGATTTTGCAGCTGTCTCCTTTCCTTCAGTTTTTGTGCTAACATTCCTATCTCTAAAACTGGCATTTCCTACAGAGGAAAGCATAACCGAGGGTATAGCACCTAACTCTTTAAACCTAAATGAAATAACATGTCACATATGATTTACTTCTGAGAACTAAGCATTGTGTGCAGAGATTTTGCAGCTATCTCCTTTCCTTCAGTTTTTGTGCTAAAATTCGTATCTCTAAAACTACCCATTCCTACATAGGAAAGCACAACCGAGGGTATAGCACCTAACTCTTAAACCTAAATAAAACAGCATGTCATATATGATTTACTTCTGAGAACTAAGCATTGTGTGCAGAGATTTTGCAGCTATCTCCTTTCCTTCAGTTTTTGTGTTAACATTCCTATGTCTAAAACTAGCATTTACAGTATTGGAAAGCATTACCGCGGGTATAGCACCTAACTCTTTAAACCTAAATGAAACAACATTGCACATATGATATACTTCTGAGAACTAAGCATTGTGTGCAGAGATTTTGCAGCTATCTCCTTTCCTTCAGTTTTTGTGCTAACATTCGTATCTCTAAAACTAGCATTTCCTATATAGGAAAGCATAACCGAGGGTATAGGACCTAACTCTTAAACCTAAATAAAACAGCATAGCACATATGATTTACTTCTGAGAACTAAGCATTGTGTGCAGAGATTTTGCAGCTATGTCCTTTCCTTCATTTTTTGTGCTAACATTCCTATGTCTAAAATTAGAATTTACACTATAGGAAAGCATTACCGCGGATATAGCACCTAACTCTTTAAACCTAAATGAAACAACATGGCACATATGATTTACTTAGGAGAACTAAGCATTGTGTGCAGAGATTTTGCAGCTATCTCCTTTCCTTCAGTTTTTGTGCTAACATTCGTACCTCCAGAACTAGCATTTCCTATACAGGAAAGCATAACCGAGGGTATAGCACATAACTCTTTAAACCTAAATGAAACAACATGGCACATATGATTTTCTTCTGAGAACTAAGCATTGTGTGCAGAGATTTTGCAGCTATCTCCTTTCCTTCAGTTTTTGTGCTAACACTCGTATCTCTAAAAGTAGCATATCCTATACAGGAAAGCATAACCGAGGGTATAGCACCTAACTCTTTAAACCTAAATGAAACAACATGGCACATATGATTTACTTCTGAGAAATACACATTGTGTGCGGAGATTTTGCAGCTATCTCCTTTCCTTCACTTTTTGTGCTAACATTCGGTTCTCCAGAACTAGCATTTCCTATACAGGAAAGCATAACCGAGGGTATAGCACCTAACTCTTTAAACCTAAATGAAACAACATGGCACATATGATATACTTCTGAGAACTAAGCATTGTGTGCAGAGATTTTGCAGGTATCTCCTTTCCTTCAGTTTTTGTGCTAACATTCGTATCTATAAAATTTGCATTTCCTATATAGGAAAGCATAACCGAGGGTATAGGACCTAACTGTTAAAGCTAAATAAAACAGCATAGCACATATGATTTACTTCTGAGAACTAAGCATTGTGTGCAGAGTTTTGCAGCTATCTCCTTTCCTTCAGTTTTTGTGCTAACATTCCTGTGTCTAAAACTAGCATTTACACTATAGTAAGGCATTACCGCTGGTATAGCACCTAACTCTTTAAACCTAAACGAAACAACATGGCACATATGATTTACTTCTGAGAAGTAAGCATTGTGTGCAGAGATTTTGCAGCTATCTCCTTTCCTTCAGTTTTTGTGCTAACATTCCTATGTCTAAAACGAGCATTTACACTATAGGAAGGCATTACAGCTGTTATAGCACCTAACTCTTTAAACCTAAATGAAACAACATGGCACATATGATTTACTTAGGAGAACTAAGCATTGTGTGCAGAGATTTTGCAGCTACCACCTTTCCTTCAGTTTTTGTGCTAACATTCGTATCTCCAGAACTAGCATTTCCTATACAGGAAAGCCTAACTGAGAGTATAGCACCTAACTCTTTAAACCTAAATGAAACAAGATGGCACATATGATTTCCTTCTGAGAACTAAGCATTGTGTGCAGAGATTTTGTAGCTATCTCCTTTCCTTCAGTTTTTGTGCTAACATTCGTATCTCTAGAACTATCATTTCCTATACAGGAAAGCATAACTGAGGGTATAGCACCTAACTCTTTAAACCTAAATGAAACAACATGGCACTTATGATTTACTTCTGAGAACTAAGCATTGTGTGCAGAGATTTTCCAGCTACCTCATTTCCTTCAGTTTTTGTGCTAACATTCGTATCTCCAGTACTAGCATTTCCTATACAGGAAAGCATAACCGAGGGTATAGCACCTAACTCTTTAAACCTAAATGAAACAACATGGCACATATGATATACTTCTGAGAACTAAGCATTGTGTGCAGAGATTTTGCAGGTATCTCCTTTCCTTCAGTTTTTGTGCTAACATTCGTATCTATAAAATTTGCATTTCCTATATAGGAAAGCATAACCGAGGGTATAGGACCTAACTGTTACCTAAATAAAACAGCATAGCACATATGATTTACTTCTGAGAACTAAGCATTGTGTGCAGAGATTTTGCAGCTATCTCCTTTCCTTCAGTTTTTGTGCTAACATTCGTATCTCTAAAACTAGCACTTCCTATATAGGAAAGCATAACCGAGGGTATAGGACCTAACTCTTAAACCTAAATAAAACAGCATAGCACATATGATTTACTTCTGAGAACTAAGCATTGTGTGCAGAGATTTTGCAGCTATGTCCTTTCCTTCATTTTTTGTGCTAACATTCCTATGTCTAAAATTAGAATTTACACTATAGGAAAGCATTACCGCGGGTATAGCACCTAACTCTTTAAACCTAAATGAAACAACATGGCACATATGATTTACTTCTGAGAACTAAGCATTGTGTGCAGAGATTTTGCAGCTATCTCCTTTCCTTCAGTTTTTGTGCTAACATTCGTACCTCCAGAACTAGCATTTCCTATACAGGAAAGCATAACCGAGGGTATAGCACATAACTCTTTAAACCTAAATGAAACAACATGGCACATATGATTTACTTCTGAGAACTAAGCATTGTGTGCAGAGATTTTGCAGCTATCTCCTTTCCTTCAGTTTTTGTGCTAACACTCGTATCTCTAAAAGTAGCATATCCTATATAGGAAAGCATAACCGAGGGTATAGCACCTAACTCTTTAAACCTAAATGAAACAACATGGCACATATGATTTACTTCTGAGAAATACGCATTGTGTGCGGAGATTTTGCAGCTATCTCCTTTCCTTCACTTTTTGTGCTAACATTCGTTTCTCCAGAACTAGCATTTCCTATACAGGAAAGCATAACCGAGGGTATAGCACCTAACTCTTTAAACCTAAATGAAACAACATGGCACATATGATATACTTCTGAGAACTAAGCATTGTGTGCAGAGATTTTGCAGGTATCTCCTTTCCTTCAGTTTTTGTGCTAACATTCGTATCTATAAAATTTGCATTTCCTATATAGGAAAGCATAACCGAGGGTATAGGACCTAACTGTTAAAGCTAAATAAAACAGCATAGCACATATGATTTACTTCTGAGAACTAAGCATTGTGTGCAGAGTTTTGCAGCTATCTCCTTTCCTTCAGTTTTTGTGCTAACATTCCTGTGTCTAAAACTAGCATTTACACTATAGTAAGGCATTACCGCTGGTATAGCACCTAACTCTTTAAACCTAAACGAAACAACATGGCACATATGATTTACTTCTGAGAAGTAAGCATTGTGTGCAGAGATTTTGCAGCTATCTCCTTTCCTTCAGTTTTTGTGCTAACATTCCTATGTCTAAAACAAGCATTTACACTATAGGAAGGCATTACAGCTGTTATAGCACCTAACTCTTTAAACCTAAATGAAACAACATGGCACATATGATTTACTTAGGAGAACTAAGCATTGTGTGCAGAGATTTTGCAGCTACCTCCTTTCCTTCAGTTTTTGTGCTAACATTCGTATCTCCAGAACTAGCATTTCCTATACAGGAAAGCCTAACTGAGCGTATAGCACCTAACTCTTTAAACCTAAATGAAACAAGATGGCACATATGATTTACTTATGAGAACTAAGCATTGTGTGCAGAGATTTTGCAGCTATCTCCTTTCCTTCAGTTTTTGTGCTAACATTCGTATCTCCAGAACTATCATTTCCTATACAGGAAAGCATAACTGAGGGTATAGCACCTAACTCTTTAAACCTAAATGAAACAACATGGCACTTATGATTTACTTCTGAGAACTAAGCATTGTGTGCAGAGATTTTCCAGCTACCTCATTTCCTTCAGTGTTTGTGCAAACATTCGTATCTCCAGTACTAGCATTTTCTATACAGGAAAGCATAACTGAGGGTATAGCACCTAACTCTTTAAACCTAAATGAAACAACATGCCACATATGATATACTTCTGAGAACTAAGCATTGTGTGCAGAGATTTGCAGCTACCTCCTTTCCTTCATGTTTTGTGCTAACATGCGTATCTCTAGAACTAGCATTTCCTATACAGGAAACCATAACCCAGGGTATAGCACCTAACTCTTTAAACCTAAATGAAACAACATGGCACATATGATATACTTCTGAGAACTAAGCATTGTGTGCAGAGATTTTGCAGCTATGTCCTTTCCTTCAGTTTTTGTGCTAACATTCCTACATCTGAAACTAGCATTTACACTATAGGATAGCGTAACCGAGGGTATAGCACCTAACTCTTTAAACCTAACTGAAACAACATGGCACATATGATTTCCTTCTGAGAACTAAGCATTGTGTGCAGAGATTTTGCAGCTATCTCCTTTCCTTCAGTTTTTGTGCTAACATTCCTATATCTAAAACTAGCATTTGCACTATAGGAAGGCATTACCGCTGGTATAGCACCTAACTCTTTAAACCTAAATGAAACAACATGGCACATATGATTTACTTCTGAGAACTAAGCATTGTGTGCAGAGATTTTGCAGCTATCTCCTTTCCTTCAGTTTTTTTGCTAACATTCGTATCTCCAGAACTAGCATTTCCTATACAGGAATGCACAACCGAGGGTATCGCACCTAAATCTTTAAACCTAAATGAAAGAACATGGCACATATGATTTACTTCTGAGAACTAAGCATTGTGTGCAGATGTTTTGCAGCTATGTTCTTTCCTTCAGTTTTTGTGGTAACATTCCTACATCTGAAACTAGCATTTACACTATAGGATAGCGTAACCGAGGGTATAGCACCTAACTCTTTAAACCTAACTGAAACAACATGACACATATGATTTACTTCTGAGAACTAAGCATTGTGTGCAGAGATTTTGCAGCTATCTCCTTTCCTTCAGTTTTTGTGCTAACATTCCTATCTCTAAAACTAGCATTTGCACTATAGGAAGGCATTACCGCTGGTATAGCACCTAACTCTTTAAACCTAAATGAAACAACATGGCACATATGATTTACTTCTCAGAACTAAGCATTGTGTGCAGAGATTTTGCAGCTATCTCCTTTCCTTCAGTTTTTGTGCTAACATTCTTATCTCCAGAACTAGCATTTCCTATACAGGAAAGCATAACCGAGGGTATAGCACCTAACTCTTTAAACCTAAATGAAAGAACATGGCAAAAATGATATAATTCTGAGAACTAAGCATTGTGTGTAGAGATTTTGCAGCTATCTCCTTTCCTTCAGTTTTTGTGCTAACATTTGTATCTCTAAAACTAGCATTTGCTGTATAGGAAAGCATAACCGAGGGTATAGGACCTAACTCTTAAACCTAAATAAAACTGCATAGCACATATGATTTACTTCTGGGAACTAAGCATTGTGTGCAGAGATTTTGCAGCTATCTCCTTTCCTTCAGTGTTAGTGCTAACATTCCTATGTCTAAAACTAGCATTTACACTATAGGAAAGCATTACCGCGGTTATAGCACCTAACTCTTTAAACCTAAATGAAATAACATAGCACATATGATTTAGTTCTGAGAACTAAGCATTGTGTGCAGAGATTTTGCAGCTCTCTCCTTTCCTTCAGTTTTTGTGCTAACATTCGTATCTCTAAAACTAGCATTTCCTACATAGGAAAGCATAACCGAGGGTATAGTACCTAACTCTTAAACTTAAATAAAACAGCATGGCACATATGATTTACTTCTGAGAACTAAGCATTGTGTGCAGAGATTTTGCAACTATCTCCTTTCCTTCAGTTTTTGTGCTAACATTCCTATGTCTAAAACTTGCATTTACACTATAAGAAAGCATTACCGCTGGTATAGCACCTAACTCTTTAAACCTAAATGAAAGAACATGGCACATATGATTTACTTCTGAGAACTAAATACTGTGCGCAGAGATTTTGCAGATATCTCCTTTCCTTCAGTTTTTGTGCTAACATTCGTATCTCCAGAACCAGAATTTCCTATACAGGAAAGCATAACTGAGGGTATAGCACCTAACTCTTTAAACCTAAATGAAACAACATGGCACATATGATTTACTTCTGAGAACTAAGCATTTTGTGCAGAGATTTTGCAGCTATCTCCTTTCCTTCAGTTTTTGTGCTAACATTCGTATATCCAGAACTAGAATTTCCTATACAGGAAAGCATAACCGAGGGTAAAGCACCTAACTCTTTAAACCTAAATGAAACAACATGGCACATATGATCTACTTCTGAGAATTAAGAATTGTGTGCAGAGATTTTGCAGCTATCTCCTTTCCTTCAGTTTTTCTGCTAATATTCGTATCTCTAAAATTTGCATTTCCTTATAGCAAAGCATAACCGAGGGTATAGGACTTAACTCTTAAACCTAAATAAAACAGCATAGCATATATGATTTACTTCTGAGAACTAAGCGTTGTGTGCAGAGATTTTGCAGCTATCTCCTTTTCTTCAGTTTTTCTGCTAACATTCGGATCTCTAAAACTAGCATTTCCCACATAGGAAAGCATAACCGAGGGTATACCACCTAATTCTTTAAACCTAAATGAAACAACATGGCACATATGATTTACTTCTGAGAACTAAGCATTGTGTGCAGAGATTTTGCAGCTATCTCCTTTCCTTCAGTTTTTTGCGCTAACATTCCTATCTCTGAAACTAGCATTTACACTATAGGATAGCATTACCACGGGTATAGCACCTAACTCTTTAAACCTAAATGAAACAGCATGGCACATATGATTTCCTTCTGAGAACTAAGCATTGTGTGCAGAGATTTTGCAGCTACCTCCTTTCCTTCAGTTTTTGTGCTAACATTCGTATCTCCAGAACTAGCATTTCCTATACAGGAAAGCATAACTGAGCGTATAGTACCTAACTCTTTAAACCTAAATGAAACAATATGGCACGTATGATTTACTTCTGAGAACTAAGCATTGTGTGGAGAGATTTTGCAGCTATCTACTTTCCTTCAGTTTTTGTGCTAACATTCGTATCTCCAGAACTAGCATTGCCTATACAGGAAAGCATAACCGAGGGTATAGCACCTAACTCTTTAAACCTAAATGAAACAACATGGCACATATGATTTACTTCTGAGAAGTAAGCATTGTGTGCAGAGGTTTTGCAGCTATCTCATTTCCTTCAGTTTTTGTGCTAACATTCGTATCTCCAGAACTAGAATTTCCTATACTGGAAAGCATAACCGAGGGTATAGCACCTAACTCTTTAAACCTAAATGAAACAACATGGCACATATGATCTACTTCTGAGAATTAAAAATTGTGTGCAGAGATTTTGCAGCTATCTCCTTTCCTTCAGTTTTTGTGCTAACATTCGTATCTCTAAAATTTGCATTTATTTATAGCAAAGCATAACCGAGGGTATAGGACCTAACTATTAAACCTAAATAAAACAGCATAGCACATATGATTTACTTCTGAGATCTAAGCATTGTGTGCAGAGATTTTGCAGCTATCTCCTTTCCTTCAGTTTTTCTGCTAACATTCGTATCTCTAAAACTAGCATTTCCCACATAGAAAAGCATAACCGAGGGTATAGCACCTAACTCTTTAAACCTAAATGAAACAACATGGCACATATGATTTACTTCTGCGAACTATGCATTGTGTGCAGAGATTTTGCAGCTATCTCCTTTCCTTCAGTTTTTTGTGCTAATATTCCTATATCTGAAACTAGCATTTACACTAAAGGATAGCATTACCGCGGGTATAGCACCTAACTCTTTAAACCTAAATGAAACAGCATGGCACATATGATTTCCTTCTGAGAACTAAGCATTGTGTGCAGAGATTTTGCAGCTACTTGCTTTCCTTCAGTTTTTGTGCTAACATTCGTATCTCCAGAACTAGCATTTCGTATACAGGAAAGCATAACTGAGCGTATAGCACCTAACTCTTTAAACCTAAATCAAACAATATGGCACGTATGAATTACTTCTGAGAACTAAGCATTGTGTGCAGAGATTTTGCAGCTGTCTCCTTTCCTTCAGTTTTTGTGCTAACATTCATAGCTCCAGAACTAGCATTTCCTATACAGGAAAGAATAACCGCTGGTATAGCACCTAACTCTTTAAACCTAAATGAAATTACATGGCACATATGATTTACTTCTGAGTACGAAGCATTGTGTGCAGAGATTTTGCAGCTGTCTCCTTTCCTTCAGTTTTTGTGCTGACATTCATAGCTCCAGAACTAGCATTTCCTATACAGGAAAGAATAACCGCTGGTATAGCACCTAACTCTTTAAACCTAAATGAAACAATATGGCACATATGATTTACTTCTGAGAACTAAGCATTGTGTGCAGAGATTTTGCAGCTATCTCCTTTCCTTCAGTTTTTGTGCTAACATTCGTACCTCCAGAACTAGCATTTCCTTTACAGGAAAGCACAACCAAGGGTATAGCACATAACACTTTAAACCTAAATGAAACAACATGGCACATATGATTTACTTCTGAGAACTCAGCATTGTGCGTAGAGATTTTGCAACCAGCTCCTTTCCTTCAGTTTTTGTGCTATCATTCGTATCTCCAGAAATAGCATTTCCTATACAGGAAAGCATAACTGAGGGTATAGCACCTAACTCTTTAAACCTAAATGAAACAACATGGCACATATGATTTACTTCTGAGAACTAAGCATTGTGTGCAGAGATTTTGCAGCTATCTCCTTTCCTTCAGTTTTTGTGCTAACATTCGTATCTCCAGAACTAGCATTTCCTACACAGGAAAGCATAACCAAGGGTATAGCACGTAAGTCTTTAAACCTAAATGAAACAACATGGCACACACGATACACTTCTGAGGACTAAGCATTGTGTGCAGAGATTTTGCAGCTATCTCCTTTCCTTCAGTTTTTGTGCTAACATTCGTATCTCTAAAATTTGCATTTCCTATACACGAAAGCATAAACCAGGGAATAGCACCTAACTCTTTAAACCTAAATGAAACAACATGGCACATATGATATACTTCTGAGAACTAAGCATTGTGTGCAGAGATTTTGCAGCTATCTCCTTTCCTTCAGTTTTCTGGTAACTTTCCTATTTCTAAAACTTGCTTTTACTATACAGGAAAGCATAATCGAGGGTATAGCAGCTAATTCATTAAACCTAAATGAAACAACATAGCATATATGTTTTATTTCTTAGAAGTAGGCATTGTGTGCAGAGATTTTGCAGCTATCTCCTTTCCTTCAGTTTTTGTGCTAACATTCCTATCTCTAAAACTAGCATTTCCTATATAGGAAAGCATAACCGAGGGTATAGCAGCTAAATCTTTAAACCTAAATTAATTAAATTAAACAACACGGGATATATGATTTACTTCTGAGAACTAAGCATTGTGTGAACAGGTTTTGCAGCTATCTCCATTCCTGGATTTTTAGTGGTAATATTCTTATGTCTAAAACTAGCATTTACTATATATGAAATCATAACTGAGGGTACAGAAGTTAACTCTTTAAAACTAAATGAAACAACATGGCACATATGATTTACTTCTGAGAACTAAACATTGTGTGCAAAGATTTTGCAGCTATCTCCTTTCCTACATTTTTTGTACTAACATTCCTATCTCGAAAACAAGCCTTTCCTCTATAGGAAAACATAACCGTGGGTATAGCAGCTAACCCTTTAAACCTACCTGAAAAAGCATGGTACATATGATTTGCTTCTGAGAACTAAACATTGTGGGCAGAGAATTTGCATCTATCACCTTTCCTTCAGTTTTTGTGCTAACATTCATATCTGTAAAATTAGCATTTCCTATAAAGGAAAACATAACCGGAGATATAGCAGCTAACACTTTCAACCCAAATGAAACAAATTGGCACAAATGATTTACTTCTGAGAACTAAACATTGTGTGCAGAGATTTTGCAGCTATCTTCTTTTCTTCAGGTTTTGTGGTGACATTCCTATCTCTAAAACTAGCATTTAGACTACAGGAAAGCATAACCGGGGGTATAGCTGCTTACTCTTAAAGCCGACATGAAAAAGCATGGTATATATGATTTACTTCTGAGAACTGAGCATTGTTTGCAGAGATTTTGCAGTTTTCTTCTTTCCTTCAGTTTTTGTGCTAACATTCCTATTTGTAAAACAAGAATTTCCTATATAGGAAAGCATAACCGAGGGTATAGCCGCTAACTCTTTAAACATAAATGAAGCAACATGGCTCATATGATTTACTTCTGAGAACTAAGCATTGTATGCAGAGATTTTGCACTTATCTCCTTTCTATCAGTTTTTGTACTAACACTCGTATCTCTAAACCTAGCATTTATACTATAGGAACGCTAACCGGGGGTGTAGCAGCTAACTCTTTAAACCTACCTGAGAAAGCATGGTACATATGATTTACTTCTGAAAACTAAGCATTGTGTGCAGAGATTTTGCAGCTATCTCCTTTCCGTCAGTTTTTGTACTAAGATTCATATCTCTAAAACTAGCATTTCCTATATAGAAAAGCATAACCGGGGGTATAGCAGCTAACTCTTTAAACCTACATCAAAAAGCATGGTACATATGATTAACTTCTGAGAACTAAACATTGTGGTTAGAGATTTTGCAGGTAACTCCTTTCTTTCAGTTTTTGTGCTAACATTCATATCACTAAAACTAGCATTTCCTACATAGGAAAGCATAACCGTGGGTATAGCAGCTAACTCATTCAACCTAAATGAAAAAACATGGCACATATGATTTACTTCTGAGAACTAAACATTGTTTGCAAGATTTTTCAGATATCTCCTTTCCTTCAGTTTTTGTACTAACATTCATATCTCTAAAACAAGCGTTTCATATATAGGTAAGCATAACCAAGGGTATAGCACCTAACTCTTTAAACCTAAATGAAACAACATGGCACATAGGATTTACTTCTGAGAACTACACATTGTTTGCAGAGATTTTGCAGCTATCTCTTTTCCTTCAGTTTTTGTGCTAACATTCCTATCGCTAAACCTAGCATTTACACTACAGGAAAGCATAACCGGGGTATAGCAGCTAACTCTTTAAACCTACCTCAAAAAGCATTGGTACATATGATTTTCTTCTGAGAACTAAGCATTGTGTGCAGAGATTTTGCAGCTTCTCCTTTCCTTCAGTTTTTATGCTAACATTCATATCTGTAAAACTAGCATTTCCTATATAGGAAAGCATAACCGAGGGTATAGCAGCTAACTCTTTAAACCTAACTGAAACAACGTGGCACATATGATTTACTTCTGAGAAATAAACATTGTGTGTAGAGATTTTGCAGCTATCTCTTTTCCTAAAGTTTTTGTGCTAACATACCTATCTATAAAACTAGCCTTTACACTACAGGGAAGCATAACCGGGGGTATAGCAGCTAACTTTTTAAACCTACCTGAAAAAGCATGGTACATATGATTTACTTTTTAGAAGTAAGCATTGTGTGCATAGATTTTGCAGCTTACTTCTTTCCTTCAGTTTTTGTGCAAACATTCCTATCTTTAAAACTAGCATTTCCTATATAGGAAAGCATAACCCAGGGTATCGCCGCTAACTATTTAAACCAAAATGAAACAACATGGCACGTGTGATTTACATCTGAGAACTAAAAATTGTTTGCAGAGATTTTGCAGCTATCTCCTTTCCTTCAGGTTTTGTGCTAACATTCCTATCTCTAAAACTAGTATTTACACCACAGGAAAGCATAAGCGGGCGTATCACCGCTAACTATTTAAACCAAAATGAAACAACATGGCACGTGTGATTTACATCTGAGACCAAAGCATTGTTTGCAGAGATTTTGCAGCTATCTCTTTTTCTTCAGTTTTTGTGCTAACATTCCTATCTCTAAAACTAGTATTTATACTATAGGAAAGCATAACCGGGGGTATAGCAGCTAACTCGTTAAACCTACCTGTAAAAGAATGGTACATATGATTTACTTCGGAGAACTAAGCATTGTGTGCAGAGATTTTGCAGCTAACTTCTTTCCTTCAGTTTTTGTGCTAACATTCCTATTTGTAAAACTAGCATTTCCTGTATAGGAAAGCAGAACCTAGGGTATAGCCACTAACTCTTTAAACCTAAATGAAACAACATGGCACATATGATTTACTTCTGAGAACTAAGCATTGTGTCCAGAGATTTTGAGGCTCTCTCCTTTCCTTCAGTTTTTATGCTTATATTCATATCTCTAAAACTAGCATTTCCTATATAGGAAAACATAACCGAGGGTATAGGAGCTAACTCTTTAAACCTAAATGAAACAATATGGCACATATGATTTACTTCTGAGGAATAAACCTTGTGTTCAGAGATTTTGCACCTATCTCTTTTCCTTCAGTTTTGTGTTAACATTCCTATCTCTAAAACTACAATTTACACTATAGGAAATCTTAACCGAGGGTATAGCAGCTAACTCTTTAAACCTAATTGAAACAACATGGCACACAGATGATGAAAACATGCTGTGCAGAGATTTTGCAGCTATCTCTTTTCCTTCAGTTATTGTGCTAACATACCTATCTCTAAAACTAGCATTTACACTATAGGAAAGCATAACCGGCAGTATAGCAGCTAACTCTTTAAACCTACCAGAAAACGCATGGTACATGTGAATTACTTCTGAGAACTAAGCATTGTGTGCAGAGCTTTTGCAGCTATCTCCTTTCCTTCAGTTTTTGTGCTAACATTCTTATCCCAAATACTAGCATTTACTATATAGGAAAGCATAATCGAGGGTATAGCAGCGAAATCTTTAATCCTAATGAAACAACATCGCACATATGTTTTATTTCTTAGAAGTAAGCATTGTGTGCAGAGAATTTGCAGCTATCTCCTTTCCTTCAGTTCTTGTGCTAACATTCATACCTCTAAAACTAGCATTTACACTATAGGAAAGCATAATCGGGGGTATAGCACCTAACTCTTTAAACCTACCTGAAAAAGAATGGTACATATGATTTACTTCTGAGAACTAAACATTGTGCAGAGATTTTGCAGCTATCTTCTTTCCCTTCATTTTTTGTGCTTACATTCCTTCTGTAAAACTAGCATTTCCTACATAGGAAAGCATAACCGAGGGTATATCCCTTAACTCTGTAAACCTAAATGAAATAACATGGCACATATGATTTACATCTGAAAACTGTGCATTGTGTGCAGAGATTTTGCAGCTGTCTCCTTTCCTTCAGTTTTTGTCCTAACATTCATATCTCTAAAACTAGCATTTCCTATATAGGAAACATAACCGGGGGTATAGCAGCTAACTCTTTAAACCTACCTGAGAAAGCATGGTACATATGCTTTACTTCTGAGAACTAAGCATTGTGTTTAGAGATTTTGCAGCTATCTTCTTTCCTTCAGTTTTTGTGCTAACATTCCTTCTGTAAAACTAGCATTTCCTACATAGGAAAAACTAGCATTTCCTACATAGGAAAGCATAACCGAGGTTATAACCCTTAACTCTTTAACCTAAATGAAACATCATGGCACATATGATTTACTTCTGATAAATAAGCATTGTGTGCAGAGATGTTGCAGCTATCTCCTTTCCTTCAGTATTTGGGCTTACATTCCTATCTCTAAAACTTGCATTTCCTATATAGGAAAACATAACAGACGGTACAGCAACTAACTCTTTAAACCTAAATGAAACAACATGGCACATATAATTTACTTCTGAGAACTAAGCCTTGTGCGTAGACATTTTGCAGTTATCTGCTTTCCTTCATTTTTGTGCTAACATTCCTGTCTCTAAAACTTGCTTTCCCTATATAGGAAAGCATAACCGAGGGTATAGAAGCTAACTCTTTAAACCAAAATGAAACAACATGGCACATATGATTTACTTCTGAGAACTTAGCATTGTGTGCAGAGATTTTGCAGCTATCTCCTTTCCTTCAGTTTTTGTCATAACATTCATATCTCTTAAACTCGCATTTACACTATAGGAAAGCATACCCGAGGGCATACCAGCTAACTCTTTAAACCTACTTGAAAGAGGATGTCACATGTGCTTTACTTTAGGGAATTAAGCATTCAGTGCCGGGATTTTATAGCTATCTCCTTTCCTTCAGATTTTGTGCTAACATTCCCATCTCTAAAACTAGCATTTACACTATAGGAAAGCATAACAGGGGGTATAGCAGCTAACTCTTTAAACCTACCTAAAAAAGCATGATACATATGATTTACTTCTGAGAATTAAGCATTGTTTGCAGAGATTTTGCAGCTACCTCCTTTCCTTCAGTTTTTGTGGTAACATTCCGATCTGAAAACTAGCATTTAGTATATAGGAAAGCATGACTCAGGGTATAGCAGTTAACTCTTTAAACCAAAATGAAAACATATGGCACATATGATATACTTCTGAGAACTAAGCATTGTGTGCAGAGATTTTTCAGCTATCTCCTTTCCTTAAGTTTTTGTGCTAACATTCCTATCTCTAAAGCTAGCATTTGCTATATAGGAAAGCATACCCGAGGGCATACCAGCTAACTCTTTAAACCTACTTGAAAGAGGAGGTCACATGTGCTTTACTTTAGGGAATTAAGCATTCAGTGTAGGGATTTTGAACTTATCTCCTTTCCTTCAGATTTTGTGCTAACATTCCCATCTCTAAAACTAGCATTTACACTATAGGAAAGCATAACAGGGGGTATAGCAGCTAACTCTTTAAACCTACGTGAAAAATCATGGTACATATGATTTACTTCTGAGAACTAAGCATTGTGAGCAGAGATTTCATGGCTATCAACTGTCCTTCAGTTTTTGTGCTAACATTCCTATCTCTAAAACTTGCATTTTCATTTTAGGAAAGCATAACCGGGAGTATAGCAGCTAACTCTTTAAACCTACCTGAAAAAGCATGGTACATATGATTTCCTTCTGAGAAAAAAGCATTGTGTGCATAAATTTTGCAGCTATCTCCTTTCCTTTAGTTTTTGTGCTAACAAAACTATCTCTAAAACTAGCATTTCCTATATAGGTAAGCATAACCGAGGGTATAGCAGCTAACTCTTTAAACGTACTTGAAAGAGAATGTCACATGTACTTCACTTTAGGGATCTAAGCATTGAGGGCAGAAATTTTTTGGCTATCTCCTTTCCTTCAGTTTTTGTGCTAACATTCCTATCTCTAAAACTAGCATTTACACTAGAGGAAAGCATAACCGGGGGTATAGCAGCTAACTCTTTAAACCTACCTGAAAAAACATGGTACATATTATTTACTTCTAAGACCTAAGCATTGTGTGCAGAGATTTTGTGGCTATCTCCTTTCCTTCAGTTTTTGTGCAAACATTCCTACCTCTAAAACTGACATTTACACTATATGAAAGCTTAACCGGGGTAAAGCAGCTAACTCTTTAACCTACCTCAAAAAGCATGGTACATGATTTACTTCTCAGAACTAATCATTGTGTGCAGAGATTTTGCAGCTATCTTCTTTACTTCAGTTTTTGTGCTAACATTCCTATCTCTAAAACCAGCATATCCTATATAGGAAAGCATAACCGAGGTTATAGCAGCTAACTCTTTAAACCTAAATGAAACAACATGGCATATATGATTTACTTTGAGAAGTAAGCATTGTGTGCAGAGATTTTGCAACTAACTCCTTTCCTTCATTTTTAGTGCTAACATTCTTATGTCTAAAACTAGCATTTATTATATACGAAAGCATAACTCAGGGTATAGCAGTTAACTCTTTAAACCTAAATTAAAAAACATGGCACATATGATATACTCCTGAGAACTAAGCATTGTGTGCAGGGATTTTGCAGCTCTATCCTTTCCTTCAGTTTTTGTGCTAACATTCCTATCTCTAAAGCTAGCATTTACTATATAGGAAAGCATACCCGAGGGCATACTTGCTAACTCTTTAAACCTACTTGAAAGAGGATGTCACTTGTGCTTTACTTTAGGGAATTAAGCATTCAGTGCAGGGATTTTGTACCTATCTCCTTTCCTTCAGATTTTGTCCTAACATTACCATCTCTACAACTAGCATTTACACTATAGGAAAGCATAACAGGGGGTATAGCAGCTAACTCTTTAACCCTACCTGAAAAAGCATGGTACATATGATGTACTTCTGAGAATTAAGCATTGTTTGCAGAGATTTTGCAACTATCTCCTTTCCTTCAGTTTCTATGCTAACATTCCTATCTCTAAAACTAGCATTTCCTCTATAGGAAAGCATAATCGAGGGTATAGCAGCGAACTCTTTAAACCTAAATGAAACAACATGGCACATCTGATTTACTTCTGAAAACTAAGCATTGTGCGCAGAGATTTTGCAGCTATCTCCTTTCCTTCATTTTTAGTGCTAATATTCCTATCTCTAAAACTAGCATTTCCTATATAGGAAAGCATAACCGAGGGTATAGCAGTTAACTCTTTAAACCTACTTGAAAGAGGATGTCACATGTACTTTACTTTAGGGAACTAAGCAGTGAGTGTCGAAATTTTGTGGCTATCTCCTTTCCTTCAGTTTTTGTGCTAACATTCCTGTCTCTAAAACCAGCATATCCTATATAGGAAAGCATAACCGAGGGTATAGCAGCTAACTCTTTAAAACTAAATGAAACTACATGTCACATAGGATATACTTCTGAGAACTAAGCATTGTGTGCAGAGATTTTGCAGTATCTTCTTTCCTTCAGTATTTGTACTAACATTCTTATCACTACACCTAGCATTTAAAATATAGGAAAGCATAATCTAGGGTATAGCAGCTAACTCTATAAACCTACTTCAAAGAGGATGTCACATATGCTTTCCTTTAGGGAATTAAGCATTGAGTGCAAACATTTCGTAGCGATCTCCTTTCCTTCAGTTTTTGTGCTAACATTCCTATCTCTAAAAAAGCATTTACACTATAGGAAAGCATAACAGGGGGTATAGCAGCTAACTCTTTAAACCTACCTGAAAAACCATGGCACGTATGATTTACTTCTGAGGACTAAGTATTGTGTGAAGAGATTTTGCAGCTATCTCCTTTCCTTCAGATTTTGTGCTAACATTCATATCTATAAAACTAGAATTTCCCATGTACGAAAGTATAACCGAGGGTATAGCAGCTAACTCTTTAAACCTAAATGAAAGAACATGGCACATATGATTTACCTCTGAGAACTAAGCATTGTGTGCAGAGACTTTGCAGCTATCTCCTTTCCTTCAGTTTATGTGTTAACATACCTATCTCTATTATAGCAGTTACTCTATAGGAAAGCATAACCGGGTGTATAGCACCTAACTCTCTAAACCTACCTGGAAAAGCATGGTACATATGATTTTCTTCTGAGAACTAAGCATTGTGTGCAGAGATTTTGCAGCTATCTCCTTTCCTTCAGCTTTTGTGCTAACATTCATATCCCTAAAACTAGCATTTCCCATATACGAAAGCATAACCGGGGGTATAGCATCTAACTCTTTAAACCTAAATGAAACAACATGGCACATATGAATTACTTCTGAGAACTAAACATTGTGTGCAGAGATTTTGCAACTATCTCCTTTCCTTCACTTTTTGGGCTCACATTCCTATCTCTAAAACTAGCATTTCCTTAACAGGAAAGCATAAGCGAGGTTATAGCAGGTAACTCTAAAAACCTAATGAAAGAACATGGCACACATCATTTACTTCTGAGAACTAGGCATTGTGTGCAGAGATTTTGCAGCTATCTCCTTTCCTTCAGTTTTTCTTCTACCTTTCCTAATTTAAAACCAGCATTTCCTATATAGGAAAGCATAATCGAGGGTATAGTAGCTAACTCTTTAAACCTACTTGAAAGAGGATGTCATATATGCTTTACTTTATCGAACTAAGCATTGAGTGCAGAGATATTGCGGCTCTCTCCTTTCCTTCAGTTTTTGTGCTAATATTCCTATCTCTAAAACTAGCTCTTAGTATGTACGAAAGCATAACCGAGGGTATAGCAGCTAATTGTTTAAACCTCCCTGAAAAAGAATGGTTCATATGATTTACTTCTGAGAACTAAGCATTGTGTGCAGAGATTTTGCTGCTATCTCCTTTCCTTCAGTTTTTGTGCTAACATTCCTGTCTCTAAAACTGGCATTTCCTATGTACGAAAGCATAACCGAGGGTATAGCAGCTAACTCTTTAAACCTACTTGGAAGAGGATGTCAAATGTGTTTACTTTAGGGAATTAACCATTCAGTGCAGAAATTTTGTAGCTATCTCCTTTCCTTCAGTTTTTGTATTAACATTCCGATCTCTAGTGCAGAGGTGCCCAAAGATGTACTTACCAAATCCAATGGATGTGTCATGATGATGGGAACGAGTGTTGTTGGGGGGGGGGGGAGAGGGGGGGTGGGGGGGTGGGGTTGAATGGGACCTCACATATATATTTTTAATGTAATATTATTACAAAGTCAATAAAAAATTAAAAAATTAAAAAAAAAAAAAAAAAAAAACATTCCGATCTCTAAAACTGGCATTTCCTATATAGGAAAGCATAACCTAATGTATAGCAGCTAACATTTTAAACCTAAATGAAACAACATGGCACGTATGATTGACTTCTGAGAACTAACCATTTTGAGCAGAGATTTTGCAGCTATCTCCTTTCCTTCAGTTTTTGTGCTAACATTCCTTTCTCTAAACCTGGCATTTAAACTATAGGTAAGCATAACAGGGCGTAGAGCAGCTAACTCTTTAAACCTACCTGAAAAACCATGGTTCTTATGATTTACATCTGAGAACTAAGCATTTTGTGCAGAGATTTTGCAGCTATCTACTTTCCTTCAATTTTTGTGCTAACACTCCTATCTATAAAACTAGCATTTCCTACATATGAAAGCATAACCGAGGTTATAGCAGCTAACTCTTTAAACTTAAATGAAACAATATAGCACATTTGATTTACTTCTGAGAACTAAGCATTCTTTGCAGAGATTTTTCAGCTATCTCCTATCCTTCCGTTCTTGTGTTAAGATTCCTAACCCTAAAACTAGCCTTTACTATATAGGAAAGGATAACCGAGGGTATATCAGTAACTCCTTAATCCTAAATGAAACAACATGGCACATATGATTTGCTCCTAAGAAGTAAGCCTAGTGTGCAGAGATTTTGCAGCTATCTCTTTTCCTTCCATTTTTATGCAAACATTCCCTTCTCTAAAACTAGCATTAACTATATAGGAAAGCATAACAGGGGGTATAGCAGCTAACTATTTAAAACTACTTGAAAGAGGATGTCACATGTGCTTGACTTTAGGGAACTAAGCATTGAGTGCCAAAATTTTGTGGCTATCTCCTTTCCTTCAGTTTTTGTGCTAACATTCCTATATCTAAACCTAGCATTTACACTATAGGAAAGCATAACCGGGGGTATAGCAGCTCACTCTTTAAACCTACCTGAAAAAGTATGGAACATATGATATACTTCTGAGAACTAAGCATTGTGTGCAAAGATTATTGCAGCTATCTCCTTTGCTTCAGTTTTTGTGCTAACATTCCTATCTCAAAAACTGGCATTTCCTATTTAGGAAAGCATAACCGAAGGGATAGCAGCTAACGTTTTAAA
The DNA here is from genome assembly GCF_030445035.2 of Dasypus novemcinctus. Classification (NCBI taxonomy): domain Eukaryota; kingdom Metazoa; phylum Chordata; class Mammalia; order Cingulata; family Dasypodidae; genus Dasypus; species Dasypus novemcinctus. The sequence goes on along the minus strand of NW_026688184.1, from coordinate 98,393 downwards.
CCTAAATGAAACAACATGGCACATATGATTTTCTTCTGAGAACTAAGCATTTTGAGCAGAGAATTTGCAGCTATCTCCTTTCATTCAGTTTGTGGGCTAACATTCCTAACTCTAAAGCTGGCATTTACACTATAGGAAGGCATAACAGGGGGTATAGCAGCTAACTCTTTAACCCTACCTGAAAAAGCATGGTACATATGATTTACTTCTGAGAACTAAGCATTGTGTGCAGAGATTTTGCTGCTATCTCCTTTCCTTCAGTTTTTGTGCTAACATTCGTATCTCTTAAAACTAGCATTTTCTAAATACAAAAGCCTAACTGAGGTATAGCAGCTAACTCTTTAAATAAAAATGAAACAACATGGCACATATGATTTACTTCTCAGAACTAATCATTGTGTGCAGAGATTTTCCGCTACCTACTTTCCTTCCTTTTTTAGTACTAAGATTCCTATCTGTAAAGATAGCATTTACTATACACGAAAGCATAACTGAGGGTATACCAGTTAACTCTTTAAACCTAAATGAAACAACATCGCACATAGGATATACTTTTGAGAACTAAGCATTGTGTGCAGAGATTTTGCAGCTATCTCCTTTCCTTCAGGTTTGTGCTAACATGCCTATCTCTAAAACCAGCCTTTCCTATATAGGAAAGCATAACCGAAGGTATAGCATCTAACTCTTTAAACCTATTTGAAAGAGGATGTCCCATGTGCTTTGCTTTAGGGAACTAATCATTGAGTGCAGAGATTTTGTTGCTATCTCCTTTCCTTCAGTTTTTGGGCTAACATTCCTAACTCAAAAGCTGGCATTTACACTATAGGAAAGCATAACAGCGGGTATAGCAGCTAACTCTTTAAACCTACCTGAAAAAGCATGGCAGATATGATTTACTTCTGAGAACTAAGCATTGTGTGTGGAGATTTTTCAGCTATCTCCTTTCCTACAGTTTTTGTGCTCACATTCCTAGCTCTAAACCATGCATTTACACTATTGGAAAGCATAACCGGGGGTATAGCAGCTAACTCTTTAAACCTACCTGAAAAAGCATCTTACATATGATTTACTAATGAGAACTAAGCATTTTGTGCAAAGATTTTGCAGCTATCTCCTTTCCTTCAGTTTTGGTGCTAACATTCCTATCTCTACAACTAGCATTTCGTATATACGAAACATAACCGAGGCTATAGCAGCTACCTCTTTCAACCTAAATGAAGCAACATCGCACATATGATTTACTGCTGAGAAATAAGCATTGTGTGCAGAGATTTTGCATCTATCTCCTTTCCTTCAGTCTTTGTGCTAACATACCTATCTCTAAACCTAACATTTACACTATAGGAAAGCACCACCGCGGGTATAGCAGCCAACTCTTTAAACCTAATTGAAAGAGGATGTCACATGGGCTTTACTTAAGGAATTACACATTTAGTGTAGAGATTTTGCAGCTATTTCCTTTCCTTCAGTTTTTGTGATAACATTTCTATCTCTGAAACTAGCGTTTTCTCTATAGGAAAGCATAACCGAGCGTATAGCAGCTAAGTATTTAAACTTCAATGAAACAACATGGCACATATGATTTCCTTCTGAGAACTAAGCTTTTTGTGCAGAGATTTTGCTGCTATCTCCTTTCCTTCAGTTTTTGTGCTAACATACCTATCTCTAAACCTAGCATTTACACTATAGGAAAGCATAACCGCAGGTATAGCAGCCAACTCTTTAAACCTAATTGAAAGAGGATGTCACGTGGGCTTTACTTAAGGGATTACACATTGTAGTGTAGAGATTTTGCAGGTATTTCCTTTCCTTCAGTTTTTGTGATTACATACCTATCTCTGAAACTATCGTTTTCTATATAGGAAAGCATAACCTAGCGTATAGCAGCTAAGTATTTAAACTTCAATGAAACAACATGGCACATATGACTTCCTTCTGAGAACTAAGCTTTTTGTGCAGAGATTTTGCTGCTATCTCCTTTCCTTCAGTTTTTGTGCTAACATTCCTATTTCTAAAACTAGCATTTCCTATATAGGAAAGCATAACCGAGGGTATAGCAACTAACACTTTAAACTTAAATGAAACAACATGGCACATATGATTTACTTCTGAGAACTATGCATTGTGTGCAGAGGTTTTACAGCTATCTCTTTGCCTTCAGTTTTTCTGCTTACATTCCTATCTCTAAAACAAGTATTTCCTATATAGGAAAGCATAACAGAGGGTATAGCAGCTAACTCTTTAAACCTACTTGAAAGAGGATGACACATGTGTTTTGCTTTAGGTAACTAAGCATTGAGTGCAGAGGTTTTACGGCTCTCTCCTATCCTTCAGTTTTTGTGCTAACATTCCTATCTCTAAAACCAGCATTTAAAATAAAGGAAAGCATAACCGGGGTATAGCAACTAACTCTTTAAACATACCTGAAAAAGCATGGTACATATGATTTACTTCTGAGAACTAAGCATTGTGTGAAGAGATTTTGCAGCTATCTCCGATTCTTCAGTTTTTGTGAAAACATTCATATCTCTAAAACTAGCATTTACTATATACGAAAGCAAAACCAAGGGTATAGAAGCTAACTCTTTAAACTTAAATGAAAGAACATCGCAGATATGATTTACTTCTGAGAACAAAGCACTGTGTGCAGAGATTTTGCAGCTATTTCCTTTCCTTCAGTTTTTGTGCTAACATTCCTATCTCTAAAACCAGAATTTAATATATAGGAAAGCATAACCGAAGGTATAGCAGCCAACTCTTTAAACCTAAATGAAAGTACATGGCACATATGATTTACTTCTGAGATCTAAGCATATTGAGTAGAGATTATGCAGCTATCTCCTTTCTTTCACTTTTGTGCTAACATTCCTATCTCTAAAACTAGCATTTCCTATAGAGGAAAGCATAACCGAGGGTGTAACAGCTAATTCTTTAAACCTACTTGAATAAGGATGTCACATGTGCTTTACTTTAGGGAACTAAGCTTTGAGTGCTGAAATTTTGAGGCTATCTCCTTTCCTTCAGTTTTTGTGCTAACATTCCTATTTATAAAACTACCATTTACAGTATTGGAAAGCAAAACCGGGAATATAGCAGCTAACTCTTTAAACCTACCTGAAAAAGCATGGTAAATATGATTTACTTCTGAGATCTAAGAATTGTGTGCGGAGATTTGGCAGCTATCTCCTTTCCTTCAGTTTTTGTGCTAACATTCCCATCTCTAAACCTAGCATTTACTATATAGGAAAGCATAACCTAGAGTATAGCAGCTAACTCTTTCAGGCTAATTGAAAGAGGTTTTCACATGTGCTGTACTTTAGCGAACTAAGCATTGAATACAGAGATTTTGGGGCCATCTCCTCTCCTTCAGTCTAAGTGCTAACATTCCTATCTCTAAAACTAGCATTTACAGCGTAGGAAAGCATAACCGAGGGTATAGCAGCTAACTCTTTAAACCTAAATGAAACAACATGGCACATATGATTTACTTCTGAGAACAAAGCATTGTGTGCAGAGATTTTGCAGCTGTCGCCTTTCCTTCAGTTTTTGTACTCACATTCCTATCTCTAAACCTCGCATTTACACTATAGGAAATCATATCCAGGGGTATAGCAGCTCATTTTTAAACCTACCTGAAAAAGCATGGAACATATGATTTACTTCTGAGAACTAAGCATTGTGTGCAGAGATTTTGCATCTATCTCCTTTCCTTCAGATTTGTGCTAACATTCCTATCTCTAAAACCAGCATTTCCTATAAAGGAAAGCATAAACGAGGGTACCCAGCTAACTCTTTAAACCTACTTGAAAGACGATGTCACATGTGCTTTACTTTAGGGAACTAAGCATTCAGTGCAGAGATTTTCTTTTCTTTTCCTTTTTTTTTTTTTTGCTCCCAGAATCTTTTATTCTAATAGATTTGTATTTCCAGTACAGTATAAGATTTTTGGAAGCTTAAAAACATTTCTTTTTTTTTTTTAATTAATTAATTAATTTATTTATTTTTATTGATTTTGTAATAATATTACATTAAAAATATATATGTAAGGTCCCATTCAACCCCACCGCCCCACCCCACCTCTCCCCGCCCCCAGCAACACTCGTTCACATCATCATGACACATCCATTGGATTTGGTAAGTACATCTTTGGGCACCACTGCACCTCATAGTCAATGGTCCACATCATGGCCCATACTCTCCTCCATTCCATCCATTGGGCCCTGTGAGGATTTACAATGTCCGGTGATTGCCTCTGAAGCACCATCCAGGGCAGCTCCATGTCCCAAAGACGCCTCCACCTCTCATCTCTTCCTGCCTTTCCCCATACCCATCAGCCACCATGTCCACTTTTCCCAATCCAATGCCACCTCTTCTATGTGGACATCGGATTGGTTGTGTCCATTGTACCTCTATGTCAAAAGGAGGCTCAGATTCCACATGGATGTTGGATGCAATCCTCCCACTTTCAGTTGTAATCACTCTAGGCTCCATGGTGTGGTGGTTGTCCTTCTTCAACTCCATCTTAGCTGAGTGTGGTAAGTCCAATAAATCATATTGTAGGTGCTGGAGTCTGTTGAGGCTCAGGACCTGGCTATCACATTGTCAGTCCAGAGATTCACATCCCCTAAATATATCTTAAACCCCAACATTAACTGCACCTCCAGCAATTAGCATGAAAGTCTTATGAAGGAAGATCCCATCTGAGTCCAGATTCATCACACATAAACACCAGTTCCAAAAAGGGGCCATCTGACCTGGTAGTTAACCCCATCGGCCATGACCATAATTCCCATGGGTCTCTTTAGTCCTCGAAGGAACCGATATCTGGGGGTTGTATCTGCTTTATCAGTCTCTCTGACTCTGCTCAGTTGTACATGAGGGCAATCCTTCTGCCAGCCTCCAGACTCTTTTTTAGAAACTCGTAGCCATATAAAGTCATTTCTCTTTTCCATTTCTCCCTTACTTTAGGTCAAACAGCATTTTAAAGTCATGTTATTTTATGTAGACAGGGATATTCTGCTGATCCACGTTGAATCTTCCGTATAAGGTCAGTGCAGAGATTTTGCGGCTATATCCTTTCCTTCAGTTTTGCTGCTAACGTTCCTATCTCTAAAACTAGAATTTACTATATATGAAAGCATAAACGAGGGTATAGCCGCTAACTCTTTAAACCTAAATTACATAACATGGCACATATGATTTACTTCTTAGAACTAAACATTGTGTGAAGAGATTTTGTAGCTATTTCCTTTCCTTCTGTTTTTGTCCTAACTTTCCTATCTCTAAAATTACCATTTACTATATACAAAAGCATAACAGAGGGTATACCAGCTAACTCTTTAAACCTAAATGAAACAGCATGGCACATATGACTTACTTCTGAGAACTAAGCATTGTTTGCATAGATTTTGCAGCTATCTCCTTTTCTTCAGTTCTTGTGCTAACTTTCCTATCTCTAAAACTAGCATTTCCTATATAGGAACGCAATACCGAGGGTTTTGCATCTAACTCTTTAAACCTACTTGAAAGAGGATGTCACATGTGCTTTTCTTTAGGGAACTAAGCACTGAGTGCAGAGATTTTGTGGCTATCTGCTTTCCTACAGTTTTGTGCTAACATTCCTATCTCTAAAATTCCCATTTACTATATTCGAAAGCTTAACGAGTTACAGCAGCTAACTCTTTAAACCTAAATGAAACAACATGGCACATATGATTTCTTCTGAGAACTAAGCATTGTGTGCAGAGATTTTGCAGCTATCTTCTTTCCTTCAGTTTTTGTGCTAACATACATATCTCTAAATATAGCATTTACTATATACGAAAGCATAACCGAGCATGTAGTAGCTAACTCTTTAAACCTAAATGAAACAACATGGCACATATGATTTTCTTCTGAGGAGTACACATTGTGTGGAAAGATTTTGCAGCTATCTCCTTTCCTTCAGTTTTTGTGCTAACATTCCTATGTCTAAAACTAGCATTTCCTCCTTGAATAGAGAGAACTGTATCTCTCGTGAGAAAGGACGGCTCCCAGGGTATAAGATTGGCAGGCGTTGTGGGCCCTAAGGGGAGGGGAAAATGGATGTGGAATGGATGGAACAAAGGTAAATAAGTTGGCAAAAGAGGAGTTATGTGAGAGTACAAGAGGATGAATATAAAACAGCTATTATTACACCAAAACATATAGGGGACGACAGACTAATAAGGAAAACCATAAGACAAAACATAGGATAACTAAAAAAAATTATAAAACTGTACAGCCTAAAATGTGGACCACATAGTAAGCACAAATGTCACCTTGTTTGAAAACTATAGTTTTGGAATCTGGACATCAGTTTCAGGAAATATGATATGAATAAGTTAAAAGATTATTGCTGTGCAAGGGAAAAGGTTTTATGGTGGATCTGGGGAAATACTGTATATAGTACACATGAATTTCGGTGATCTAAGACTCTTCTGAAGCTGACATTATGTTGGGATTCACTTTACGGGAAGTTTTGGATCACAGAGTGGTTCAACAATGGCAGCAGAGGAATACTGATATGGGATGTTATTGACAGGATATATATGGTTGACAGGGAGTTATACAGCGCATATGCCCAGGGTAAATGGTAATGTCTATATATACTCATAGTGGAAACAAAAACAACAGCTGGGGGTGTACTAGTCTCCTGGCCGGGGGGTCACTGTTGTGGGCCCTGGGAGAGCAGCGGCAATCCTCCAGGTGCAACGGCAAGAACCAAGAAGGAAGCAGGGCCCAACTGTGGGCTCGTGATACTAACGGTTACACTTTTGAGTCTATACACCTGCAATAAGAACAAGGCCTAGAGTAGCATTGTGACTGGGGATTTCCTCCTGACAGCCTTCATGTTACTCAAATGTGGCCACTCTCACAGCCAAACTCAGCGTGTAGATGCGATGCATTCCCCCCAGCGTGGAACACGACACCCGGGGATGAGCCTCCCTGGCACCGAGGGATCACTACCACATACCAGGTGAAGAAGCAACTAGGAAATGACCTTGAATTAAAGATTCAATGCGGAACAGCAGAATATACCTGTCTACATATAATAACATGACTTCGGGAAGGTGTTTGACCTAATGTAAGGGGGAAATGGAAAGGAGAAATGAGATTATAAGGCTGTGAGTCTCTAAAAAAGAGTCTGGAGGTTGTCAGAAGGAATACCCCTATGTACAACTGAACAGAGTCTAAGAGACAGATAAGGTAGATACAACCCCAGGTATTGGTTCTTTTGAGGGATAAAGAGAACCACGGATTCTATGGTCATGGCAGAAGGGGTTCACTGCCATGACAGATAGCCCTTCTTTGGAGCTGGTGTTTCTGCGTGATGGAATGGGACTCAGAGGGGATCTCTTTTCACAAGACTTGCATGCTACTTTATTGGAGTTGTAGTTGGTGCTGGGTTTAAGATATATGTAGGGGATTTGAATCTCTGGACTGATAATATGACACCCAGGCCCAGAGCCTCAACAGACTTCAGCTCCTACACTTTGATTTATTGGACTTACTCCACTCAGCTAACTTGGAGTTGAAGAAGGTCAACCACCACAACATGGAGCCTAGAGTGTCTACACCTGGAAGCGGGAGGAGTGCATCTACTACCCATGTGGAATCTAAGCCCTCACTTGACATAGATGTGCAATGGACACAACCAATCCAATGTCCACAAAGAAAATGTGGAATGGGTGTGGGAACGGTAGCCATGGTGGCTGCTGGGTGTGGGGAACGGGAGGAAGAGATGAGATGTGCAGGCGTTTTCGGGACGTGGAGTTGTACTGGATAGTGCTTCACAGACAATTACGGGACATTGTAGATCCCCCCAGGGCCCACTGCATGAAACGTGAGAGAGTCTGTGCTGTGATGTGGACAACTGACTATGGGGTGCAGTGATGCTCAGAGATGAACTTACCAGGTGCAATGGATGTGTCATCATGATGGGAGAGAGTGTTGCTGTGGGAGGAGTGGGGGGCGGGGGAGGTGGGGTTGAATGGGACCTCATATTTTTCATAATGTAACTTAAAAAAAATAATTAATAATTAAAAAAAATAAAACTAGCATTTCCTATATAGGAAAGCATAACCGAGGGTATAGCAGCTAACTCTTTTAACGTACTTGAAAGAGGATGTCACATGTGCTTTACTTTAGGGAACTAAGCACTGAGTGCACAGATTTTGTGGCTATCTACTTTCTTTCAGTTTTTGTGCTAACTTTCCTATCTCTAAAACTAGCATTTACACTATAGGAAAGCATAACCGGGGGAATAGCAGCTAACTCTTTAAACCTACCTGAAAAAGCATGGAATATATGATTTACTTCTGAGAACTAAGCATTGTGTGCAGAGATTTTGCAGCTATGTTCTTTCCTTCAGTTTTTGTGCTATCATTCCTATCTCTAAAACTGGCAATTACTATATTGTAAAGCATAACCGAAGGTATAGCAGCTAACTCTTTAAACGTAAATGAAACAACATGGCACATATGATTTAGATCTGAGAACTAAGCATTGTGTGCAGAGATTTTGCAGCTATCTCCTTTCCTTCAGTTTTTGTGCTAGCATTTCTATCTCTAAACCTAGCATTATACACTATAGGAAAGTATAGCAGAGGATATAGCAGCTAACTCTTTAAACCTACTTGAAAGAGGATGTCACATGTGCTTTACTTTAGGGAACTAAGCATTGACTGTAGAGATTTTGTGGCTAACTCCTTTCCATCAGTTTTTGTGCTAACATTCCTATCTCTAAAAAAGCATTTACTCTATATGAAAGTATAATCGGGAGTATAGCAGCTAACACTTTAAACCTAAATGAAACAACATGGTACATATGATTTATTTCTGAGAACTAAGAAATTGTGTAAAGAGATTTTGCAGCTATGTCCTTTCATTCAGGTTTGTGCTAACATTCATATCTCTAAAAGAAGCATTTACTATATACGAAAGCATAACCGAGGGTATAGCAGCTAACTCTTTAAAACTAAATGATACAACATGGCACATAGGATTTATTTCCGATTACTAAGCATTGTGTGCAGAGATTTTGCAGCTATCTCCTTTCCTTCAGTATTTGTACTAACATTCCTATCTCTACACCTAGCATTTAATATAGAGGAAAGCATAACCTAGGGTATAGCAGCTAACTCTATAAACCTACTTGAAAGAGGATGTCACATGTGCTTTCCTGTAGTGAATTAAGCATTGAGTGCAAACATTTCGTAGCGATCTCCTTTCCTTCAGTTTTTGTGCTAACATTCCTATCTCTAAAACAAGCATTTACACTTTAGGAAAGCATAACAGGGGGTATAGCAGGTAACTCTTTAAACCTACTGAAAAACCATGGCACGTATGATTTACTTCTGAGAAGGAAGCATTGTGTGCAGAGATTTTGCAGCTATCCCCTTTCCTTCAGCTTTTGTGCCAATATTCATATCTTTAAAACTAGCATTTCCCATATACGAAAGCATAACCGAGGGTATAGCAGCTAACTCTTTAAACCTAAATGAAAAAACATGGCACATATGATTTACCTCTGAGAACTAAGCATTGTGTGCAGAGATTTTGCAGCTATCACCATTCCTTCAGTTTTTGTGCTAACATTCTTATCTCTAAACATAGCATTTACTATATAGGAAAGCATAACCGAGGGTATAGCAGCTAACTCTTTTTTTTATTAACTTTGTAATAATATTACTTTAAAAAATATATATATATGAGGTCACATTCAACCCCACCGCCCCCACGCCACCTTTCCCCACCCACCCCAGCAACACTCATTCCCATCATCATGACACATCCATTGCATTGGTAATTACATCTTTGGCCACCTCTGCACCTCATGGTCAATCGTCCACATCATGGCCCATACTCTCTCCCATTCCCTCCAGAGGGCCCTGTGAGGATTTACAATGTCCGGTGATTACCCCTGAAGCACCATCCAGGGTAGCAACATGTCCCAAAGACGCCTCCACCTCTCATCTCTTCCTGCCTTTCCCCATACCCATCAGCCACCATGTCTACTTTTCCCAATCCAATGCCACCTTTTCCATGTGGACATTGGATTGTTTGTGTCCATTGCACCTCTATGTCAAGAGGAGGCTCAGATTCCACATGGATGCTGGATGCAATCCTCCCCCTTTCAGTTGTAATCACTCTGGGCTCCATGATGTGGTGGTTGTCCTTCTTCAACTCCATCTTAGCGGATGAGTGAATCCAATGAATCAGATTCATTCTGTGGTGAGTCCAATGAATCAGATTGTAGGTGTTGGAGACTGTTGGAGACTGTTGGAGACTGTGGTGAGTCCAATGAATCAGATTGTAGGTGTTGGAGACTGTTGAGGCTCAGGACCTGGCTATCACATTGTCAGTCCAGAGATTCAAATCCCCTAAATATATCTTAAACCCCAACACTAACTGCACCTACAGCACATTAGCATGAAAGTCTTATGAGGAGAGATCCCATTTGAGTCCAGATTCCTCACACATAAACACCATTTCCAAAGAGGGGCCATCTGACCTGGTAGTTAACCCCATCGGCCATGACCATAACTCCAATGGGTCTCTTTAGCCCTCCAAGGAACCAATACCTGGGGTTTGTATCTGCTTTATCTGTCTCTCCGACTCTGCTCAGTTGAGCATAAGGGCAATCCTTCTGACAGCCTCCGGACTCATTTCTGGAGACTCATAGCCATAAACTCATTTCTCCTTTCCATTTCCCACTTAGATTAGGTCAAACAGCATTTTAAAGTCATGTTATTTTATGTAGACAGGGATATTCTCCTGATCCGCATTGAACCTTCCGTATAAGGTCATTTTCCAGTTGCATCATCAGTTGGTAGTTGAGAGTGGTCCCTCGGTGCCCGGGAGGCTCATTCCCGGGTGTCATGTCCCACGCTGGGGGAAAGGCATTGCATTTACATGCTGAGATTGGTTTCGAGACGGGCCACATTTGATTAACATGAAGGCTGACAGGAGGAAATTCCCAGGCACAATGCTTCTCTAGGCTTTGTTCTTATTTTAGACTTATCAGCTCACAATCATAGTCACTAGCGTCACGGGCTCACTGTTGAACCCTCACTCCTGCAGCTAACTCTTTAAATCTAAATGAAACAACATGGCATATATGACCTACTTCTGAGAACTAAGCATTGTGTGCAGAGATTTTGCAGCTATCACCTTTCCTTCAGTTTTTGTGCTAACATTCCTATCTCTAAAACTAGCATTTACTATATGGGAAAGCATAACCGAGGGAATATCAGCTAACCGTTCAAACCTAAATGAAAAAACATGGCACATATAATTTACTTCTGAGAACTAAGCATTGTGTTCAGAGATTTTGCAGCTATCTCCTTAACTTCAGTTTTGTGCTAACATTCCTATCCCTAAAACTAGCATTTATTATATAGGAAAGCATAACAGAGGTATAGCAGGAAACTCTTTAAATCTAAATGAAACAACATGGCACATATGATTGACTACTGAGAACTAAGCATTGTGTGCAGAGATTTTGCAGCTATCTCCTTTCTTCAGTTTTTCTGCTAAACTTCCTATCTCTAAAACTAGCTTTTACTATATAAGAAAGACTAACCGAGTGTATGGCAGCTAACTCTTTAAACCTAAATGAAACAACATGGCACATATGATTTAGTTCTGTGAACTAAGCATTATGTGCAGAGATTTTTCAGCTATCTCCTTTCCTTCAGTTTTTGTGCTAACATTCCTACCGCTAAAACTAGCATTTACTATAAGGAAAGCATAAGCGAGGGTATAGCAGAAAACTATTTCAACCTAGATGAAAGAGGATGTCACATGTACTTTATTTAGGGAACGAAGCATTGAGTGCAGAGATTTTGTGGCTATCTCCTTTCCTTCAGTTTTTGTGCTAATATGCCTATCTCTAAAAGGAGCATTTACACTATAGGACAGAATAACCGGGGTTATAGCAGATAACTCTGTAAACCTAAGTGGAACAACACGGCACATATGCTTTACTTCTGAGAACTAAGCATTGTGTGCAGAGATTTTGTGGATATCTCTTTTCTTTCAGTTTTTGTGCTACCATTTCTATCTCTAAAACTAGCCTTTACTATATATGAAAGCATAACCGATGGTATAGCAGCTAACTCTTTAAACATAAATGAATCAACAAAGCACATATGATTTACTTCTGAGAACTAAGCATTGTGTGCAGAGATTTTGCAGCTATCTCCTTTCCTTCAGTTTTTGTGCTAACATTCCTATCTCTAAAACTAGCTTTTACTATATAGGAAAGCATAAAGGAGGGTATAGCAGCTAACTATTTAAACCTACTTGAAAGCGGATGTCACATATGCTTTACTTTATGGAACTAAGCTTTGAGTGCAGAGATTTTGTGGCTATCTCTAATCCTTCAGTTTTTGTGCTAATATGCCTATTTCCAAACCTAGCACTTACACAAAAGGAAAGCATAACGGGGGTATAGCAGCTAACTCTTTAAACCTACCTGAAAAAGCATGGTACATATGATTTACTTCTGAGAAGTACGCATTGTGTGCAGAGATTTTGCAGCCATCTCCTTTCCTTCAGTTTTTGTGCTAACATTCCTATCTCTAAAACTAGCATTTACTATATAGGAAAGCATAACAGAGGGTATAGCAGCTAACTCTTTAAACCTACTTTGAAGAGGATGTCACATGGGCTTTACTTTATGAGACTAAGCATTGAGTGCAGAAATTTTGTGGCAATCTGCTTTCCTTCAGTTTTTGTGCTAACTCTTCTATCTCTAAAACTAGCATTTACACTGTAGGAAAGCATAACCGGGGGTATAGCACCTAACTCCTTAAACCTACCTGAAAAAGCATGGTACATATGATTTACTTCTGAGAACTCATCATTGTGTGCAGAGATTTTGCAGCTAACTCCTTTTCTTCAGATTTTGTGCTAACATTCCTATCTCTATAACCAGCATTTACTATATAGGAAAGCATAACAGAGGGTATAGCAGCTCACTGTTTAAACCTACTTGAAAGAGGATGTCGCATGTGCTTTACTTTAGGAAACAAGGCATTGAGTGCAGCAATTTTGTGGCTATCTCCTTTCCTTCAGTTTTTGTACTAATATGCCTATCTCTAACACAAGCATTTACACTGTAGGAAAGAATAACCGAGCGGATAGCAGCTAACTCTTTAAATCTACCTGAAAAAGCACGGTACATATGATTTACTTCTGAGAACTAAGCATTGTGTGCAGGCATTTTGCAGCTATCTCCTTTGCTTCAATTTTTGTGCCAACATTCCTATAATTGAACTAGCATGTAATATATATGAAAGCATAACCGAGGTTATAGCAGCTAACTCTTTAAATCTACTTGAAAGAGGTTGTCACTAGTATTTTACTTTAGGGGACTAAGCCTTGAGTGCAGAGATTTTGGGGCTATCTTCTTTCCTTCAGATTTGCGATAATATGACTATCTCTAAAACTAACCTTTACAGTATAGGAAAACAAAACAGGGGGTATACAAGATAACTCTTTAAACCTACCTGAAAAAGCATGATACATATGATTTACTTCTGAGAACTAAGCATTGTGTTCAGAGAATTTCCAACTATTTCTTTCCTGCAGTTTTTGGGCTAACATTACTATCTCTAAAACTAGCATTTCCTATATAGGAAAGCATAACGGAGGGTATAGCAGCTAACTCTTTAAACCTACTTGAAAGAGGATATCACATGTGCTTCACTTTAGGGAATTAAGCATTGAGTGCAGAGATTTTGTGGCTATCTCCTTTCCTTCAGTGTTTGTGCTAATATGCCTATCTCTAAAACTAGCATTTACACTACAGGAAAGCATAATCAGAGGTATGGCAGCTAACCTTTTAAACCTACCTGAAAAAGCATGGTATATATGATTTACTTCTGAGAACTAAGAATTGTGTGCCGATATTTTGCAGCTATTTCCTTTCCTTCAGTTTTTTGCTAACATTCCTATCCCTAATACTAGCATTTACTATTTAGGAAAGCATAACCGAGGGTATAGCAGCTAACTCTTTAAACCTACTCCAAAGAGGATGTCACATGTGCTTTACTTTAGGGAACTAATCATTGTGTGCAGAGGTTTTGTGGCTATCTCCTTTCATTCAAGTTTTGTGCTAATATTCTTATCCCAAAACTAGCATTTACACTACAGGAAAGCATAACCGGGGATAAAGAAGCTAACCCTTTAAAGCCAAATGAAACAACATGGCACATATAATTTACTTCTGAGAACTAAGCATTGTGTGCAGAGATTTTGCAGCTATCTCCTTTCCTTCAGTTTTTGTGCTTGCACTCCTACCCCTAAAACTAGCATTTTCTATGTACGAAAGCTTAACCGAGTGTATAACAGCAAACTCTTTAAACATAGATGAAACAATATGGCACATATGATCTACATCTGAGAACTATGAATTGTGTCCAGAGATTTTACAGCTATCTCCTTTCCTTCAGGTTTGTGCTAATATGCTTTTCTCTAAAACTAGCATTTATGCTATAGGAAAGCATAACCGGGGGTATAACAGCTAACTGTTTAAACCTGAATGAAACAACATGGCACATATGACTTACTTCAGAGAACTAACCATTGTGTGCAGATATTTTGCAGCTATTTCCTTTCCTTCAGTTTTTGTGTTAACATTCCTGTCTCTTAAACTAGCATTTGGTATATACGAAATCATATCCGAGGGTATTCCAGCTAACTCTTTAATCAAAAATGAAACAACATGACAAATATGATCTACTTCTGAGAACTAAGCATTCTGTGCAGAGATTTTGCAGCTATCTCGTTTCCTTCAGTTTTTTTTGCTAACCTTCCTATCTCTAAAACCAGCATTTATATAGGAAAGCATAACCGACGGTATAGCAGCTAACTGTTTAAACCTACTTGAAAGAGGATGTCACATGTGCTTTACTTTAGGGAACTATGCATTGAGTCAAGAGATTTTGTGCCTATCTCCTTTCCTTCAGTTTTTGTGCTAACATTCCTATCTCTAAATCTAGCATTTACTATACACGAAAGCATAACCTAGGGTATAGGAGCTAACTCTTTAAACCTACTTAAACGAGGATGTCACATATGCTTTACTTTAGGGAATTAAGCATTGAGAGCAGAGATTTTGTGGCTCTCTCCTTTCCTACAGTTTTTGTGCTCACATTACTATCTGTAAAACGACCCTTTACACTGTAGGAAACGGGGTTATAGCATCGAACTTTTTAAACCTACCTGAAAAAGCATGGTACATATTATTTACTTCTGAGAAATAAGCATTGTGTGCAGAGATTTTGCACCTATCTCCTTTCCTTCAGTTTTTGTGCGATTTTCCTATCTCTAAAAGTAGCATTTCCTATATAGGAAAGCATAACCAAATGTATAGCAGGTAACACTTTAAACCTAAATTAAGCAACATGGCACGTATGATTTACTTCTAGAACTAAGCATTGTGTACAGATAATTTGCAGCTATCTCCTTGCCTTCATTTTTAGTGCTAACATTCCTATCTCTAATACTAGCATTTACTGAATACGAAAGCATAACTGAGGGTATAGCAGCTAACTCTTTAAAACTAAATGAATCAACATGGCACATATGATTTCCTTATGAGAACGAAGCATTCTGTGCAGAGATTTTGCAGCTATATCCTTTCCTTCAGTTTTTGGGCTAACATTCCTATCTCTATAACAAGCATTTACTATATACGAAAGCATAATCGAGGGTATAGCAGCTAACTCTGTAAACCCAGTTGAAACAACATGGCACATATGAATTTCTTCTGAGAATTAGGCATTGTGTGCAGAGATTTTGCAGCTATCTCCTTTCCTTCATTTTTAGTGCTAACATACTTATCTCTAAAACTGGCATTTACTGTATAGGAGAGCATAACTGAGGTTATCACCGCTAACTCTTTAAACCTAAATAAAACAACATGGCACATATGATTTACTTCTGAGAACTAAGCATTGTGTGCAGAGATTTTGCAGCTATCTACCTTCCTTCAGTTTTTGTGCTAACATTCCTATCTCTAAACCTAGCATTTTCTATATAGGAAAGCATAACCGAGGATACAGAAGCTAACTCTTTAAACCTACTTGAAAGTGGATGTCACATATGCTTTAGTCTAGGGAACTAAGCATTGACCGCAGAGATTTTGTGGCTATAACATTTCCTTCAATTTTTGTGCTAACATTCCTATCTCTAAAACTATATAGTAAAGCATATATATAGTAAAGCATAACCGGGGGTATAGCAGCTAACTCCTTAAACCTACTTGAAAGAGGATGTCACATATGATTTACTCCTGATAAGTAAGCATTCGTTGCAGAGATTTTGCTGCTGTCTCCTTTCCTTCATTTTTAGTGTTAACATTTCTATCTCTAAAACTAGAATTTACACTATAGGCAAGCATAACAGGGGGTATAGCAGCTATCTCTTAAACCTAAATGAAACAACATGGCAGATATGATTTACTTCTGAGAACTAGGCATTGTGTGTTGAGATTTTGCAGCTATCTCCTTTACTTCAGTTTTTGTGCTAACATTCCTATCTCTAAACCCAGCATTTACACTATGGGAAAGCATAAACGGGGGTATAGCAGCTAACTCCTTAACCCTACATGAAAAAGCATGGTACATATGATTTACGTCTGAGAACTAAGCATTGTGTGCAGAGAATTTCAGCTATATCCATTACTTCTTTTTTTTGTGGTAACATTCCTATCTCTAAAACTAGCATTTCCTACATATGAAAGCATAACCGAGGGTATAGCAGCTAACTCTTTAAACCTAAATGAAACAACATGGCACATATCATTTACTTCTGAAAACTCAGCATTTGTGTGCAGAGATTTTGCAGCTATCACCTTTCATTCCTTTTTAGTGCTAACATACCTATCTGTAAAACAACCATTTACTATATATGAAAGCATACCTAAATAAAACAACATGGGACACATCATTTACATCTGAAAACTAAGAATTGTGTGCAGAGATTTTGCAGCTATCTCCTTTCCTTCACTTCTAGTGCTAACATTCCTATCTCTAAAATGAGCATTTATTATATACGAAAGCATACCTGAAAGTATAGCTGTTAACTCTTTAAACCTAAATGAAAGAAAATGGCACATATGGCACATATGATATACTTCTGAGAACTAGGCATTGTGTGCAGAGATTTTGCAGCTATCTCCTTTCCTTCACTTTTTCTTCTACCTTTCCTAATTGTAAAACCAGCATATCCTATATAGGAAAGCATAACCGAGGGTACAGTAGCTAACTCTTTAAACCTACTTGAAAGAGGATGTCACATATGCTTTACTTTACGGAACTAAGCATTGAGTGCAGAGGTTTTGCGGCTATCTCCTTTCCTTCAGTTTTTGTGCTAACATTCCTATCTCTAAAACTAGCCTTTAATATATACGAAAGCATAACCGAGGGTATAGCAGCTAACTGTTTAAACCTACCTGAAAAAGCATGGTTCATATGATTTACTTCTGAGAACTAAGCATTGTGTGCAGAAATTTTGCTGCGATCTCCTTTCCTTCAGTTTTTGTGCTAACATTCCTGTCTCCAAACCTGGCATTTCCTATGTACGAAAGCATAACCGAAGGTATAAGAGCTAACGCTTTAAACATAAATGAAACAACATTGTACATATGATTTACTTCTGAGAACTAAGCATTGTGTGCTGAGATTTTGCAGCTATCTCCTTTCCTTCAGTTTTTGTCTAACATTTCTATCTCTAAATCTAGCATTTCCTAAGTACGAAAGCATAACCGAGAGTAGAGCAGCTAACTCTTTAAACCTACTTGGATGAGGATGTAAAATGTGTTTACTTTAGGGAATTAACCATTGAGTGCAGAAATTTTGTAGCTATCTCCTTTCCTTCAGTTTGTGTGTTAACATTCCTATCTCTAAAACTGGCATTTCCTATATAGGAAAGCGTAACCGAATGTATAGCAGCTAACTTTTTAAACTTAAATGAAACAACATGGCACATATGATTGACTTCTGAGAACTAAGCATTTTGAGAAGAGATTTTGCAGCTATCTCCTTTCCTTCAGTTTTTGTGCTAACATTCCTATCTATAAAACTAGCATTTCCTACATATGAAAGCATAACCGAGGGTATAGCAGCTAACTTTTTAAACTTAAATGAAACAATATCGCACATATGATTTACTTCTGAGAACTAAGCATTCTTTGCAGAGATTTTGCAGCTATCTCCTTTCCTTCCGTTTTTGTGCTAACATTCCTAACCCTAAAACTAGCTTATACTAGATAGGAAATGATAACCAAGGGTATAGCAGTAACGCCTTAAACCTAAATGAAACAATATGGCACATATGACTTGCTCCTAAGAAGTAAGCCTAGTGTGTAGAGATTTTACAGCTATCTCTTTTCCGTCCATTTTTATGCCAACATTCCCATCGCTAAAACTAGCATTAACTATATAGGAAAGCATAACAGGGGGTAAAGCAGCTAACTCTTTAATCCTACTTGAAAGAGGATGTCACATGTGCTTGACTTTAGGGATCTAAGCATTGAGTACAGAGTTTTTGTGACTATCTCCTTTCCTTCAGTATTTTGCTAACATTCTTATCTCTAAAACTTGCATTTCCTATATAGGAAAGCATAAACGAGGGTATAGCAACTAACTCTTTAAACCTAAATGAAGCAACATGGCACATATGATTTACTTCTGAGAACAAAGCATTGTGTGCAGACATTTTCCAGCTATCTCCTTTCCTTCAGTTTTTTGCTAACATTCCTATCTCTAAAACTAGCATTTACACTATAGGAAAGCATAACCGTGGTTAAACCAGCTAACTCTTTAAACCTCAATGAAACAACATGGCTCATATGATTTCCTACTGAGAACTAATCATTATGTGCAGAGACTTTGCAGCTATCTCCTTTCCTTCAGTTTTTGTGCTAACATTCCTATCTCTAATACTAGCATTTCCAATATAGGAAAGTATAACCGAGGGTATAGCAGCTTACTCTTTAAATCTACTTCAAAGAGGATGTCACTTGCACTTTACTTTAGGGAACTAAGTAAAGAGTGCAGAGATTTTGTGGCTATCTCCTTTCCTTCAGTTTTTCTGCTAACATTCCTTTCTCTAAAACTAGCATTTACACTACAGGAAAGCATAACCGGGGCTATAGCAGCTAACTCTTTAAACCTACCTGAAAAACCATGGTACTTATGATTTACTTCTGAGAACTAAGCATTGTGTGCAGAGATTTTGCAGCTATCTACTTTCCTTCAATTTTTGTGCTAACATTCCTATCTCTAATACTAGCATTTCCAATATAGGAAAGCATAACCGAGGGTATAGCAGCTAACTCTTTAAACATAAATGAAACAACATGGCACATATGATTTCCTTCTGAGATTTAAGCATTGTGTGCAGAGATTTTGAAGCTATCTCCTTTCCTTCAGTTTTTGTGCTAACATTCCTATCTCTAATACTAGCATTTCCAATAAAGGAAAGTATAACCGAGGGTATAGCAGCTAACTCTTTATATCTCCTTCAAAGAGGATGTCACATGTGCTTTACTTTAGGGAACTAAGTAAAGAGTGCAGAGATTTTGTGGCTATCTCTTTTCCTTCAGTTTGTCTGCTAACATTCCTATCTCTAAAACTAGCATTTACACTTTAGGAAAGCATAACAAGGGGTATAGCAGCTAACTCTTTAAATCGACCTGAAAAAGCATGGTACATATGATTTATTTCTGAGAACTATGCATTGTGTGCAGAGATTTTGCTGCTATCTCCTTTCCTTCATTTTTTGTCTAACATTCCTATCTCTAAAACTAGCATTTCCTATGTACGAAAGCATAACCGAGGTTATAGCAGCTAACTCTTTAAACCTAAATGAAATAACATGGCACATATGATTTACTTATGAGAACAAAGCATTGTGTGCAGAGATTTTGCAGCTATCTCCTTTCCTTCTTTTCAGTGCTAACATTCCTATCTCTAAAACTAGCTTTTACTATATACGAAACCATAACTGAGGATATAGCAGTTAACTCTTTAAACCTAAATGAAACAACAATGCACATATGATATACTTCTGAGAACTAAGCATTGTGTGCAGAGATTTTGCAGCTATCTCCTTTCCTTCAGGTTTGTGCTAACATTCCTATCTCTAAAACAAGCATTTCCTATATAGGAAAGCAAAACTGAGGGTATAGCAGCTAACTCTTTACCTACTTGAAAGAGGATGTCACATGTGCTTTGCTTTATGGAACTAATCATTGAGCCCAGAGATTTTGTGGCTATCTCCTTTCCTTCAGTTGTTGTGCTAACCTTCCTTTCTCTAAAACTAGCATTTCCTATATAGGAAAGCATAACCGAGGGTATAGCAGCTATCTCTTTAAACCTAAATGAAACAACATGGCTCATATGATTTACTTCAGAGAACTAAACATTGTGTGGAGAGATTTTGCAGCTATCTCTTTTCCTTCAGTTTTTGTGCTAACATTCCTATCTGTAAAACTAGCATTTACACTCTAGGGAAGCATAACCAGAGGTATAGCATCTAACTCTTTAAACCTACCTGAAAAAGCATGGAACCTTTGATTTACTTCTGAGAACTAAGCATTGTGTGCAGAGATTTTGCAGCTGTCTCCTTTCCTTCGGTTTTAGTACTAACATTCATATCTCTAAAACTAGCATTTCCTATATAGGTAAGCATAAACAAGGGTATAGCAGCTAACTCTTTAAACCTAAATGAAACAACATGGCACATATGATTTACTTCTGAGAACTAAGCATTGTGTGCAGAGATTTTGCAGATATCTCCTTTCCTTCAGGTTTGTGCTAACATTCCTATCTCTAAAACAAGCATTTCCTATATAGGAAAGCAAAACTGAGGGTATAGCAGCTAACTCTTTACCTACTTGAAAGAGGATGTCACATGTGCTTTGCTTTATGGAACTAATCATTGAGTCCAGAGATTTTGTGGCTATCTCCTTTCCTTCAGTTGTTGTGCTAACCTTCCATTCTCTAAAACTAGCATTTCCTATATAGGAAAGCATAACCGAGGGTATAGCAGCTATCTCTTTAAACCTAAATGAAACAACATGGCTCATATGATTTACTTCAGAGAACTAAACATTGTGTGGAGAGATTTTGCAGCTATGTTTTTCCTTCAGTTTTTGTGCTAACATTCCTATCTGTAAAACTAGCATTTACACTCTAGGGAAGCATAACCGGAGGTATAGCATCTAACTCTTTAAACCTACCTGAAAAAGCATGGAACCTTTGATTTACTTCTGAGAACTAAGCATTGTGCGCAGAGATTTTGCAGCTATCTCCTTACCTTCAGTTTTTGTGATAACATTCATATCTCTAAAACTCGCATTTCCTATATACGAAAGCATAATCGAGGTTATAGCTGCTAATAATTTAAACTGTGATGAAACAACATGGCACGTATTATTTACTTCTGAGAAATAAACATTGTGTGCAGAGATTTTGCAGCTATCTATTTTCCTTCAGCTTTGGTGCTTAAATTCCTATCTGTAAAACCAGCATTTACACTATAGGAAAGCAGAACTGAGGATATAGCAGCTAACTCTTAAAGCTACCTGAAAAACCATGGTACATAGGATTTACTTCTGAGAACAAAGAGATTTTGTGCAGAGATTTTGCAGGTATCCTGTTTCTTACAGTTTTGTGCTAAAATTCCTCTCTCTAAAACTAGCATTTACACTACATGAAAGCATAACCGGTGGTATAGCAGCTAACTCTTTAAACCTACCTGAAAAAGTATGGTACATATGATTTACTTCTGAGAACTAAACATTGTGTGCAGAGATTTTGCAGCTATCTTCTTTCCTTCAGTTTTTGTGCTAACATTCCTATCTGTAAAACTAGCATTTCCTACCTAGGAAAGCATAACCGAGGGTATGGGCCTAACTCTTTAAACCTAAATGATACAACATGGCCCATATGATTTACTTCTGAGAACTGAGCGTTGTGTGCAGAGATTTTGCAGCTATCTCCTTTCCTTCAGTTTTTGAGCTAATATTCCTATCTGTAAAACTAGCATTACCTATATAGGAAAGCATAACGGAGGGTATAGCAGCTACCTCTTTAAACCTAAATGAAACAACATGACACATATGATTTACTCTGAGAACTAAACATTGTGTGGAGAGTTTTTGCAGCTATCTCTTTTCCTTCAGTTTTTGTGCTAATATTCCTATCTCTAAAACTTGCATTTACACTATAGGAAAGCATAACAAGAACAATAGCATCTAACGCTTTAAACCTACCTGAAAAAGCACGGTACATACGATTTACTTCTGAGAACTAAGCATTGTGTGCTGATATTTTGCAGCTGTCTCCTTTCCTTCAGTTTTTGTGCTAACATTCATATCTCTACAACTAGCATTTCCTATATAGGGAAGCATAACTCGTGGTATACCAGCTAACTCTTTAAACCTACCTGAAAAAGCATGGTACATATGATTTACTTCTGAGAACTAAGCATTTTGTGCAGAGTTTTTGCAGCTATCTCCTTTCCTTCAGTTTTTGTGCTAACATTCCTATCTCTAAAACTAGCCTTTACACTCTAGGAAAGCATAACCAGGGTTCTAGCAGCACACTCTTTAAACCTATGTGTAAAAGCATGGAACGTATGATTTACTTCTGAGAACTAAGCATTGTGTGCAGAGATTTTTCAGCTACCTCCTTTCCTTCAGGTTTTGTGCTAACATTCCTATCTCTTAAAACTAGCATTTCCTAAATACGAAAGCGTAACCGAGGGTATAGCAGCTAACACTTAAACCTAAATGAAACAACATGGCTCATATGATTTACTTCTGAGAACTAAGCATTGTGTACAGAAATTTTGCAGGTATCTCCTTTCCTTCAGTTTTTGCGCTGACATTCCTATCTCTAAAACTAGCATTTACACTATAGGAAAGCCTAACGGGGTTATAGCAGCTAACTCTTTAAACCTCAATGAAACAACATGGCACATATGATTTCCTACTGACAACTAAGCATTAAGTGCAGAGATTTTGCAGTTACCTACTTTACTTCAATTTTTTGTAGCTACCATTCCTATATTTAAAACTATCATTTCCTATATAGGAAAGCATAACCGAGGGTATAGCATGTAACTCTTTAAACCTAAATGAAACAACATGGCACTTATGATTTCTTCCTGAGTACTAAGCGTTGTGTGCAGAGATTTTGCAGCTATCTCCTTTCCTTCATTTTTAGTGCTCACATTCCTATCTCTAAAACCTGCATTTACTATAAACGAAAGCATAACTGAAGGTATAGCAGCTAACTCTTTTAACCTACTTGAAAGAGGATGTCACATGTGGTTTACTTTAGGGAATTAATCATTGAGTGCACAGATTTTGCAGCTATCTCCTTTCCTTCAGTTTTTGTGCTAACAATCCTATCTCTAAAACGAGCATTTACACCATACGAAAGCATAACAGCAGGTATAGCACCTAACTCTTTAAACATACCTGAAAAAGCATGGTACATATGATTTACTTCTGAGAACTAAGCATTGTGTGCAGAGATTTTGCAGCTATCTCCTTTCCTTCAGTTTATGAGCTAACATTCCTATCTCTAAAGCTGGCATTTATACTATAGGAAAGCATACCCGGGGGTATAGCAGCTAACTCGTTAAAGCTACCTGAAAAAGCATGGTACATATGATTTACTTCTGAGAACTAAGCATTGTGTGCAGAGATTTTGCAGCTATATTCTTTCCTTCAGTTTTTGTGCTATCATTCCTATCTGTAAAACAAGCAATTCCTATATAAGAAAGCATAACCGAGGGTATACCCGCTAACTCTTTAAACCTAAATGAAACAACACGGCACATATGATTTACTTCTGAGAAGTAAGCGTTGTGTGCAGAGATTTGCAGCTATCTCCTTTCCGTCAGTTTCCATGCTAATATTCCTATCTCTAAAACTAGCATTTACTATATAGGAAAGCATAACCGAGGGTATAAAACTTAACTCTTTAAACTTAAACGAACAACATGGCACATATGATTTACTTCTGAGAACTAAGCATTGTATGCAGGATTTTGCAAGTATCTCCTTTCTTTCAGTTTTTGTGCTACCATTCCTATCTCTAAAACTAGCATTTACTATATAGGAAAGCATATCTGAGGGTATAGCAGATAACTCTTAAAGCCTAAATGAAACAACATGGCACATATGATTTACTGCTGAGGACTAAGGATTGTGTGCAGAGATTTTGCAACTATCTCCTTTCCTTCAGGTTTTGTCCTAACATTCCTATCCATAAAACTAGCATTTAATATGTAGGAAGGCAAAACTGAGAGTATAGCAGCTAACTCTTAACACCTAAATGATACAACATGGCACATATGATTTTCTTCTGAGAACTAAGCATTGTGTAGAGATTTTGCAGCTTTCTCCTTTCCTTCAGTTTTTGTGCTAACATTCCTATCTCTAAAACTTGCATTTATTATATATGAAAGCAGAAGTGAGGGTATAGCAGTTTACTCTTTAAACCTAAAAGAAACATCATGGCACATATGATTTACTTCTGAGAACTAAGCATTTTGTACAGATATTTTGCAGCTATCTACGTTCCTTCAGTTTTTGTGCTATCATTCCTATCTAGAAAACTAGCATTTCCTATATAGGAAAGTAGAACCGAGGGTATAGCAGCTAACTCTTTAAACCTAAATGAAGCAACATGGCACATATGATCTACTCCCGAGAACTAAGCATTGTGTGAAGAGATTTTGCAACTATCTCCTTTCCTTCAGTTTCTGTGGTAACATTCATATCTCTAAAACTAGCATTTAATGCACATGAACGCAAAACCGAGGGTATAGCAGTTAACTCTTTAAACCTAAATGAAACAACATGGCACATATGTTATTGTCTGAGAACTAAGCATTGTGTGCAGAGATTTTGCAGTTATCTCCTTTCCTCAGTTTTAGTGCTAACATTCCCATGTGTAAAACTAGTATTTCATATATAGGAAAGCCTAACCGAGGGTATAGCAGCTAACTCTTTTACCTAAATGAAACTACATGGCACATATGATTTACTTCTGAGAACTAAGCATTGTGTGCAGAGATTTTGCAGCTATCTCCTTTCCTTCAGTTTTTGTGCTAACGTTCCTATCTCTAAAACTAGCTTTTCCTATATAGGAAAGCAAAACCGTGGGTATAGCAGCTAACTCTTTAAACCTATTTGAAAGAGAATGTCACATGTGCTTTAAGTTAGAGAACTAATTATTGAGCACAGAGATTTTGTGGCAATCTCCTTTCCTTCAGTTTTTGTGCTAACATTCCTATCTATAAAACAAGCATTTACACGATAGGAAAGCATAACCGGGGGTATAGCAGCTAATTCTTTAAACCTTCCTGAAATAGCATGGTAAATATGATTTACTTTTGAGAACTAAGCATTGTGTGCAGAGATATTGCAGCTATTTCCTTTCCTTCATTTTTGTGCTAACATTCGTACATGTAAAACTAGCTTTTCCTATATAGGAAATGATAACCTAGTGTTTAGCAGCTAACTCTTTAAACCTAAATGAAACAACATGGCAGATATGATTTACTTCTTAGAACTAAGCATTGTGAGCAGAGATTTTGCAGCTATCGCCTTTCCTTCTGTTTTGGTGCTAACATTCCTATCTGTAAACCTAGCATTTCCTATATAGGAAAGCATAACCGAGGGTATAGCACCTAACTCTTTAAACCTAAATGAAACAACATGGCACTTACGATTTACTTCTGAGAACTAAGCATTGTGTGCAGAGATTTTGCAGCTATCTCCTTTACTTCATTTTTAGTGGTAACATTCCTATTTATAAAATTATCATTTAATATATAGGAAAGCATAACCGAGGGTATACCAGCTAACTCTTTAAACCTACTTGAAAGAGGATGTCACATGTGATTTATTTTAGGAAACAAAGCATTAAGTGCAGAGATTTTGAGGCTATATCCTTTCCTTCAGTTTTTTTGCTAACATTCCTATATCTAAAACTAGCATTTACACTATAGGAAAGCCTAACTGGGGGTATTGCAGCTACTCTTTAAAGCTACCTGAAAAAGCATGGTACATATGATTTAATTCTGAGAATGAAGCATTGTGTGCAGAGATTTTGCACCTATCTCCTTTCCTTCATTTTTAGTGCTAACATCCTATCTCTAAAGCTAGCATTTACTATATACGAAAGCATAACCGAGGGTATAACAGTCTACTATTTCAACCTAAATGAAAAAACATGGCACATATGATATGCTTCTGAGAACTAAGCATGGTGTACAGAGATTTTGCAGCTATCTCCTTTCCTTCAGTTCTTGTGCTAACATTCCTATCTCTAAACATAGCATTTACTATATAGGTAAGCATACCCGAGGGTATAGCAGCTAATTTTTTAAACCTATTTGAAAGAGGATGTCACATGTGCTTTACTTAAGGGAATTAAGCATTGACTGAAGAGATTTTATAGCTATCTCCTGTCCTTTATTTTTAGTGCTAACAATCCTATCTCTAAAGCTAGCTTTTACTATATATGAAAGCATAACTGAGGGTATAGTAGTTAACTCTTTAAACCTAAATGAAACAACATGGCACATTGATATTATTCTGAGAACTAAGCATTGTGTGCAGAGATTTTGCATCTATCTCCTTTCCTTCAGTTTTTGTGCTAACATTCCTATCTCTAAACCTAGAATTTACTGTATAGGAAAGCTCGCCAGAGGTTATAGCAGCTAATTCTTTAAAGCTACTTGAAAGAGGATGTCCCATGTGCTTTCCTTTATGGAATTAAGCATTGCATGCAGATTTTTTAGCTATCTCCTTTCCTTCAGTTTTTGTGCTAACATTCCTATCTCTAAAACTAGCATTTAAATTGGAGGAAAGCATAACGGGAGTATAGCAGTTAACTCTTTAAATATACCTGAAAAAGCATGGTACGTATGATTTACTTCAGTGAACTAAGCATTGTGTGCAGAGACTTTGCAGCTATCTCCTTTCTTTCAGTTTTTGTGCTAAGATTCCTATCTCTAAAACTAGCATTTACACTATAGGAAAGCATAACCGGGAGTATAGCAGCTAACTCTTTAAACGTACCTGAAAAAGCATGGTACATATGATTTATTTCTGAGAACTAAGCATTGTGTGTAGAGATTTTTCAGCTCTCTCCTTTCCTTCAGTTTTTGTGCTAACATTCCTATCTGTATATCTGGCATTTACAGTATAGGAAAGCATAACCGAGGGTATAACAGCTAATTCTTTAAACCAAAATGGAACCATATGGCACATATGATTTACTTCTGAGAACTGAGAATTGTGTGCAGAGATTTTGCAGCTTTCTCCTTTATTTCAGTTTTTTTGCTAACATTACTATCTCTAAAACTAGCATTTACACTATAGGCAAGCCTAACCGATGGTATAGCAGCTAACGCGTTAAACCTAAATGAAACAATATGACACATAAGATTTACTTCTGAGAACTAAGCATTGTGTGCACAGTTTTTGCTGCTATCTCCTCTACTTCAATTTTTGTGCTAACATTGTTGTCTCTAAACCTACCATTTACTATATAGGAAAGCACACCAGAGGGTATAGCAGCTAATTCTTTAAATCTACTTGAAATAGGATGTCTCATGTGCTTTACTTTAGGGAATTAAGCATTTAGTGCAGAGATTTTTTAGCTATATCCTTTCCTTCAATTATTGTGCTAACATTCCTATCTCTAAAAGAATCATTTACACTATAGGAAAGCATAACCGGGGTTATAGCAGCTAACTCTTTAAACCTACCTGAAAAAACATGGTACATATGATTTACTTCTGAGAAGTAAGCATTGTGTGCAGAGATTTTGCAGCTATCTCCTTTCCTTCAGTTTTTGTGCTAACATTCCTATCTGTAAAACTAGCATTTCCTATATAGGAAAGCATAACCGAGGATATAGCAGCTAACACTTTAAACCTAAATGAAACAACATGGCACATATGATTTACCCCTGAGAATTAAGCATTGTGTGCAGAGATTTTGCAGCTCTCTCCTTTCCTTCAGTTTTTGTGCTAACATTCGTATCTCTAAAGCTAGCATTTACAATATCCGAAAGCATAACCGACGGTATAGGGGCTAACTCTTTAAACCTAAATGAAACAACATGGCACATATGATTTACTTCTGAGAACTAAGCATTGTATGCAGAGATTTTGCAGCTATCTCCTTTCCTTCAGTGTTTGTGCAACATTCCTATCTGTAACACAAGAATTTACTATGTAGGATTAACATAAACGAGGGTATAGCAGCTAACTCATTAAACCTATTATGAGGATGTCACATGGGCTTTACTTTAGGGAACTAATAATTGAGTGCAGAGATTTTGTGGCTATCATCTTTCCTTCAGTTTTTTGCTAATATGCCTACCTCTAACACTGGCATTTACACTTTAGGAAAGAATAACTGAGGGCAAAGCAGCTAACTCTTTAAAACTACCTGAAAAAGCATGGTACATATGATTTACTTCTGCGAACTAAGCATTTGTGCAGAGATTTTGTAGCTAACTCCTTTCCTTCAGGTTTTGTGCTAAGGTTCCGATCTCTGAAACTAGCATTTACTATATTGGATGTCATAACAGAGGGTATAGCAGATAACTCTTTAAACCTGCTTGAAAGATGCTGTCACATGTGCCTTACTTTAGGGAACTAAGCATTGAGTGCAGAGATTTTGTGGCTATCTCCTTTCCTTCAGTTTTGTGCTAATATGCCTATCTCTAAAACTGGCATTTACACTAGAGGAAAGCAAAACCGGGGGTATAGCAGCGAACTCTTAACCCTACCAGAAAAAGCATGGTACATATGATTAACTTCTGAGAACTAAGCATTGTGTTCAGAGATTTTGCACCTATCTCCTTTCCTTCAATTTTTGTGCTAACATTCCTATTTCTAAAACTAGCATTTACTATATACGAAAACATAACCGAGGGTATAGCAGCTAACTCTTTAAACCTAAATGAAACAACATGGCACATATGATCTACTTCTGAGAACTAAGCATTGTGTGCCGAGATTTTGCATCTATCTCCTTTCCTTCAGTTTTTGTGCTAACATTCCGAGCTCTACAACTAGCATTTACTATATAGGAAAGCATAGCCGTGGGTATAGCATCTTACTCTTTAATCCTACTTGAAAGAGGGAGTCATATGTGCTTTACTTTAAGGAACTAAGCCTTGAGTGCAGAGATTTTGTGGCTATCTCCTTTCCTTCTGTTTTTGTGCTAACATTCCTATCTGTAAAGCTACGATTTACTACATAGTATACCATAACCGTGGGTATAGCAGCTAAAACTTTAAACGTAAATGAAACAACATGGCACATATATTTTACTTTTGAGAACTAATCATTGTTTGCAATGATTTTACAGCCATCTCCTTTCCTTCAGTATTTGTGCTAACATTCCTATCTCAAAAACTAGTATTTACTATATAGGAAATCATAACAAGGGTATAACAGCTAACCCTTTAAACCTACTTGAAGAGGATGTCACATTTGCTTTACTGTAGGAAACTAAGCATTGAGTGCAGAGATTTTGTGGCTATCTCCTTTCCATCCGTTTCTGTGCTAACATTCCTATTTCTAAAACTAGCATTTACACTATAGGGAAGCATAACCGGGGGTATAGCAGCTAACTCTTTAAACCTACCTCAGTAAGCATGGTACTTATGATTTACTTCTGAGAACTAAGCATTGTGTGCAGAGATTTTGCAGGTATCTCCTTTCCTTTATTTCTAGTGCTTACATTCCTATCTCTATAGCTAGCATTTAATATATATATATGAAAGCATAACTGAGGGTACAGCAGTTAACTCTTTAAATCTAAATGAAACAACATGGCACATATGATTTAATTCTGAGAACTGAGCATTGTGTGCAGAGATTTTGCTGCTATCTCCTTTCCTTCAGTTTTTGTGCTAACATTCCTATCTCTAAAACTAGCACATCCTATATAGGAAGGCATAAACAAGGGTCTAGCAGCTAACTCTTTAAACCTACTTGAAAGAGGATGTTACATGTGCTTTACTTTAGGGAACTAAGCATTGAGTGCAGAGATTTTGTGGATATCTCCTTTCCTTCAGTTTTTGTGCCAACATTCCTCTCTCTAAAACCTGCATTTACACTATAGGAAAGCATAACCGGGGGTATAGCAGCTAACTCTTTAAACCTACCTGAAAAAGCATGGGACATATGATTTACTGCTGAGAACTAAGCATTGTGTGCAGAGATTTTGCAGCTATCTCCTTTCCTTCACTTTTTGTGCTAACATTCCTATCTCTAAAGCTAGCATTTCCTATATCGGAAAGCATAACCGAGGGTATAGCAGCTAACTCTTTGAACCTAAATGAAACAACATGGCACATATGATCTACTTCTGAGAACTGAGCATTGTGTGCAGAGATTTTGCTGCTATGTCCTTTCCGTCAGTTTTTATGCTAACATTCCTATCTCTAAAACTAGCATTTACTATATAGAAGGCATAACCGAGGTTATAGCAGCTAACTCTTTAAACCTCCTTGGAAGAAGATGTTACATGTGCTTTACTTCTTTTTTTTAAAATTTTTTATTTTATTTTATTGACTTTGTAATAATATTACATTAAATATATATATATATGAGGTCCCTTTGAACCCTACCAACCCCACCCCACCTCTCCCCACCCAGCAACACTCCCTCCCATCATCATGACACAGCCATTGCATTTGGCAAGTACATCTCTGGGCACCCCCGCACCCCATGGTCAATGGTTCACACCAAGGCCCACACTCCCCCATTCCATCCAGTAGGCCCTGTGAGGATTCACAATATCAGGTGATTGCCCCTGAAGCACCATCCAGGGCAGCTCCATGTTCCAAAGATGCCTCCACCTCTCATCTCTTCCTGCCTTTCCCCATACCCATCAGCCATCATGTCCACTTTTCTCAATCCAATGCCACCTTTTCTATGTGCACATTGGATTGGTTGTGTCCATTGCACCTCTATGTCATGAGGAGGGTCAGATTCCACCTGAATGCTGGATGCAATACTCCCACTTTCAGTTGTAATCACTCTAGGCTCCATGGTGTGGTGGTTGTCCTTCTTCAACTCCATCTTAGCTGAGTGTGGTGAGCCAAATAAGTCAGATTGTAGGCGCTGGAGTCTGTTGAGGCTCAGGACCTGACTATCACATTGTCAGTCCAGAGATTCAAATCCCCTAAATATATCTTAAACCCCGACACTCACTGCACCTCCAGCACATTAGCATGAAAGTCTTATGAAGAGAGTTCCCATCTGAGTCCAGACTCGTCACACATAAACACCAGTTCCAAAGAGGGCCATCTGACCTGGTAGTTAACCCCATTGGCCATGACCATAACTCCCATGGGTCTCTTTAGACCTCGAAGGAACCGATATCTGGGGGTTGTATCTGCTTTATCTGTCTCTCAGACTCTGCTCAGTTGTGCATAAGGGCAATCCTTCTGACAGCCTCCAGACTCTTTTTTAGAAGGTCGTAACCATATAAACTCATTTCTCCTTTCCATTTCCCCCTTACATTAGGTCAAACACCATTTTAAAGTCATGTTATTTTATGTAGACAGGGATATTCCGCTGATCCGCATTGAACCTTCCGTATGAGGTCATTTTCCAGTTGCATCATCAGTTGGTAGTTGATAGTGGTCCGTCGGTGCCAGGGAGGCTCATCCCCAGGTGTCATGTCCCACGCTGGGGGGAATGCATTGCATTTACATGCTGAGTTTGGCTTCGAGACTGGCCACCTTTGAGTAACATGAAGGCTGACAGGAGGAAATTCCCAGGCACAATGCTGCTCTAAGCCTTGTTCTTATTTTAGGCTTATCAGCTCACAAGCATAGTCATTAGCGTCATGGGCTCACTGTTGAACCCTCACTCCCTCCCGGTCCCCGCTGCTGCACCTGGGAGACTGTCACTGCTCCCCTAGGGACCATGACAGAGCACCACTGGCCAGGAACCCAGTACCCCCCCTACTGTGGTTTTTAATTGTTGCCACTATGAGTATATCCAAACATTGCCGTGCACCCTGGACATATGTTCTGTACAGCTCCCTGTCAGCCATATATCCCCTGTCAATGGTATTCCATACCAGTATTCCTCCATTGCCTTTGTTGAACCACTCTGTGATGCAGAACTCCCTGAAATTTGAAGCCCAATAAAATGTCAGGGTCCCTTACTAGGAAATGGCATATAGCGATGGGTTTAAAGGTTATATAAAGAATACGTGTTGACTTGGAAAAAATTCTACATCCTATCTTTCCCCCCCCCCCCTAATTATTGAGCTTCTCTTCACAGGAGCCCTAGACCACAGCAATGCATATATATAGTATACAGCACTCCCATACATCCACCACAAAACCTTTCCCTTCCACAGCGATAATCTTACACCCTATTCACATCATATTTACTTAACGTAATGTACAGACTCTGACACAATAGCTTTCAAACAAGGTGACATTTGTGCTTACATTGAGGTGCATACTTTAGGATACACAGTTTTTTACATTCTTAGTTATCCTATGTTTTACATTATGGTTTACATTATCAGTCTGTCATCTCCTATATGTTATGCTGTAATATTACATGTTTTATATCCATCCTTGTGTACTCTCACGAAACCCCTCTCTTACCCCCCATTTACCTTGGTTACACACATTTAACGTCCATTTTCCCTTCCACCTTGGTGCCCACAGTGACAGCTAGCCTCCGTTTCCCGAGGAGCCACTTGCAGATATAGATGGAATAGTGTTCAGGGTCTAACTTGCTCAACTGCCCCAATGCCCTGGGAGCCACCCTTTCTCTCGAGGGATACAGTTCCCTCTATTTGATGGCATTAGTCCTCCCCAGGATGTGGGTCCACCCCCACTCTAACTACTTGGGTTTCTACCCCATGGTGTCACCCACTCTGGCAGAATGAGCATTTAGACATTCCCCAGGAGCCCGTCCTGCATCAGACCCTCCCCTCCGAGCATTCTAAAGAGGTAACCCTCTTAATTATATTTTGATATGATTTTCTCGGCATTTTGCTCTCCACCAACACCTGACCCTCTCCTGTGATCGTATGATACACCTCCCTACCCCCACTTTTGGGCAATGTTACCCATCCGTCCCTCCCCAGCCACCCTCAAACCCGCAAAGCCCCAACCAAAGGCAACCCCTTGCCCCCCTTTTACCTCTTCTTTGTGTTCATACTTACCACCATCTCGTCTTAAATTCCACCCCTGCAGACATCGGCTCACATCCTTCCTCCACCCTCCGATTTCCTGTAAGCCTATCGTTCAGTCTCTTGCTATCTAGGGCAGCTTGGTTATTTCATATCATTGAGGTCATGCAGTATTTGTCCTTCAATGTCTGGGTTGCTTCACTCAACATAAGGTTCTCAAGATTCATCCATGTTATCACATGTGTTTGTAGTGTGTTTGTTCTTACAGCCATGTAGTATTCCATTGTGTGTATATACCACATTTTATTGATCCACTCATCTGTTGATGGGCATTTGGGTTGATTCCAACTTTTGGCAATAGTGAACAATGCTGCTATGAACATTGGTGTACATATATCGGTTTGTGTCCTTGTTTTCAATTCTGCTGGGTATATACCCAGCAGTGCTATTGCTGGGTCATATGGCAAATCTATGGCTAGTTTTTTGAGAAACCGCCATACTGTCCTCCAGAATGGTTGGATCCTTCTGCATTCCCACCACCAGTGGATGAGTGTTCCCCTTCCTTCACATCCTCTCCAGCACTTGTAAACTTCTGTTTTTTTCATAGCTGCCAATCTTATGGGTGTAAGATGGTATGTCATTGTAGTTTTGATTTGCATTTCCCTGATAGCTAGAGAATTGGAACATTTTTTCATGTGCTTTTTTGCCATTTGTATTTCTTCTTCGGAGAAGTGTCTGTTTAAGTCTTTTCCCATTTTTAAATGGGTTGTTTATCTTTTCATTTTCAAGATATAGGAGTTACTTACATATGCAGGTTATAAGTTTCTTATCAGATATATGATTGCCAAATTTTTTCTCCCACTGTGTGGGCTCCTTTTTACTTTCTTGACAAACTCCTATGAGGTGCAGAAGGTTTTAATTTTGCGTAAGTCCCATTTATCTATTAGTTCTTTTGCTGCTCGTGCTTTTGGTGAAATATTCATAAATCCATTTCCTATTACAAGGTCCTGTAGATATTTCCCTACACTGCTTTCTAAGGTTTTTATGGTCTTGGCTCTGATATTTAGGTCTTTGATCCATCTTGAGTTGATCTTTGTATAAGGTGTGAGATGGTAATCCTCTTTCATTCTTCTACATATGGCTATCCAGTTCCCCAGACACCATTTTTTGAATAGGCCACTCTCTCCCAGTTGAGAGGGTTTGGTGGCTTTATCAAATATTATGTGGCTGTATATGTGAGGTTCTATATCAGAGCTTTCAATTCGATTCCATTGGCCTATGTGTCTCTCCTTATGCCAATACCATGCTGTTTTCACCACCGTTGCTTTGTAGTATGTTTTGACGTCAGGTAGTGTGATTCCTCCAATTTCGTTTTTCTTTTTCAGTATGTCTTTGGCTATTCGGGGTCTCTTTCCTTTCCAAATAAATTTCATAGTTAGTTTTTCTAGTTTCTTAAAGAAGGCTGTGTTGATTTTTATTGGGATTGCATTGAAAGTGTAAATCAGTTTTGTTAGGAATGACATCATAATAATGTTCTGTCTTCCTATCCATGAACAAGGAATAGTCTTCCATTTATTCAGGTCTTCTTTGATTTCCTTGAACAATCTTGTATAGTTCTCGGTGTATAAGTTCTTTACCTCTTTAGTTAAATTTATTCCTAAGTATTTGATTTTTTTATTTACTATTGTGAATGGTATATGTTTCTTGATTTCCTCCTGATCTTGGTCATTATTGGTGTACAGAAATGCTACTGATTTTTGCGCATTGATCTTATAACCTGCAACTTTACTAAACTCATTTATGAGTTCTAGAATCTTCGTTGTGGATCTATCAGGGTTTTCTATGTATAGGATCATGTCATCTGCAAATAATGACATTTTGACTTCTTCCTTTCCAATTTGAATGCCTTTTATTTCTGGTTCTTGCCTCAGTGCTCGAGCAAGTACTTCTAAGACAATGTTAAATAGGAGCGGAGACAGTGGGCATCCTTGTCTTGTTCTTGACTTTAGAGGGAAGGAGCCTAGGATTTCTCCATTGTAAACAATATTGGCTTTACGTTTTTCATATATACTCTTTATCATGTTCAAAAAATTTCCCTGTATTCCAATCTTTTGGAGTGTTTTCATCAAGAAAGGGTGCTGTATTTTGTCAAATGCTTTTTCTGCATCAATAGATATAATCATGTGATTTTTTCCTTCAATCTGTTTATATGGTGTATTATGTTGATTGATTTTCTTATGTTGAACCATCCTTGCATACCTGGGATGAATCCCACTTGGTCCTGGTGTATAATTGGTTTAATGTGTTGTTGAATACGATCAGCAAGTATTTTGTTACGTATTTTTGCGTCTAGGTCATTAGAGAAATTGGTCTGTAATTTTCCTTTCTTGTGATGTCTTTGTTTGGCTTTGGTCCTAGGGTAATGTTGGCATCAGAGAAGGAGTTGGGTAATGTTCTTTCTGTTTCGATTTTTTGGAATAGTTTCAGCAGGATTGGTGCCAGTTCTTTCCGGAATGTTTTACAGAATTCACCTGTGAAGCCATCTGGCCCTGGGCTCTTCTTTGTTGGGAGATTTTTAATAACTGATTCTATCTCTCTGCTTGTGATTGGTTTGTTAAGATCATCAATTTCGTCTTTTGTCAATATGGGCTGCTTATGTGTTTCTAGGAATTTGTCCATTTCCTCTAGATTGTCATTTTTGTTGGAATATAGTTTTCCAAAATATCCTCTTATGATAGTCTTTATTTCTGTGGGGTCAGTGGTGATATTGCCTTTCTCATTTCTTATTTTGTGTATTTGCATCTTCTCTCTTGTTTTCTTTGTTAGTGTCACTAAAGGTTTGTCAATTTTGTTAATCTCAAAAAACAAGCTCTTGGTCTTGTTTATCTGTTCAAGTGCTTTCTTATTTTCTATTTCATTTAGTTGTGCTCTTATCTTTGTTATTTCCTTCCTTCTTCTTCCTGTTGGGTTACTTAGTTGTTGTTTTTCTAATTCCTTCAAATGTGCAGTTAGTTCTTCACTTTTTGTCTTTCTTCTTTTTTGATATATGAATTTATGGCTATAAACTTCCCTCTCAGTATTGCTTTTGCTGCATCCCATAAATTTTGGTATGTTGTGTTATCATTATCATTTGTTTCAAGGTAGTCATTGATTTCTTTTGAGATTTCCTCTTTGACCCACTGTTTTTCTAAGAGTGTGCTGTTTAATTTCCAAATCATGGTGTGAAATCTGGGCTTCTGTCCCTTGCAAATCTCCAGCTTGACTCCACTGTGGTAAGAGATAATGTTCTGTATGATTTCAATCTTTCTGAATTCGTTCAGCCTTTCTTTGTGGCCTAGCATATGATCTATCTTGGAGAATGATCCATGTGCGCTTGAGAAAAATGTATATCCTGCTGTGTTTGGGTGTAGTGATCTATATATGTCTATTAGATCCAGCTCCTCTAATATACTATTCAGATGTTTTATTTCTTGGGTGATACTCTTTTGAGACGTTCTGTCCAGAGTTGATAGTGGTGTATTAAAATCCCCCGCTATAATTGTAGATGTATCTATTCTTTCACTTAGTTTTTCCAGCGTTTGCCTGACGTATTTAGAGGCACCCTTGTTAGGGGCAAAAATATTTATGATTGTTCGATCTTCTTGACAGATTTTCCCTTTCACTAAAATGTAGTATCCTTCTTTGTCTCTCACAATTGTTTCACATTTAAAGTCTATTTTGTCTGATATTAATATAGCTACTCCTGCCTTTTCTTGGTTATTGTTAGCTTGTATGATTGTTTTCCAGCCATTCACTTTCAATCTCCATGCATCTCTGGGTCTAAGATGTGTCTCTTTTAGACAGCATACGGATGGGTCATATTTCCTTATCCAATGTCCCAGTCTGAATCTTTGATAGGTGAGTTTAATCCGTTGACATTCAGTGTTATTACTATCAAGGAATTATTTGTGTTAGCCATATTTTGATTGGATTTGTGTTTGTCATATTTTGTTTGTATATATTTTTTTTGTCTTTTTTTTTGTTGTTGTTCGTCTTATACTCTCCTCCACCTCTGCCTTTCCTGTTTTTTCCTTTCTTCCTGCAGAACTCCCTTTAGAATTTCTTGAAGGGGAGGTTTCTTGTTGGTATACTCTTTCAGTTTCTGTTTGTCTGCGAATATTTTGAACTCTCCATCATGTTTGAATGCTAGTTTAGCTGGATAGAGTATTCTTGGTTGGAAATTTTTTCCCTTTAGTTCCTTGACTATATCATACCACTGCCTTCTTGCCTCCATGGTTTCAGATGAGAAATCATCACTTAATCTAATTGAGCTTCCCTTGTACGTGATGGTTTTCTTTTCTCTTGCTGCTTTTAGGATTTTCTCTTTGTGTTGAGCATTGGATAATTTGACGAGTATATGTCTTGGGGTGGGCCTGTTGGGGTTTATGATTAGTGGAGTGCGCTGTGCTTCTTGGATATGCACATCTGTCTCTTTCAGTAGATTTGGGAAGTTTTCAGCCATTATTTCCTGCAGCACTCCTTCTGACCCCTTTCCCTTCTCTTCACCTTCTGGAATGCCTATAATACGTATGTTTGAGTGTTTTGCATTGTCATTCAGGTCCGTAAGTCCTACTTGGATTTTTTCTATCTTCTTATTGACCCCTTCTACTATCTGTTTGATTTCTGATGTACTGTCTTCCACATCACTAATTCTCTGCTCTGTCTCTTCTAGTCTGCTGATATTTGCTGCAAGTGTATTTTTGATTTCTTGAACTGTGGTGTTCATTCCCATCATATCTGTTATGTTTTTGCATATGTCTGCAATTTCCCCTCCAAGTGATGTCTTCATGTTGTTAACCTCTTTCATTACTTCGTCAAATTTGTCGGTGATAAATGTTCTGAGTTCTTTCATTGCTTGTGCCAAGTTTTGCTCCCCTTCGTGATTATTGGTTTGTTGATTGGATTCAGCCATGTTTTCCTGATTACTGGTTTGTTTAGTAGATTTTTGTTGCTTTCTGGTCATCTCTTTATCTTGACGGATTTAATCAGTTCCTTAGCTTCTTTGTCTGCTCTTGGAGGTTAATTAGCTGTTATTTTTGCGTAGGTGTTATATCTTCTCTTTGTCTCTTTTTTCTTCTTATTCTAGTTTCTTGTTGTTGGTTAAGTTCACTTTCAAGGAAAGTATTAGTGTTGGGGAAAGGCAATTGTGTAAGCAAGGGAAAAGTGTAAAGTAGTATTGGTGATATATGTTAACAGAGCAAGAATATGAGATCTGGGAGGATGGAGGTTAGATTCATGTAAATTGTGTAGAGTTATAGCAGTAGGTAGAGTACCTATTATGAGGTAGATGATTGAATATGGGAGAAATATGGTATGAGCTAAAAAGCTATTGATTTCGTGAGAGAGGGAAATAAAAAAAAAGGTAATAGTTTCAAGAGTGGATAACAGACAGAAAACAAAACATAGGTACTAGAAATTAAGATTTAGACCCTTCGTGGATCAAAGAAAGGGAGGTGGGAGGTGGAATACAGGAGAGCCAGTAGATGGTGGTGGATATCAAGATGTAGGGGAAAGAGGATAGTGTAGGTAGCCTAAATCAGTTCACACAGAAGTGAGGCAGTGGAGGATGAGAAAACCCAGCGAATGTGAGGTGTTTCCTGCCACAGCTATTGTATAATTGAGTTAAAATAAACTAAGTAGAATATGAGGGACAAGAGAGAGAGAGACAACAGAAAAAAAGAAAGAAAGAAAGAAAAAGAAAGTGGGGGGAAGGGACGAGAGGAAGAAAGTAGAAGGGGATGGGCAAAGGGTGGGGAACAGGTAGGGGAAAAAAAAAACAGATATGCACGACCCAGAATTAAAACACCCACTACACAGCACCTACCACGAAAAAAAGCCTTAAATAACTGAGTAAAAGAAAGACTTTGGGGGATACGCTGTGAGAGAAGAGTAGGGGATAATGCGGTGTTAGCAATCAGGAAATTGAAAAAAGTAAAGAATAAGTCAAAATGAAAATAAAAACAAAGCAAAATGAAACGATAAAGAAAGAACGCCAACGTTAAAGGCTAGGACATTTAAGGACCTCAGATGGACCTCAGTGCGTGATGGATTCAGGGATGGAAAGTCTGAGATATTGAGGTCTCAAGAGATGTGAGCCTCTGTGGTGTGGGCCACCAGATTTTAGGGAATTCAGACCTGGCAACCTCCAATCTGGTCTACAGGAAGCCTGGGAGCCCCACAGTGTAACAGAGCCCTCAGGGATCCCCACAGCTGGGTGCCAGCCTTAAGGGGGAAGTCAGATCCGCAAACTCTATATTATGACTGAACCCTGCAATTCATTTACTTAGCTGGGCTCATTAGTATATCTCACTTCAGCTTTTGGACAGCTCCCATCCTGTGATTCCAAACCACTGCCACTAGAGGGCGCCTCTACACCGCAGCCACTTTGCTAGGACAGATCTGAAGCCCGGCCTGTGATGCTGAAAACAGATTCGAAAACTGTATTTCCCAAGGTTCGCAAAATATTCCCTAATCAGCTTCCAGAAGTGTCCCCCTCC
The DNA here is from genome assembly GCF_030445035.2 of Dasypus novemcinctus. Classification (NCBI taxonomy): domain Eukaryota; kingdom Metazoa; phylum Chordata; class Mammalia; order Cingulata; family Dasypodidae; genus Dasypus; species Dasypus novemcinctus. The sequence goes on along the minus strand of NW_026688184.1, from coordinate 58,605 downwards.
CTTGCAGCAGCCTAAAACAACTTTCTGATTACGTCTCTATTGCCTACAGACTATTTGGGTGGAGACCGGCTGCCGGGCTTTTGGGGGCGGGGCTTCAGGCGGAAGCGCTATTGTTTATGTTCTCAATCACAAGTTTCCCCGCTTCACAACAAAACACTGTCTATCTTCCCAAATCGCTCTGCAAAGGCGACCCGCCGAATCAACCCGTGCACAGCTCGCCCAGAATTCGTGAACTCCTTAACAGCTCAGAGCCATCTAAAAGCGGTGCCGCCGGGCTGGACCGCGGTTCCCCCCACCCCCAATAGGGAGGAGCCCGTGCGTGGATCTCAGCTACAGGCAATAGAACCCAAATTATATCTAGTAGACCAATCCTCTCCATTACCTTTCCACCCAATCGATGTCCAGGCATTTCTGCCCTGCAAAAATCCCAAAAAAGGCCGGGTTTGGAGAGCCTGTAGCCGTGCCCAAAAGTCTCCTCCCGGGACCTACCACAAAGGAAAGTTCACTCAGCGACCATCTTGCCTCCTTCCCTTTCCTTCAGCTTTTGCGCTAACATTCCTATCTCTGCAACCAGCATTTACACTATAGGAAAGCATAACCGGTTGTATAGAAGATAACTCTTAAAACCTACCTGAAAAAGCATGTTACATATGATTTACTTCTGAGAACTAAGCATTGTGTGGAGAGATTTTGCAGCTATCTCCTTTCCTTCAGCTTTTGTGCTAACAAACCTATCTCTAAAACTAGCATTTCCTATATAGGTAAGCATAACCGAGGGTATAGCAGCTAACTCTTTAAACCTAAATGAAACAACATGGCATATATGATATACTTCTGAGAACTAGGCATTGTGTGCAGAGATTTTGCAGCTATCTCCTTTCCTTCAGTTTTTGTGCTAACATTCATATATCTAAAACTAGCATTTGCACTATAGGAAAGCATTACCGCGGGTATAGCACCTAACTCTTTAAACCTAAATGAAACAACATGGCACAAATGATTTACTTCTGAGAACTAAGCATTGTGTGCAGAGATTTTGCAGCTATCTCCTTTCCTTCAGTTTTTTGTGCTAACATTCCTATATCTGAAACCAGCTTTTACACTATAGGATAGCATTACCGCGGGTATAGCACCTAACTCTTAAACCTAAATAAACAGCATGGCACATATGATTTCCTTCTGAGAACTACGCATTGTGTGCAGAGATTTTGCAGCTATCTCCTTTCCTTCAGTTTTTGTGCTAACATTCCTATGACTAAAACTAGCATTTACACTATAGGAAAGCATTACTGCATTACTGCGGGTAAAGCACCTAACTCTTTAAACCTAAATGAAATAACATGGCACATATGATTTACTTCTGAGAACTAAGCATTGTGTTCACAGACTTTGCAGCTGTCTCCTTTCCTTCAGTTTTTGTGCTAAAATTCGTATCTCTAAAAGTAGCATTGTCTATATAGGAAAGCATAACGGAGGGTATAGCACCTAACTCTTTAAACCTAAATGAAACAACATGGCACATATCATTTACTTCTGAGAACTAAGAATTGTTTGCAGAGACTTTGCAGCTATCTCCTTTCCTTCAGTTTTTGTGCTAACATTCGTATCTCCAGAACTAGCATTTCCTATACAGGAAAGCATAACCGAGGGTATCGCACCTAAATCTTTAAACCTAAATGAAAGAACATGGCACGTATGATTTACTTCTGAGAACTAAGCATTGTGTGCAGAGATTTTGCAGCTATCTCCTTTCTTACAGTTTTTGTTCTAACATTACTACGTCTGCAACTAGCATTTACACTATAGGATAGCATAACCGAGGGTATAGCACCTTACTCTTTAAACCTTACTGAAACAACATGGCACATATGATTTACTTCTGAGAACTAATCATTGTGTGCACAGATTTTGCAGCTATCTCCTTTCCTTCAGGTTTGTGCTAAGATTCCTATGTCTAAATCTAGCTTTTACACTATAGGAAGGCATTACCACTCTTATAGCACCTAACTCTTTAAACCTAAATGAAACAACATGGCACATATGATTTACTTCTGAGAACTAAGCATTGTGTGCAGAGATTTTGCAGCTATTTCCTTTCCTTCAGGTTTTGGGATAACATTCATATGTCTAAAACTAGCTTTTACTCTATAGGAAAGCATTACCGCTGGTATAGCACCTAACTCTTTAAACCTAAATGAAACAACATGCCACATATGATTTACTTAGGAGAACTAAGCATTGTGTGCAGAGATTTTGCAGCTACCTCCTTTCCTTCAGTTTTTGTGCTAACATTCGTATTTCCAGAACTAGCATTTCCTATACAGGAAAGCATAACTGAGGGTATAGCACCTAACTCTTTAAACATAAATGAAACAACATGGCACATATGATTTACTTCTGAGAACTAAGCATTGTGTGCAGAGATTTTGCAGCTATCTCCTTTCCTTCAGTTTTTGTGCTAACATTCCTATGTCTAAAACTAGCATTTACACTATAGGAAAGCATTACCGCGGGTATGACACCTAACTCTTTAAACCTAAATGAAATAACATGGCACATATGATTTACTTCTGAGAACTAAGCATTGTGTGTAGAGATTTTGCTGCTGTCTCCTTTCCTTCAGTTTTTGTGCTAACATTCGTATCTCTAAAACTAGCATTTCCTACATAGGAAAGCATAACCGAGGGTATAGCACCTAACTCTTAAACCTAAATAAAACAGCATGGCACATATCATTTACTTCTGAGAACTAAGCATTGTGTGCAGAGATTTTGCAGCTATCTCCTTTCCTTCAGTTTTTGTGCTAACATTCCTATGTCTAAAACTTACATTTACACTAGAGGAAAGTATTACCGTGGGTATAGCTCCTAACTGTTTAAACCTAAATGAAACAACATGGCACATATGATTTACTTCTGCGGAGTAAGCATTGTGTGCAGAGATTTTGCAGCTATCTCCTTTCCTTCAGTTTTTGTGCTAACATTCGGACCTTTAGAACTAGCATTTCCTATACAGGAAAGCATAACCGAGGGTATAGCACATAACTCTATAAACCTAAATGAAAGAACATGGCACATATGATTTACTTCTGAGAACTAAGCATTGTGTGAGGAGATTTTGCAGCTATCTCCTTTCCTTCAGTTTTTGTGCTAACATTCGTGTTTCTAAAAATAGCATTTCCTTTATAGGAAAGCATTACAGAGGTTATAGCACCTAACTCTTTAAACCTAAGTGAAACAACATGGCACATATGATTTACTTCTGAGACTAAGCATTGTGTGCAGAGATTTTGCAGCTATCTCCTTTCCTTCAGTTTTTGTGCTAACATTCGTATCTCTAAAAGTAGCATTTCCTATATAAGAAAGCATAACCGAGGGTATAGCACCTAACACTTTAAACCTAAATGAAACAACATGGCACATATGATTTACTTCTGAGAACTACGCATTGTGTGCAGAGATTCTGCAGCTTTCTACTTTCCTTCAGTTTTTGTGCTAACATTCCTATGTCTAAAACTAGCATTTACACTACTGGAAGTCATTTCCGCTGGTATAGCACCTAACTCTTTAAACCTAAATGAAACAACATGGCACATATGATTTACTTCTGAGAACTAAGCATTGTCTTCAGAGATTTTGCAGCTATCTCCTTTCCTTCAGTTTTTGTGCTAACATTCGTATCTCTAAAAACAGAATTTCCTATATAGGAAAGCATAACCGAGGGTATAGCACCTAACTCTTTAAACTTAAATGAAACATCATGGCACATATGACTTACTTCTGAGAACTAAGCATTGTGTGCAGAGATTTTGCAGCTATCTCCTTTCCTTCAGTTTTTGTGCTAACATTCCTACATCTGAAACTAGCGTTTACACTATAGGATAGCAGACCCGAGGATGTAGCACCTAATTATTTAAACCTAACCGAAACAACATGGCACATATGATTTACTTCTGAGAAGTAAGCATTGTGTGCAGAGATTTTGCAGCTATCTCCTTTCTTTCAGTTTTTGTGCTAACAATCCTATGTCTAAAACCTGCATTTACACTATAGGAACGCATTACCGCGGGTATAGCACCTAACTGTTTAAACCTAAATGAAACAACATGGCACATATGATTTACTTCTGAGAACTAAGCATTGTGTGCAGAGATTTGCAGCTATCTCCTTTCCTTCAGTTTTTGTGCTAACATTCGTATCTCCAGAACAAGCATTTCCTATTCAGGAAAGCATAACCCAGGGTATAGCACCCAGGTCTTTAAACCTAAATGAAACAACATGGCACATATGATATACTTCTGAGAACTAAGCATTGTGTGCAGAGATTTTGCAGCTATCTCCTTTCCTTCAGTTTTTGTGCTAACATTCGTTTCTCTAAAACTAGCATTTCCTATACAGGAAAGCATAACCGAGGGTATAGGACCTAACTCTTAAACCTAAATAAAACAGCATACCACATATGATTTACTTCTGAGAACTAAGCATTGTGTGCAGAGATTTTGCAGCTATCTCCTTTCCTTCAGTTTTTGTGCTAACATTCCTATGTCTAAAACTTGCATTTACACTATAGGAAAGCATTACCGCGGGTATAGCACCTAACACTTTAATCCTAAATGAAAGAACATGGCACATATGATTTATTTCTGAGAACTAAGCATTGTGTGCAGAGATTTTGCAGCTATCTCCTTTCCTTCAGTTTTTGTGCTAACATTCCTATGTCTAAAACTTGCATTTACACTATTGGAAAGCATTCCCGCGGGTATAGCACCTAACTCTTTAAACCTAAATGAAACAACATGGCACATATCATTTACTTCTGAGAACTAAGCATTGTGTGCAGAGATTGCAGCTATCTCCTTTCCTTTGTTTTTGTGCTAATATTCGTATCTCCCGAACTAGCATTTCCTATACAGGAAAGCATAACCGAGGGTATCGCACCTTAATCTTTAAACCTAAATAAAAGAACATGGCACATATAATTTACTTCTGAGAACTAAGCATTGTGTGCAGAGATTTTGCAGCTATCTCCTTTCCTTCAGTTTTTGTGCTAACATTATTATCTCTAAAACTAGCATTTCCTATAAAGGAAAGCATAACCGAGGGTAGAGCACCTAACTCTTTAAACCTAAATGAAACAACATGGCACATATGATTTACTTCTGAGAACTACGCATTGTGTGCAGAGATTTTGCAGCTATCTCCTTTCCTTCAGTTTTGGTGCTAACATTCATATGTCTAAAACTAGCATTTACACTATAGGAAAGCAATACCGCGGGTATAGCACGTAACTCTTTAAACCTAAATGAAACATCATTGCACATATGATTTACTTCTGAGAACTTAGCATTGTGTGTAGAGATTTTGCAGCTATCTCCTTTCCTTCAGTTTTTGTGCTAACATTCGTATCTCTAAAACTAGCATTTCCTATATAGGAAAGCATACCCTAGGGTATAGCACCTAACTCTTTAAACCTAATTGAAACAACATGGCACATATGATTTACTTCTGAGAACTAAGCATTGTGTGCAGAGATTTTGCAGCTATCTAATTTCCTTCAGTTTTTGTGCTAACATTCGTATCTCTAAAACTAGCTTTTCCTATATAGGAAAGCATCACAGAGGTTATAGCACCTAACTCTTTAAACCTAAATGAAACAACATGGCACATATGATTTACTTCTGAGAACTAAGCATTGTGCGCAGAGATTTTGAAACTACCTCCTTTCCTTCAGTTTTTGTGCTAACATTCGTATCTCCAGAATTAGCATTTCCTATACAGGAAAGCATAACTGAGGGTATAGCACCTAACTCTTTAAACCTAAATGAAACAACATGGAACATATGATTTACTTCTGAGAACTAAGCATTGTGTGCAGAGATTTTGCAGCTATCTCCTTTCCTTCAGTTTTTGCGCTAACATTCGTATCTCTAGAACTAGAATTTTCTATACAGGAAAGCATAACTGAGGGTATAGTACGAAAGTCTTTAAACCTAAATGAAACAACGTGGCACATATGATACACTTCTGAGAACTAAGCATTGTGTGCAGAGATTTTGCAGCTGTCTCCTTTCCTTCAGTTTTTGTGCTAACATTCGTATCTCTAACTAGCATTTCCTACCTAGGAAATCATAACCGAGGATTTAGCACCTAACTCTTAAACCTAAATAAAACAGCATGGCATATATGATTTACTTCTGAGAACTAAGCATTGTGTGCAGAGATTTGCAGCTATCTCCTTTCCTTCAGTTTTTGTGCTAACATTCCTATTTCTAAAACTTGCATTTACACTATAGGAAAGCATTACCGCGCGTATAGCACCTAACTGTTTAAACCTAAATGAAACAACATGGCACATATGATTTACTTCTGAGAACTAAGCATTGTGTGCAGAGATTTTGCAGCTATCTCCTTTCTTTCAGTTTTTGTGCTAACATTCCTATGTCTAAAACTTGCATTTACACTATTGGAAAGCATTACCGCGGGTACAGCACCTAACTCTTTAAACCTAAATGAAACAACATGGCACATATCATTTACTTCTGAGAACTAAGCATTGTGTGCAGAGATTGCACCTATCTCCTTTCCTTTGTTTTTGTGCTAATATTCGTATCTCCAGAACTAGCATTTCCTATACAGGAAAGCATAACCGAGGGTATCGCACCTTAATTTTTAAACCTAAATAAAAGAACATGGCACATATAATTTACTTCTGAGAACTAAGCATTGTGTGCAGAGATTTTGCAGCTATCTCCTTTCCTTCAGTTTTTGTGCTAACATTATTATCTCTAAAACTAGCATTTCCTATAAACGAAAGCATAACCGAGGGTAGAGCACCTAACTCTTTAAACCTAAATGAAACAACATGGCACATATGATTTACTTCTGAGAACTACGCATTGTGGGCAGAGATTTTGCAGCTATCTCCTTTCCTTCAGTTTTGGTGCTAACATTCATATGTCTAAAACTAGCATTTACACTATAGGAAAGCAATACCGCGGGTATAGCACGTAACTCTTTAAACCTAAATGAAACATCATTGCACATATGATTTACTTCTGAGAACTTAGCATTGTGTGTAGAGATTTTGCAGCTATCTCCTTTCCTTCAGTTTTTGTGCTAACATTCGTATCTCTAAAACTAGCATTTCCTATATAGGAAAGCATACCCTAGGGTATAGCACCTAACTCTTTAAACCTAAATGAAACAACATGGCACATATGATTTACTTCTGAGAACTAAGCATTGTGTGCAGAGATTTTACAGCTATCTAATTTCCTTCAGTTTTTGTGCTAACATTCGTATCTCTAAAACTAGCTTTTCCTATATAGGAAAGCATCACAGAGGTTATAGCACCTAACTCTTTAAACCTAAATGAAACAACATGGCACATATGATTTACTTCTGAGAACTAAGCATTGTCTTCAGAGATTTTGCAGCTATCTCCTTTCCTTCAGTTTTTGTGCTAACATTCGTATCTCTAAAAACAGAATTTCCTATATAGGAAAGCATAACCGAGGGTATAGCACCTAACTCTTTAAACTTAAATCAAACATCATGGCACATATGACTTACTTCTGAGAACTAAGCATTGTGTGCAGAGATTTTGCAGCTATCTCCTTTCCTTCAGTTTTTGTGCTAACATTCCTACATCTGAAACTAGCGTTTACACTATAGGATAGCAGACCCGAGGATGTAGCACCTAATTATTTAAACCTAACCGAAACAACATGGCACATATGATTTACTTCTGAGAAGTAAGCATTGTGTGCAGAGATTTTGCAGCTATCTCCTTTCTTTCAGTTTTTGTGCTAACAATCCTATGTCTAAAACCTGCATTTACACTATAGGAACGCATTACCGCGGGTATAGCACCTAACTGTTTAAACCTAAATGAAACAACATGGCACATATGATTTACTTCTGAGAACTAAGCATTGTGTGCAGAGATTTGCAGCTATCTCCTTTCCTTCAGTTTTTGTGCTAACATTCGTATCTCCAGAACAAGCATTTCCTATTCAGGAAAGCATAACCCAGGGTATAGCACCCAGGTCTTTAAACCTAAATGAAACAACATGGCACATATGATATCCTTCTGAGAACTAAGCATTGTGTGCAGAGATTTTGCAGCTATCTCCTTTCCTTCAGTTTTTGTGCTAACATTCGTTTCTCTAAAACTAGCATTTCCTATACAGGAAAGCATAACCGAGGGTATAGGACCTAACTCTTAAACCTAAATAAAACAGCATACCACATATGATTTACTTCTGAGAACTAAGCATTGTGTGCAGAGATTTTGCAGCTATCTCCTTTCCTTCAGTTTTTGTGCTAACATTCCTATGTCTAAAACTTGCATTTACACTATAGGAAAGCATTACCACGGGTATAGCACCTAACACTTTAATCCTAAATGAAAGAACATGGCACATATGATTTATTTCTGAGAACTAAGCATTGTGTGCAGAGATTTTGCAGCTATCTCCTTTCCTTCAGTTTTTGTGCTAACATTCCTATGTCTAAAACTTGCATTTACACTATTGGAAAGCATTACCGCGGGTATAGCACCTAACTCTTTAAACCTAAATGAAACAACATGGCACATATCATTTACTTCTGAGAACTAAGCATTGTGTGCAGAGATTGCAGCTATCTCCTTTCCTTTGTTTTTGTGCTAATATTCGTATCTCCCGAACTAGCATTTCCTATACAGGAAAGCATAACCGAGGGTATCGCACCTTAATCTTTAAACCTAAATAAAAGAACATGGCACATATAATTTACTTCTGAGAACTAAGCATTGTGTGCAGAGATTTTGCAGCTATCTCCTTTCCTTCAGTTTTTGTGCTAACATTATTATCTCTAAAACTAGCATTTCCTATAAAGGAAAGCATAACCGAGGGTAGAGCACCTAACTCTTTAAACCTAAATGAAACAACATGGCACATATGATTTACTTCTGAGAACTACGCATTGTGTGCAGAGATTTTGCAGCTATCTCCTTTCCTTCAGTTTTGGTGCTAACATTCATATGTCTAAAACTAGCATTTACACTATAGGAAAGCAATACCGCGGGTATAGCACGTAACTCTTTAAACCTAAATGAAACATCATTGCACATATGATTTACTTCTGAGAACTTAGCATTGTGTGTAGAGATTTTGCAGCTATCTCCTTTCCTTCAGTTTTTGTGCTAACATTCGTATCTCTAAAACTAGCATTTCCTATATAGGAAAGCATACCCTAGGGTATAGCACCTAACTCTTTAAACCTAATTGAAACAACATGGCACATATGATTTACTTCTGAGAACTAAGCATTGTGTGCAGAGATTTTGCAGCTATCTAATTTCCTTCAGTTTTTGTGCTAACATTCGTATCTCTAAAACTAGCTTTTCCTATATAGGAAAGCATCACAGAGGTTATAGCACCTAACTCTTTAAACCTAAATGAAACAACATGGCACATATGATTTACTTCTGAGAACTAAGCATTGTGCGCAGAGATTTTGAAACTACCTCCTTTCCTTCAGTTTTTGTGCTAACATTCGTATCTCCAGAATTAGCATTTCCTATACAGGAAAGCATAACTGAGGGTATAGCACCTAACTCTTTAAACCTAAATGAAACAACATGGAACATATGATTTACTTCTGAGAACTAAGCATTGTGTGCAGAGATTTTGCAGCTATCTCCTTTCCTTCAGTTTTTGCGCTAACATTCGTATCTCTAGAACTAGAATTTTCTATACAGGAAAGCATAACTGAGGGTATAGTACGAAAGTCTTTAAACCTAAATGAAACAACGTGGCACATATGATACACTTCTGAGAACTAAGCATTGTGTGCAGAGATTTTGCAGCTGTCTCCTTTCCTTCAGTTTTTGTGCTAACATTCGTATCTCTAACTAGCATTTCCTACCTAGGAAATCATAACCGAGGATTTAGCACCTAACTCTTAAACCTAAATAAAACAGCATGGCATATATGATTTACTTCTGAGAACTAAGCATTGTGTGCAGAGATTTGCAGCTATCTCCTTTCCTTCAGTTTTTGTGCTAACATTCCTATTTCTAAAACTTGCATTTACACTATAGGAAAGCATTACCGCGCGTATAGCACCTAACTGTTTAAACCTAAATGAAACAACATGGCACATATGATTTACTTCTGAGAACTAAGCATTGTGTGCAGAGATTTTGCAGCTATCTCCTTTCTTTCAGTTTTTGTGCTAACATTCCTATGTCTAAAACTTGCATTTACACTATTGGAAAGCATTACCGCGGGTACAGCACCTAACTCTTTAAACCTAAATGAAACAACATGGCACATATCATTTACTTCTGAGAACTAAGCATTGTGTGCAGAGATTGCACCTATCTCCTTTCCTTTGTTTTTGTGCTAATATTCGTATCTCCAGAACTAGCATTTCCTATACAGGAAAGCATAACCGAGGGTATCGCACCTTAATTTTTAAACCTAAATAAAAGAACATGGCACATATAATTTACTTCTGAGAACTAAGCATTGTGTGCAGAGATTTTGCAGCTATCTCCTTTCCTTCAGTTTTTGTGCTAACATTATTATCTCTAAAACTAGCATTTCCTATAAACGAAAGCATAACCGAGGGTAGAGCACCTAACTCTTTAAACCTAAATGAAACAACATGGCACATATGATTTACTTCTGAGAACTACGCATTGTGGGCAGAGATTTTGCAGCTATCTCCTTTCCTTCAGTTTTGGTGCTAACATTCATATGTCTAAAACTAGCATTTACACTATAGGAAAGCAATACCGCGGGTATAGCACGTAACTCTTTAAACCTAAATGAAACATCATTGCACATATGATTTACTTCTGAGAACTTAGCATTGTGTGTAGAGATTTTGCAGCTATCTCCTTTCCTTCAGTTTTTGTGCTAACATTCGTATCTCTAAAACTAGCATTTCCTATATAGGAAAGCATACCCTAGGGTATAGCACCTAACTCTTTAAACCTAAATGAAACAACATGGCACATATGATTTACTTCTGAGAACTAAGCATTGTGTGCAGAGATTTTACAGCTATCTAATTTCCTTCAGTTTTTGTGCTAACATTCGTATATCTAAAACTAGCTTTTCCTATATAGGAAAGCATCACAGAGGTTATAGCACCTAACTCTTTAAACCTAAATGAAACAACATGGCACATATGATTTACTTCTGAGAACTAAGCATTGTGCACAGAGATTTTGAAACTACCTCCTTACCTTCAGTTTTTCTGCTAACATTCGTATCTCCAGAATTAGCATTTCCTATACAGGAAAGCATAACTGAGGGTATAGCACCTAACTCTTTAAACCTAAATGAAACAACATGGCACATATGATTTACTTCTGAGAACTAAGCATTGTGTGCAGAGATTTTGCAGCTATCTCCTTTCCTTCAGTTTTTGCGCTAACATTCGTATCTCCAGAACTAGAATTTTCTATACAGGAAAGCATAACTGAGGGTATAGTACGAAAGTCTTTAAACCTAAATGAAACAACGTGGCACATATGATACACTTCTGAGAACTAAGCATTGTGTGCAGAGATTTTGCAGCTGTCTCCTTTCCTTCAGTTTTTGTGCTAACATTCGTATCTCTAAAACTAGCATTTCCTACCTAGGAAATCATAACCGAGGATTTAGCACCTAACTCTTAAACCTAAATAAAACAGCATGGCATATATGATTTACTTCTGAGAACTAAGCATTGTGTGCAGAGATTTGCAGCTATCTCCTTTCCTTCAGTTTTTGTGCTAACATTCCTACAACTGAAACTATCATTTACACTATAGGATAGCATAACCGAGGGTATAGCACCTAACTATTTAAACCTAAATGAAACAACATGGCACATATCATTTACTTCTGAGGACTAAGCATTGTGTGCAGAGATTGCAGCTATCTCCTTTCCTTTGTTTTTGTGCTAACATTCGTATCCCCAGAACTAGCATTTCCTATACAGGGAAGCATAACCGAGGGTATCGCACCTAAATTTTTAAACCTAAATAAAAGAACATGGCACATATGATTTACTTTGTGAACTAAGCATTGTGTGCAGAGATTTTGCAGCTATCTCCTTTCCTTCAGTTTTTGTGCTAACATTCGTGTCTCTAAAACTGGCATTTCCTACATAGGAAAGCATAACCGCGGGTATAACAGCTAACTCTTAAACCAAAATAAAACACCATGGCACATATGATTTACTTCTGAGAACTAAGCATTGTGTGCAGAGTTTTGCAGCTATCTCCTTTCCTTCAGTTTTTGTGCTAACATTCCTATGTCTCAAACTTGCATTTACACTATAGGAAAGCATTACCGCACGTATATCACCTAACTGTTTAAACCTAAATGAAACAACATGGCACATATCATTTACTTCTGAGAACTAAGCATTGTGTGCAGAGATTTTGCAGCTATCTCCTTTCCTTCAGTTTTTGTGCTAACATTCGTACGTCCAGATATAGCATTTCCTATACAGGAATGCATAACCGAGGGTATAGCACCTAACTCTTTAAACCTAAATGAAACAAGAAGGCACATATGATTTACTTCTGAGAACTAAGCATTGTGTGCAGAGATTTTGCAGCTATCTCCTTTCCTTCAGTTTTTGTGCTAACATTCCTATGTCTAAAACTTGCATTTACACTATAGGAAAGCATTACCGCGCGTATATCACGTAACTGTTTAAACCTAAATGAAACAACATGGCACATATGATTTACTTCTGAGAACTAAGCATTGTGTGCAGAGATTTTGCAGCTATGTCCTTTCCTTCAGTTTTAGTGCTAACATTAGTACCTCCAGAACTAGCATTTCCTATACAGGAATGCGTAACCGAGGGTATAGCACCTAACTCTTTAAACCTAAATGAAAAAACATGGCACATATGATTTACTTCTGAGAACTAAGCATTGTGTGCAGAGATTTTGCAGCTATCTCCTTTCCTTCAGTTTTAGTGCTAACATTCGTATCCCAGAACTAGCATTTCCTATACAGGAAAGCATAACCGACGGTATAGCACCTAACTCTTTAAACCTAAATTAAACAACATGGCACATATGATTTACTTCTGAGAACTAAGCATTGTGTGCAGAGATTTTGCAGCTATCTCCATTCCTTCAGTTTTTGTGCTAACATTCGTATCTCTAAAACTAGCATTTCCTATATAGGAAAGCATTACCGCGGGTATAGCACCTAACTCTTTAAACCAAAATGAAACATCATGGCACATATGGTTTACTTCTGAGATCTAAACATTGTGTGCAGAGATTTTGCAGCTATCTCCTTTCCTTTAGATTTGTGCTAACAAACCTATATCTGAAACTAGCATTTACACTATAGGATAGCATTACCGCGGGTATAGCACCGAACTCTTTAAACCTAAATTAAACAACATGGCACATATGATTTACTTCTGAGACAAAGCATTGTGCGCAGAGATTTTGCAACTACCTACTTTCCTTCCTTTTTTGTGCTAACATTCCTAAGTCTAAAACTAGCATTTACACTATAGGAAAGCATTACCGCGGGTATAGCACCTAACTCTTTAAACCTAAATGAAACAACATGGCACAAATGATTTACTTCTGAGAACTAAGCATTGTGTGCAGAGATTTTGCAGCTATCTCCTATCCTTCAGTTTTTGTGCTAACATTCGTATCTCCAGAACTAGCATTTCCTATACAGGAAAGCATAACCGAGGATATCTCACCTAAATATTTAAACCTAAATGAAAGAACATGGCACCTATGATTTACTTCTGATAACTAAGCATTGTGTGCAGATATTTTGCAGCTATCTCCTTTCCTTCAGTTTTTGTGCTAACATTCCTACATCTGAAACTAGCATTTACACTATTGGATAGCATAACCGAGGGTATAGCACCTAACTCTTTAAACCTAACTGAAACAACATGGCATATATGATATACTTCTGAGAACTAGGCATTGTGTGCAGAGATTTTGCAGCTATCTCCTTTCCTTCAGGTTTTGTGCTAACATTCATATGTCTAAAACTAGCATTTGCACTATAGGAAAGCATTACCGCGGGTATAGCACCTAACTCTTTAAACCTAAATGAAACAACATTGCACATATGATTTCTTCTGGGAACTAAGCATTGTGCGCAGAGATTTTGCAGCTATCTCCTTTCCTTCAGTTTTTCTGCTAACATTCCTATGTCTGAAACTAGCTTTTACACTATAGGATAGCATTACCGCGGGTATACACATAACTCTTTAAACCTAAATGAAACAACATGGCACATATGATTTACTTCTGAGAACTAAGCATTGTGTGCAGAGATTTTGCAGCTATTTCCTTTCCTTCAGTTTTTTGTGCTAACATTCATATGTCTAAAACTAGCTTTTACTCTATAGGAAAGCATTACCGCTGGTATAGCACCTAACTCTTTAAACCTAAATGAAACAACATGCCACATATGATTTACTTAGGAAAATTAAGCATTGTGTGCAGAGATTTTGCAGCTACCTCCTTTCCTTCAGTTTTTGTGCTAACATTCGTATTTCCAGAACTAGCATTTCCTATACAGGAAAGCATAAATGAGGGTATAGCACCTAACTCTTTAAACATAAATGAAACAACATGGCACATATGATTTCCTTCTGAGAACTAAGCATTGTGTGCAGAGATTTTGCAGCTATCTCCTTTCCTTCAGTTTTTGTGCTAACATTCCTATGTCTAAAACTAGCATTTACACTATAGGAAAGCATTACCGCGGGTATAGCACCTAACTCTTTAAACCTAAATGAAACAACATGGCACATATGATTTACTTCTGAGATCTAAGCATTGTGTGCAGAGATTTTACAGTTATCTCCTTTCCTTCACTTTTTGTGCGAACATTCGTACCTGCAGAACTAGCATTTCCTATACAGGAAAGCATACCCGAGGGTATAGCACATAACTCTTTAAACCTAAATGAAACAACATGGCCCATATGATTTACTTCTGAGAACTAAGCATTGTGTGCAGAGATTGCAGCTATCTCCTTTCCTTTGTTTTTGTGCTAACATTCCTATATATGAAACTAGCTTTTACACTATAGGTTAGCATTACCGTGGAAATAGCACCTAACTATTTAAACCTAAATGAAACAAGATGGCACATATGATTTACTTCTGAAACTAAGCATTGTGTGCAGAGATTTTGCAGCTATCTCCTTTCCTTCAGTTTTTGTGCTAACATTCGTATCTGCAGAACTAGCATTTCCTGTACACGAAAGCATAACTGAGGGTATAGCACCTAACTCTTTAAACCTAAATGAAAAAATATGGCACATATGATTTACTTCTGAGAACTAAGCATTTTGTGCAGAGATTTTGCAGCTATCTCCTTTCCTTCAGTTTTTGTGCTAACATTCCTATGTCTAAAACTTGCATTTACACTATAGGAGAGCATAACCGTGGGTATAGCACCTAACTGTTTAAACCTAAATGAAACAACATGGCACATATGATATACTTCTGAGAACTAAGCATTGTGTTTAGAGATTTTGCAGCTACCTCCTTTCCTTCAGTTTTTGTGCTAACATTAGTACCTCCAGAACTAGCATTTCCTATACAGGAAAGAAAAACCGAGGGTATAGCACATAACTCTTTAAAACTAAATGAAACAACATGGCACCTATCATTTACTTTTGAGAACTATGCATTGTGTGCAGAGATTTTGCAGCTATCTCCTTTCTTTGTTTTTGTGCTAACATTCGTATCTACAGGACTAGCATTTCCTATACAGGAAAGCATAACCGAGGGTATTGCACCTAAATCTTTAAACCTAAATGAAAGAAAATGGCACATATGATTTACTTCTGAGAACTAAGCATTGTGCGCAGAGATTTTGCAGCTACCTCCTTTCCTTCAGTTTTTGTGCAAACATTCGTATCTCTAAAACTAGCATTTCCTACATAGGAAGCACAACCGAGGGTATAGCACCTAACTCTTAAACCTAAATAAAACAGCATGGCACATATGATTTACTCCTGAGAACTAAGCATTGTCTGCAGAGATTTTGCAGCTATCTCCTTTCCTTCAGTTTTTGTGGTAACATTCCTATGTCTAAAACTTGCATTTACACTATAGGAAAGCATTACCGCGAGTATAGCACCTAACTGTTTAAACCTAAATGAAACAACATGGCACATATGATTTACTTCTGAGAACTAAGCATTGTGTGCAGAGATTATGCAGCTATCTCCTTTCCTTCAGTTTTTGTGCTAACATTCGTATCTGTAAAACTAGAATTTCCTATATAGGAAAGCATAACCGTAGGTATAGCACCTAAATATTTAAACCTAAATGAAAGAACATGGCACATATGATTTACTTCTGAGAACTAAGCATTGTGTGCAGAGATTTTGCAGCTATCTCCTTTCCTTCAGTTTTTGTGCTAACATTCCTATGTCTAAAACTAGCATTTACACTATAGGAAGGCATTACCGCTTGTATAGCACCTAACTCTTTAAACCTAAATGAAACAACATGGCAGATATGATTTACTTCTGAGAACTAAGCATTGTGTGCAGAGATTTTGAAGCTATCTCCTTTCCTTCAGTTTTTGTGCTAACATTCGTATCTCCAGAACTAGCATTTCCTATACAGGAAAGCATAACCGAGGATATAGCACTTAACTCTTTAAACCTAAATGAAACAACATGGCACATATGATATACTTCTGAGAACTAAGCATTGTGTGCGGAGATTTTGCAGCTATCTCCTTTCCTTCAGTTTTTGTGCTAACATTCCTGTGTCTAAAAGAAGCATTTACACTATAGGAAAGCATTACCGCGAGTATAGCACCTAACTCTTTAAGCCTAAATGAAACAACATGGCACATATCATTTACTTCTGAGAACTAAGCATTGTGTGCAGAGATTTTGCAGCTTTCTCCTTTCCTTCAGTTTTTGTGCTAACATTTGTATCTCTAAAACTAGCATTTCCTACATAGAAAAGCATAACCGAGGGTATAGCACCTAACTCTTAAACCTAAATAAAACAGCACGGCATATATGATTTACTTCTGAGAACTACGCATTGCGTGCAGAGATTTTGCAGCTATCTCCTTTCCTTCAGTTTTTGTGCTAACATTCCTATGTCTAAAATTAGCATTTACACTACAGGAAAGCATTACCGCGGGTATAGCACCCAACTCTTTAAACCTAAATGAAACAACAGGGCACATATGATTTACTTCTGTAAACCAAGCATTGTGTGCAGAGAATTTGCACCTACCTCCTTTCCTTGAGTTTTTTTGTTAACATTCCTATTTCCAGAACTAGCATTTCCTATACAGGAATGTATAACCGACAGTATAGCACCTAACTCATTAAACCTAAATGAAACAACATGGCACATATGATTTATTTCTGATGTCTAAGCATTGTGTGCAGAGAATTTGCAGCTATCTGCTTTCCTTTAGTTTCTGTGCTAACAAAATTATGTCTGAAACTGGCATTTACACTGTAGGATAGCATTACCGCAGGTATAGCACCTAACTCCTTAAACCTAAATGAAACAACCTGGCACATATGATTTCCTTCTGAGAACTAAGCTTTGTGTGCAGAGATTTTGCAGCTATCTCCTTTCCTTCAGTTTTTGTGCTATCATTACTACATCTGAAACTAGCCTTTACACTATAGGATAGCATAACCGAGGGTATAGCACCTAACACTTTAAACCTAACTGAAACAACATGGCACATATGATTTACTTCTGAGAACTAAGCATTTTGTGCACAGATTTTGCAGCTATCTCCTTTCCTTCAGTTTTTGTGCTAACATACCTATGTCTAAAACAAGCTTTTACACTATAGGAAGGCATTACCACTATTATAGCACCTAACTCTTTAAACCTATATGAAACAACATGGCACATATGATTTACTTCTGGGAACTAACCATTGTGTGCAGAGATTTTGCAGCTATCACCTTTCCTTCAGTTTTTGTGCTAACATTCGTATCTCTAAAACTAGCAATTCCTATATAGGAAAGCATAACCTAGGGTAGAGCACCTAACTCTTTAAACCTAAATGAAACAACATGGCACATATGATTTTCTTCTGAGAACTCAGCATTGTGTGCAGAGATTTTGCAGCTATCTCCTTTTCTTCAGTTTTTGTGCTAACATTCGTATCTCCGGAACTAGCATTTCCTATACAGGAAAGCATAACCCAGGGTATAGCACCTAACTCTTTAAACCTAAATGAAACAACATGGCACATATGATATACTTCTGAGAACTAAGCATTGTGTGCAGAGATTTTGCAGCTATCTCCTTTCCTTCAGTTTTTGTGCTAACATTCGTATCTCTAAAACTAGCATTTCCTACATAGGAAAGCATAACCGAGGGTATAGGACCTAACTCGTAAACCTAAATAAAACAGCATAGCACATATAATTTACTTCTGAGAACTAAGCATTGTGTGCAGAGATTTTGCAGCTATCTCCTTCCCTTCAGTTTTTGTGCTAACATTCCTATGTCTTAAACTAGCATTTACACTATAGGAAAGCATTACCGCGGGTATAGCACCTAACTCTTTAAACCAAAATGAAATAACATGGCACATATGATTTACTTCTGAGAACTAAGCATTGTGTGCAGAGATTTTGCAGCTGTCTCCTTTCCTTCAGTTTTTGTGCTAACATTCCTATCTCTAAAACTGGCATTTCCTACATAGGAAAGCATAACCGAGGGTATAGCACCTAACTCTTTAAACCTAAATGAAATAACATGTCACATATGATTTACTTCTGAGAACTAAGCATTGTGTGCAGAGATTTTGCAGCTATCTCCTTTCCTTCAGTTTTTGTGCTAAAATTCGTATCTCTAAAACTACCCATTCCTACATAGGAAAGCACAACCGAGGGTATAGCACCTAACTCTTAAACCTAAATAAAACAGCATGGCATATATGATTTACTTCTGAGAACTAAGCATTGTGTGCAGAGATTTTGCAGCTATCTCCTTTCCTTCAGTTTTTGTGTTAACATTCCTATGTCTAAAACTAGCATTTACAGTATTGGAAAGCATTACCGCGGGTATAGCACCTAACTCTTTAAACCTAAATGAAACAACATTGCACATATGATTTACTTGGGAGAACTAAGCATTGTGTGCAGAGATTTTGCAGCTATCTCCTTTCCTTCAGTTTTTGTGCTAACATTTGTATCTCTAAAACTAGCATTTCCTATATAGGAAAGCATAACCTAGGGTATAGCACCTAACTCTTTAAACCTAAATGAAACAACATGGCACATATGATTTACTTCTGAGATCTAAACATTGTGTGCAGAGATTTTGCAGCTATCTCCTTTCCTTTAGTTTTTGTGCTAACAAAACTATATCTGAAACTAGCATTTACACTAAAGGATAGCATTAGCGCGGGTATAGCACCGAACTCTTTAAACCTAAATGAAACAACATCGCACATATGATTTACTTCTGCGAACAAAGCATTGTGTGCACAGATTTTGCAGCTATCTCCTTTCCTTCAGTTTTTGTGCGACCATTCCTATATCTGAAACTAGCTTTTACAGGATAGCATTACCGCGTGTATAGTACCTAACTCTTTAAACCTAAATGAAACAACATGGCACATATGATTTCCTTCTGAGAACTAAGCATTGTGTGCAGAGATTTTGCAGCTATCTCCTTTCCTTCAGTTTTTGTGCTAACATTCCTATCTGTAAAACTAGCATTTACACTATAGGAAAGCATTACCGCGGGTATAGCACCTAACTCTTTAAACCTAAATGAAACAACATGGCACATATGATTTACTTCTGAGATCTAAGCATTGTGTGCAGAGATTTTACAGTTATCTCCTTTCCTTCACTTTTTGTGCTAACATTCGTACCTGCAGAACTAGCATTTCCTATACAGGAAAGCATACCCGAGGGTATAGCACAGAACTCTTTAAACCTAAATGAAACAACATGGCCCATATGATTTACTTCTGAGGACTAAGCATTGTGTGCAGAGATTGCAGCTATCTCCTTTCCTTTGTTTTTGTGCTAACATTCCTATATATGAAACTAGCATTTACACTATAGGTTAGCATTACCGCGGAAATAGCACCTAACTCTTTAAACCTAAATGAAACAAGATGGCACATATGATTTACTTCTGAAACTAAGCATTGTGTGCAGAGATTTTGCAGCTATCTCCTTTCCTTCAGTTTTTGTGCTAACATTCGTATCTGCAGAACTAGCATTTCCTGTACACGAAAGCATAACTGAGGGTATAGCACCTAACTCTTTAAACCTAAATGAAACAATATGGCACATATGATTTACTTCTGATAACTAAGCATTGTGTGCAGAGATTTTGCAGCTATCTCCTTTCCTTCAGTTTTTGTGCTAACATTCCTATGTCTAAAACTTGCATTTACACTATAGGAGAGCATAACCGTGGGTATAGCACCTAACTGTTTAAACCTAAATGAAACAACATGGCACATATGATATATTTCTGAGAACTAAGCATTGTGTTTAGAGATTTTGCAGCTACCTCCTTTCCTTCAGTTTTTGTGCTAACATTAGTACCTCCAGAACTAGCATTTCCTATACAGGAAAGAAAAACCGAGGGTAAAGCACATAACTCTTTAAACCTAAATGAAACAACATGGCACATATGATTTACTTCTGAGAACTAAGCATGGTGTGCAGAGATTTTGCAGCTATCTCCTTTCCTTCAGTTTTTGTGCTAACATTCCTATGTCTAAAACTAGCATTTACACTATAGGAAGGCATTACCGCTGGTATAGCACCTAACTCTTTAAACCTAAATGAAACAACATGGCAGATATGATTTACTTCTGAGAACTAAGCATTGTGTGCAGAGATTTTGAAGCTATCTCCTTTCCTTCAGTTTTTGTGCTAACATTCGTATCTCCAGAACTAGCATTTCCTATACAGGAAAGCATAACCGAGGATATAGCACTGAACTCTTTAAACCTAAATGAAACAACATGGCACATATGATATACTTCTGAGAACTAAGCATTGTGTGCAGAGATTTTGCAGCTATCTCCTTTCCTTCAGTTTTTGTGCTAACATTCCTGTGTCTAAAAGAAGCATTTACACTATAGGAAAGCATTACCGCGAGTATAGCACCTAACTCTTTAAGCCTAAATGAAACAACATGGCACATATCATTTACTTCTGAGAACTAAGCATTGTGTGCAGAGATTTTGCAGCTGTCTCCTTTCCTTCAGTTTTTGTGCTAACATTTGTATCTCTAAAACTAGCATTTCCTACATAGGAAAGCATAACCGAGGGTATATCACCTAACTCTTAAACCTAAATAAAACAGCACGGCATATATGATTTACTTCTGAGAACTACGCATTGCGTGCAGAGATTTTGCAGCTATCTCCTTTCCTTCAGTTTTTGTGCTAACATTCCTATGTCTAAAATTAGCATTTACACTACAGGAAAGCATTACCGCTGGTATAGCACCCAACTCTTTAAACCTAAATGAAACATCATGACACATATCATTTACTTCTGAGAACTAAGCATTGTGTGCAGAGATTTTGCAGCTATCTCATTTCCTTTGTTTTTGTGCTAACATTCGTATCTACAGGACTAGCATTTCTTATACAGGAAAGCATAACCGAGGGTATTGTACCTAAATCTTTAAACCTAAATGAAAGAACATGGCACATATGATTTACTTCTGAGAACTAAGCATTGTGTGCAGAGATTTTGCAGCTATCTCCTTTCCTTCAGTTTTTGTGCTAACATTCGTATATCTGAAACTAGCATTTACACTATAGGAAGGCATTACCACTGGTATAGCACCTAACATTTTAAACGTAAATGAAATAACATGGCACATATGATTTCCTTCTGAGAACTAAGCATTGTGTGCAGAGATTTTGCAGCTATCTCCTTTCCTTCAGTTTTTGTGATAACATTCATAAGTCTTAAACTAGCATTTACTCTATAGGAAAGCATTACCGCTGGTATAGCACCTAACTCTTTAAACCTAAATGAAACAACATGGCACATATGATTTACTTCGGAGAACTAAGCATTGTGCGCAGAGATTTTGCAGCTACCTACTTTCCTTCAGTTTTTGTGCTAACATTCGGATCTCTAAAACTAGCATTTCCTACATAGGAAGCATAACCGAGGGTATAGCACCTAACTCTTAAACCTAAATAAAACAGCATGGCACATATGATTTACTCCTTAGAACTAAGCATTGTGTGCAGAGATTTTGCAGCTATCTCCTTTCCTTCAGTTTTTGTGCTAACATTCCTATGTCTAAAACTTGCATTTACACTATAGGAAAGCATTACCGCGCGTATATCACCTAACTCTTTAAACCTAAATGAAACAACATGGCACATATGATTTATTTCTGAGAACTAAGCATTGTGTGCAGAGATTTTGCAGCTATCTCCTTTCCTTCAGTTTTTGTGCTAACATTAGTACCTCCAGAACTAGCATTTCCTATACAGGAAAGCATAACCGAGGGTAAAGCACATAACTCTTTAAACCTAAATGAAACAACATGGCACATATGATTTACTTCTGAGAACTAAGCATGGTGTGCAGAGATTTTGCAGCTATCTCCTTTCCTTCAGTTTTTGTGCTAACATTCCTATGTCTAAAATTAGCATTTACACTACAGGAAAGCATTACCGCGGGTATAGCACCCAACTCTTTAAACCTAAATGAAACATCATGGCACATATCATTTACTTCTGAGAACTAAGCATTTTGTGCAGAGATTTTGCAGCTATCTCCTTTCCTTCAGTTTTTGTGCTAAGATTCGTACCTCCAGAACTAGCATTTCCTATACAGGAAAGCATAACCGAGGGTAAAGCACATAACTCTTTAAACCTAAATGAAACAACATGGCACATATGATTTACTTCTGAGAACTAAGCATGGTGTGCAGAGATTTTGCAGCTATCTCCTTTCCTTCAGTTTTTGTGCTAACATTCGTATCTCTAAAAGGAGCATATCCTATATAGGAAAGCATAACCGAGGGTATAGCACCTAACTCTTTAAACCTAAATGAAACAACATGGCACATATGATTTACTTCTGAGAACTACGCATTGTGTGTAGAGATTTTGCAGCTATCTCCTTTCCTTCAGTTTTTGTGCTAACATTCCTACATCTGAAACTAGCTTTTACACTATAGAATAGCATAACCGAGGGTATAGCACCTAACTCTTTAAACCTAACTGAAACAACATGGCACATATGATTGTCTTCTGAGAACAAAGCATTGTGTGCAGAGATTTGGCAGCTGTCTCCTTTCCTTCATTTTTTGTGCTAACATTCGTATCTCTATAAGTAGCATTTCCTATACAGGAAAGAAAAACCGAGGGTATAGCACATAACTCTTTAAACCTAAATGAAACAACATGGCACCTATCATTTACTTTTGAGAACTATGCATTGTGTGCAGAGATTTTGCAGCTATCTCCTTTCCTTTGTTTTTGTGCTAACATTCGTATCTACAGGACTAGCATTTCCTATACAGGAAAGCATAACCGAGGGTATTGCACCTAAATCTTTAAACCTAAATGAAAGAACATGGCATATATGATTTACTTCTGAGAACTACGCATTGTGTGCAGAGATTTTGCAGCTATCTCCTTTCCTTCAGTTTTTGTGCTAACATTCCTATGTCTAAAACTAGCATTTACACTACAGGAAAGCATTACCGCGGGTATAGCACCTAACTCTTTAAACCTAAATGAAACATCATGGCACATATCATTTACTTCTGAGAACTAAGCATTGTGTGCAGAGATTTTGCAGCTATCTCATTTCCTTTGTTTTTGTGCTAACATTCGTATCTACAGGACTAGCATTTCTTATACAGGAAAGCATAACCGAGGGTATTGCACCTAAACCTTTAAACCTAAATGAAAGAACATGGCACATATGATTTACTTCTGAGAACTAAGCATTGTGTGCAGAGATTTTGCAGCTATCTCCTTTCCTTCAGTTTTTGTGCTAACATTCCTACATTTGAAACTAGCTTTTACACTATAGAATAGCATAACCGAGGGTATAGCACCTAACTCTTTAAACCTAACTGAAACAACATGGCACATATGATTGTCTTCTGAGAACAAAGCATTGTGTGCAGAGATTGGGCAGCTGTCTCTTTTCCTTCAGTTTTTGTGCTAACATTCGTATCTCTATAAGTAGCATTTCCTATATAGGAAAGCATAACCGAGGGTATAGCGCCTAACACTTTAAACCTAAATGAAACAACATGGCACATATGATTTACTTCTGAGAACTACACATTGTGTGCAGAGAGTTTGCAGCTATCTCCTTTCCTTCAGTTTTTGTGCTAACACTCCTATGTCTAAAACTAGCATTTACACTATAGGAAAGCATTACCGCGGGTATAGCACCTAACTCTTTAAACCTAAATGAAACAACATTACACATATGATTTACTTCTGGGAACTAAGCATTGTGTGCAGAGATTTTGCAGCTCTCTCCTTTCCTTCAGTTTTTGTGCTAACATTTGTATCTCCAGAACTAGCTTTTCCTATACAGGAAAGCCTAACCGAGGGTATAGCACATAACTCTTTAAACCTAAATGAAACAACATGACACATATGATTTACTTCTGAGAAATAAGCATTGTGTGCAGAGATTTTGCAGCTATCTCCTTTCCTTCAGTTTTTGTGCTAACATTCATATGTCTAAAACTAGCATTTACACTATAGGAAAGCATTACCGCGGGTATAGCACCTAAGTCTTTAAACCTAAATCAAACAACATTGCACATATGATTTACTTCTGAGAACTAAGCATTGTGTGCAGAGATTTTGCAGCTATCTCCTTTCCTTCAGTTTTTGTGCTAACATTCGTATCTCTAAACCTAGCATTTCCTGTATAGGAAAGCATAACCGAGGGTATAGCACCTAACTCTTTAAACCTAAATGAAACAACATGGCACATATGATTTACTTCTGAGAACTAAGCATTGTGTGCAGAGATTTTGCAGCTATCTCCTTTCCTTCAGTTTTTGTGCTAACATTCGTACCTGCAGAACTAGCATTTACTATACAGGAAAGCATACCCAAGGGTATAGCACATAACTCTTTAAACCTAAATGAAACAACATGGCACATATGATTTACTTCTGAGAACTAAGCACTGTGTGCAGAGATTTTGCAGCTATCTCCTTTCCTTCAGTTTTTGTGCTAACATTCTTATCTCTAAAACTAGCATTTCCTATAAAGGAAAGCATAACCGAGGGTATAGCACCTAACTATTTAAACCTAAATGAAACAACATGGCACATATGATTTACTTCTGAGAACTACGCATTGTGTGCAGAGATTTTGCAGCTATCTCCTTTCCTTCAGTTTTTGTGCTAACATTCATATGTCTAAAACTAGCATTTACACTATAGGAAAGCATTACCGCGGGTATAGCACCTAACTCTTTAAACCTAAATCAAACAACATTGCACATATGATTTACTTCTGAGAACTAAGCATTGTGTGCAGAGATTTTGCAGCTATCTCCTTTCCTTCAGTTTTTGTGCTAACATTCGTATCTCTAAACCTAGCATTTCCTGTATAGGAAAGCATAACCGAGGGTATAGCACCTAACTCTTTAAACCTAAATGAAACAACATGGCACATATGATTTACTTCTGAGAAATAAGCATTGTGTGCAGAGATTTTGCAGCTATCTCCTTTCCTTCATTTTTTGTGCTAACATTCGTATCTCTAAAAGTAGCATTTCCTATATAGGAAAGCATAACCGAGGGTATAGCACCTAACTCTTTAAACCTAAATGAAACAACATGGCACATATGATTTACTTCTGAGAACTACGCATTGTGTGCAGAGATTTTGCAGCTATTTTCCTTCCTTCAGTTTTTGTGCTAACATTCCTATGTCTAAAACTAGCATTTACACTATAGGAAAGCATTACCGCGGGTAGAGCACCTAACTCTTTAAACATAAATGAAACAACATGGCACATATCATTTATTTCTGAGAAGTAAGCACTGTGTGCAGAGATTTTGCAGCTGTCTCCTTTCCTTCAGTTTTTGTGCTAACATTCGTATCTCAAAAACTAGCATTTCCTACATTGGAAAGCATAACCGAGGGTAGAGCACCTAACTCTTAAACCTAAATAAAACGGCATGGCATATATGATTTCCTTCTGAGAACTAAGCATTGTGTGCAGAGATTTGCAGGTATCTCCTTTCCTTCAGTTTTTGTGCTAACATTCCTATGTCTCAAACTTGCATTTACACTATAGGAAAGCATTGACGCGGGTATAGCACTTATCTGTTTAAACCTAAATGAAACAACATGGCACATATGATTTACTTCTGAGAACTAAGCATTTTGTGCAGAGATTTTGCAGCTATCTCCTTTCCTTCAGTTTTTGTGCTAACATTCGTATCCCCAGAACTAGCATTTCCTATACAAGGAAGCATAACCGAGGGTATAGGACCTAACTCTTAAACCTAAATAAAACTGCATAGCACATATGATTTACTTCTGAGAACTAAGTATTGTGTGCAGAGATTTTGCAGCTATCTCCTTTCCTTCAGTTTTTGTGCTAACATTCCTATGTCTAAAACTTGCATTTACACTATAGGAAAGAATTACCGCGGGTATAGCACTCATCTGTTTAAACCTAAAAGAAACAACATGGCACATATGATTTACTTTGAGAACTAAGCATTGTGTGCAGAGATTTTTCAGCTATCTCCTTTCCTTCAGTTTTTGTGCTAACATTCGTACCTCCAGAACTAGCATTTCCTATACAGGAAAGCCTAAACGAGGGTATAGCACATAACTCTTTAAACCTAAATGAAACAACATGGCACATGTGATTTACTTCTGAGAGCTAAGCATTGTGTGCAGAGATTTTGCAGCTATCTCCTTTCCTTCAGTTTTTGTGCTAACATTCGTATCTCTAAAACTAGCATTTCCTACATAGGAAAGCATAACCGAGGGTATAGCACCTAACTCTTTAAACCTAAATGAAACAACATGACACATATAATTTACTTCTGAGAACTAAGCATTGCGTACAGAGATTTTGCAGCTATCTCCTTTCCTTCAGTTTTTGTGCTAACATTCGTATCTCTAAAAATAGCATTTCCTTTATAGGAAAGCATCATAGAGGTTATAGCACCTAACTCTTTAAACCTAAATGAAACAACATGGCACATATGATTTACTTCTGAAGAACTAAGCATTGTGTGTAGAGATTTTGCAGTTATCTCCTATCCTTCAGTTTTTGTGCTAACATTCGTACCTGCAGAACTAGCATTTCCTATACAGGAAAGCATACCCGAGGGTATAGCACATAACTCTTTAAACCTAAATGAAACAACATGGCACATATGATTTACTTCTGAGAACTAAGCATTGTGTGCAGAGATTTTGCAGCTATCTCCTTTCCTTCAGTTTTTGTGCTAACATTCATATGTCTAAAACTAGCATTTACACTATAGGAAAGCATTACCGCGGGTATAGCACCTAACTCTTTAAACCTAAATCAAACAACATTGCACATATGATTTACTTCTGAGAACTAAGCATTGTGTGCAGAGATTTTGCAGCTATCTCCTTTCCTTCAGTTTTTGTGCTAACATTCGTATCTCTAAACCTAGCATTTCCTATATAGGAAAGCATAACCTAGGGTATAGCACCTAACTCTTTAAACCTAAATGAAACAACATGGCACATATGATTTATTTCTGAGAAATAAGCATTGTGTTCAGAGATTTTGCAGCTATCTCCTTTCCTTCATTTTTTGTGCTAACATTCGTATCTCTAAAAGTAGCATATCCTATAAAGGAAAGCATAACCCAGGGTATAGCACCTAACTCTTTAAACCTAAATGAAACAACATGGCACATATGATTTACTTCTGAGAACTACGCATTGTGTGCAGAGATTTTGCAGCTATCTCCTTTCCTTCAGTTTTTGTGCTAACATTCATATCTCTAAACCTAGCATTTCCTATATAGGAAAGCATAACCTTGGGTATAGCACCTAACTCTTTAAACCTAAATGAAACAACATGGCACATATGATTTACTTCTGAGAAATAAGCATTGTGTGCAGAGATTTTGCAGCTATCTCCTTTCCTTCATTTTTTGTGCTAACATTCGTATCTCTAAAAGTAGCATTTCCTATATAGGAAAGCATAACCGAGGGTATAGCACCTAACTCTTTAAACCTAAATGAAACAACATGGCACATATGATTTACTTCTGAGAACTATGCATTGTGTGCAGAGATTTTGCAGCTATCTCCTTTCCTTCAGTTTTTGTGCTAACATTCCTATGTCTAAAACTAGCATTTACACTATAGGAAAGCATTACCGCAGGTATAGCACCTAACTCTTTAAACATAAATGAAACAAGATGGCACATATCATTTACTTCTGAGAAGTAAGCACTGTGTGCAGAGATTTTGCAGCTGTCTCCTTTCCTTCAGTTTTTGTGCTAACATTCGTATCTCTAAAACTAGCATTTCCTACATAGGAAAGCATAACCGAGGGTAGAGCACCTAACACTTAAACCTAAATAAAACAACATGGCATATATGATTTCCTTCTGAGAACTAAGCATTGTGTGCAGAGATTTGCAGCTATCTCCTTTCCTTGAGTTTTTGTGCGAACATTCCTATGTCTCAAAGTTGCATTTACACTATAGGAAAGCATTACCGCACGTATAGCACCTAACTGTTTAAACCTAAATGAAACAACATGGCACATATGATTTCCTTCTCAGAACTAAGCATTGTGTGCAGAGATTTTGCAGCTATTTCCTTTCCTTCAGTTTTTGTGCTAACATTCGTGCCTCCAGAACTAGCATTTCCTATACAGGAATGCATAACCGAGGGTATAGCACCTAACTCTTTAAACCTAAATGAAACAAAAAGGCACATATGATTTACTTTTGAGAACTAAGCATTGTGTGCAGAGATTTTGCAGCTATCTCCTTTCCTTCAGTTTTTGTGCTAACATTCGTATCTCTAAAAGTAAGCTTTCCTATATAGGAAAGCATAACTGAGGGTATAGCACCTAACTCTTTAAACCTAAATGAAACAACATGGCACATATGATTTACTTCTGAGAACTACGCATTGTGTGCAGAGATTTTGCAGCTATCTCCTTTCCTTCAGTTTTTGTGCTAACATTCCTACATTTGAAACTAGCATTTACCCTATAGGATAGCATAACCGAGGGTATAGCACCTAACTCTTTAAACCTAAATGAAACAACATGGCACATATGATTTACTTCTGAGAACTAAGCATTGTGTGCAGAGATTTTTCAGCTATATCCTTTCCTTCCGTTTTTGTGCTAACATTCATATGTCTAAAACTAGCATTTACACTATAGGAAAGCATTACCGCGGGTATAGCACCTAACTCTTTAAACCTAAATGAAACAACATTGCACATATGATTTACTCTGAGAACTAAGCATTGTGTGCAGAGATTTTGCAGGTATCTCCTTTCATTCAGTTTTTGTGCTAACATACGTATCTCCGGAAATAGCATTTCCTATACAGGAAAGCATAACCGAGGGTATAGCACCTAACTCTTAAACTTAATGAAACAACATGGCACATATGATATACTTCTGAGAACTAAGCATTGTGTGCAGAGATTTTTCAGCTATCTCCTTTCCTTCAGTTTTTGTGCTAACTTTCGTATCTCCAGAACTAGCATTTCCTATACAGGAAAGCATAACTGATGGTATAGAACCTAACTCTTTAAACCTAAATGAAACAACATGGCACATATGATTTACTTCTGAGAACTAAGAATTGTGCGCAAAGGTTTTGCAGCTATCTCCTTTCCTTCAGTTTTTGGGCTAACATTCCTATGTCTAAAACTTGCATTTACACTATAGGAAAGCATTACCGCGGGTATAGAACTTATCTGTTTAAACCTAAATGAAACAACATGGCACATATGATTTACTTCTGAGAACTAAGCATTGTGTGCAGAGATTTTGCAGCTATCTCCTTTCCTTAAGTTTTTGTGGTAACATTCGTACCTCCAGAACAAGCATTTCCTATACAGGAAAGCATAACCGAGGGTATAGCACATAACTCTTTAAACCTAAATGAAACAACATGGCACATATGATTTACTTCTGAGAACTACGCATTGTGTGCAGAGATTTTGCAGCTATCTCCTTTCCTTCAGTTTTTGTGCTAACATTCATATATCTAAAACTAGCATTTACACTATAGGAAAGCATTACCGCGGGTATAGCACCTAACTCTTTAAACCTAAATCAAACAACATTGCACACATGATTTACTTCTGAGAACTAAGCATTGTGTGCAGAGATTTTGCAGCTTTCTCCTTTCCTTCAGTTTTTGTGCTAACATTCGTATCTCTAAAACTAGCATTTCATATATAGGAAAGCTTCACAGAGGTTATAGCACCTAACTCTTTAAACCTAAATGAAACAACATGGCACATATGATTTACTTCGGAGAACTAAGCATTGTGTATAGAGATTTTGCAGCTATCTCCTTTCCTTCAGTTTTTGTGCTAACATTCGTATCTCTAAAACTTGCATTTCCTATAATGAAAGCATTACAGCGGGTATAGCACCTAACTCTTTAAACCTAAATGAAACAACATGGCACATATGATTTACTTCTGAGAACTAAGCATTGTGTGAAGAGATTTTGTAGGTATCTCCTTTCCTTAATTTTTTGTGCTAACATTCGTATCTCTAAAAGTAGCATTTCCTATATAGGAAAGCATAACCGAGGGTATAGCAACTAACTCTTTAAACCTAAATGAAACAACATGGCACATATGATTTACTTTTGAGAACTACGCATTGTGTGCAGAGATTTTGCAGCTATCTCCTTTCCTTCAGTTTTTTTGAAAACATTCCTATGTCTAAAACTAGCATTTACACTATAGGAAAGCATACCGCGGGTATAGCACCTAACTCTTTAAACCTAAATGAAACAACATGGCACATATCATTTACTTCTGAGAACTAAGCACTGTGTGCAGAGATTTTGCAGCTGTCTCCTTTCCTTCAGTTTTTGTGCTAACATTCGTATCTCTAAAACTAGCATTTCCTACATAGGAAAGCATAACCGAGGGTATAGCACCTAACTCTTAAACCTAAATAAAACAGCATGGCATATATGATTTACTTCTGAGAACTAAGCATTGTGTGCAGAGATTTGCAGCTATCTCCTTTCCTTCAGTTTTTGTGCCAGCATACCTATGTCTCAAACTTGCATTTACACTATAGGAAAGCATTACCGCACGTATAGCACCTAACTCTTTAAACCTAAATGAAACAACTTGGCACCTATGATTTACTTCTGAGAACTAAGAATTGTGTGCAGAGATTTTGCAGCTATCTCCTTTCCTTCAGTTTTTGTGCTAACATTCGTATCTCTAAAAGTAACATTTCCTATATAGGAAAGCATAACCGAGGGTATAGCACCTAACTCTTTAAACCTAAATGAAACAACATGGCACATATGATTTACTTCTGAGAACTACGCATTGTGTGCAGAGATTTTGCAGCTATCTCCTTTCCTTCAGTTTCTGTGCTAACATTCCTGTGTATAAAAGAAGCATTTACACTATAGGACAGCATTACCGAGGGTATAGCACCTAACTCTTTAAACCTAAATGAAACAACATGGCACATATGATTTACTTCTGAGAACTAAGCATTGTGTGCAGAGATTTTGCAGCTATCTCCTTTCCTTCAGTTTTTGTGCTAACATTCCTATGTCTAAAACTTGCATTTACACTATAGGAAAGCATTGACGCGGGTATAGCACTTATCTGTTTAAACCTAAATGAAACAACATGGCACATATGATTTACTTCTGAGAACTAAGCATTTTGTGCAGAGATTTTGCAGCTATCTCCTTTCCTTCAGTTTTTGTGCTAACATTCGTATCCCCAGAACTAGCATTTCCTATACAAGGAAGCATAACCGAGGGTATAGAACCTAACTCTTAAACCTAAATAAAACAGCATAGCACATATGATTTACTTCTGAGAACTAAGCATTGTATGCAGAGATTTTGCAGCTATCTCCTTTCCTTCAGTTTTTGTGCTAACATTCCTATGTCTAAAACTAGCATTTACACTATAGGAAAGCATTACCGCGGGTATAGCACCTAACTCTTTGAACCTAAATGAAATAACATGGCACATATGATTTACTTCGGGGAACTAAGCATTGTGTGCAGACATTTTGCAGCTGTCTCCTTTCCTTCAGTTTTTGAGCTAACATTCGTATCTCTAAAACTAGCATTTCCTACATAGGAAAGCATAACCGAGGGTATAGCACCTAACTCTTAAACCTAAATAAAACAGCATGGCACATATGATTTACTTCTGAGAACTAAGCATTGTGTGCAGAGATTTTGCAGCTCTCTCCTTTCCTTCAGTTTTTGTGCTAACATTCCTATGTCTAAAACTTGCATTTACTGTATAGGAAAGCATTACCGCGGGTATAGCACCTAACTGTTTAAACCTAAATGAAACAACATGGTACATATGATTTACTTCTGAGAACTAAGCATTGTGTGCAGAGATTTTGCAGCTATCTCCTTTCCTTCAGTTTTTGTGCTAACATTCGTATCTCTAAAACTAGCATTTCCTATATAGGAAAGCATAACCTAGGGTATAGCACCTAACTCTTTAAACCTAAATGAACCAACATGGCACATATGATTTACTTCTGAGAACTAAGCATTATGTGAAGAGATTTTGTAGGTATCTCCTTTCCTTCATTTTTTGTGCTAACATTCGTATCTCTAAAAGTAGCATTTCCTATATAGGAAAGCCTAACCGAGGGTATAGCACCTAACTCTTTAAACCTAAATGAAACAACATGGCACATATGATTTACTTCTGAGAACTACGCATTGTGTGCAGAGATTTTGCAGCTATCTCCTTTCCTTCAGTGTTTGTGCTAACATTCCTATGTCTAAAACTAGCATTTACACTATAGGAAAGCATACCGCGGGTATAGCACCTAACTCTTTAAACCTAACTGAAACAACATGGCACATATCATTTACTTCTGAGAACTAAGCACCGTGTGCAGAGATTTTGCAGGTGTCTCCTTTCCTTCAGTTTTTGTGCTAACATTCGCATCTCTAAAACTAGCATTTCCTACATAGGAAAGCATAACCGAGGGTATAGCACCTAACTCTTAAAACTAAATAAAACAGCTTGGCATATATGATTTACTTCTGAGAACTAAGAATTGTGTGCAGAGATTTTGCAGCTATCTCCTTTCGTTCAGTTTTTGTGCTAACATTCTTATCTCTAAAAGTAACATTTCCTGTATAGGAAAGCATAACCGAGGTTATAGCACCTAACTCTTTAAACCTAAATGAAACAACATGGCACAAAAGATATACGTCTGAGAACTAAGCATTGTGTGCAGAGATTTTGCAGCTATCTCCTTTCCTTCAGTTTCTGTGCTAACATTCCTGTGTATAAAAGAAGCATTTACACTATAGGAAAACATTACCGAGGGTATAGCACCTAACTCTTTAAACCTAAATGAAACAACATGACACATATGATTTACTTCTCAGAACTAAGCATTGTGTGCAGAGATTTTGCAGCTATCTCCTTTCCTTCAGTATTTGTGTTAACATTCGTATCTCCAGAACTAGCATTTCCTATACAGGAAAGCATAACCGAGGGTATCGCACCTAAATCTTTAAACCTAAATGAAAGAACATGGCATATATGATTTACTTCTGAGAACTAAGCATTGTGTGCAGAGATTTTGCAGCTATCTCCTTTCCTTCATTTTTTGTGCTAACATTCCTACATGTGAAACTAGCATTTACCCTATACGATAGCATAACCGAGGGTATAGCACCTAACTCTTTAAACCTAACTGAAACAACGTGGCACATATGATTT
Organism: Dasypus novemcinctus; assembly: GCF_030445035.2. NCBI lineage: Eukaryota > Metazoa > Chordata > Mammalia > Cingulata > Dasypodidae > Dasypus > Dasypus novemcinctus. The sequence continues at coordinate 24,633 of NW_026688184.1, read as the reverse complement.
ACTTCTGAGAACTAAGCATTGTGTGCAGAGATTTTGCAGCTATCTCCTTTCCTTCAGTTTTTGTGCTAACATTCGTATCTCTAAAACTAGCATTTACACTATAGGAAAGCATTACCCCGGGTATAGCACATAACTCTTTAAACCTAAATGAAACAACATTGCACATATGATTTACTTCTGAGAACTAAGCATTGTGTGCAGAGATTTTGCAGGTATCTCCTTTCCTTCAGTTTTTCTGCTAACATTCGTATCTCCGGAACTAGCATTTCCTATACAGGAAAGCATAACCGAGGGTATAGCACCTAACTCTTTAAACCTAAATGAAACAACATGGCACAAATGATATACGTCTGAGAACTAAGCATTGTGTGCAGAGATTTTGCAGCTATCTCCTTTCCGTCAGTTTTTGTGCTAACATTCGTATCTCCAGAACTAGCATTTCCTAACCAGGAAACCATAACCGAGGGTATAGCACCTAACTCTTAAACCTACATAAAACAGCATGGCATATATCATTTACTTCTGAGAATTAAGCATTGTGTGCAGAGATTTGCAGCTATCTCCTTTCCTTCAGTTTTTGTGCTAAAATTCCTATGTCTAAAACTTGCATTTACACTATAGGAAAGCATTACCGTGCGTATAGCACCTAACTGTTTAAACCTAAATGAAACAACATGGCACTTATGATTTACTTCTGAGAACTAAGCATTGTGTGCAGAGATTTTACAGCTATCTCCTTTCCTTCAGTTTTTGTGCTAACATTCTTATCTCTAAAACTAGCATTTCTTATATAGGAAAGCATAACCGACGGTATAGCACCTAACTCTTTAAACCTAAATGAAACACCATGGCACATATGATTTACTTCTAAGAACTAAGCATTGTGTGAAGAGATTTTGCAGGTATCTCCTTTCCTTCAGTTTTTGTGCTAACATCCTATATCTAAAACTAGCATTTACACTATAGCATAGCATTAAATCGGGTATAGCACCTAACTCTTTAAACCTAAATGAAACAACATGGCACATATCATTTTCTTCTGAGAACTAAGCATTGTGTGCAGAGATTTTGCAGCTGTCTCCTTTCCTTCAGTTTTGGTGCTAATATTCGTATTTCTAAAACTAGCATTTCCTACATAGGAAATCAAAACCGAGGGTATAGCACCTAACTCTTAAACTTAATAAAACAGCACGGCATATATGATTTCCTTCTGAGAACTAAGCATTGTGTGCAGAGATTTGCAGCTATCTCCTTTCCTTCAGTTTTTGTGCTAACATTCCTATGTCTCAAACTTGCATTTACACTATAGGAAAGCATTACCGCATGTATAGCACCTAACTGTTAAACCTAACTGAAACAACATGGCACATATGATTTACTTCTGAGAACTAAGCATTGTGTGCAGAGATTTTGCAGCTATCTCCTTTCCTTCAGTTTTTGTGCTAACATTCCTATGTCTAAACCTAGCATTTACACTATAGTAAGGCATTACCGCTGGTATAGCACCTAACTCTTTAAACCTAAATGAAACAACATGGCACTTATGATTTACTTCAGAGAACTAAGCATTGTGTGCAGAGATTTTGCAGCTACCTCATTTCCTTCAGTTTCTGTGCTAACATTCGTATCCCCAGAACTAGCATTTCCTATATAGGAAAGCATAACTGAGGGTATAGCACCTAACTCTTTAAACCTAAATGAAACAACATGGCACATATGATATACATCTGAGAACTAAGCATTGTGTGCAGAGATTTGCAGCTATCTCCTTTCCTTCAGTGTTTTTGCTAACATGCGTATCTCCAGAAATAGCATTTCCTATACAGGAAAGCATAACCGAGGGTATAGCACCTAACTCTTTAAACCTAAATGAAACAACATGGCACATATGATATACTTCTGAGAACTAAGCATTGTGTGCAGAGATTTTGCAGCTATCTCCTTTCCTTCAGTTTTTGTGCTAACATTCGTATCTCTAAAACTAGCATTTCCTATATAGGAAAGCATAACCGAGGGTATAGGACCTAACTCTTAAACCTAAATAAAACAGCATAGCACATATGATTTACTTCTGAGAACTAAGCATTGTGTGCAGAGATTTTGCAGCTATGTCCTTTCCTTCATTTTTTGTGCTAACATTCCTATGTCTAAAATTAGAATTTACACTGTAGGAAAGCATTACCGCGGGTATAGCACCTAACTCTTTAAACCTAAATGAAACAACATGGCACATATGATTTACTTCTGAGAACTAAGCATTGTGTGCAGAGATTTTGCAGCTATCTCCTTTCCTTCAGTTTTTGTGCTAACATTCGTACCTCCAGAACTAGCATTTCCTATACAGGAAAGCATAACCGATTGTATAGCACATAACTCTTTAAACCTAAATGAAACAACATGGCACATATGATTTACTTCTGAGAACTAAGCATTGTGTGCAGAGATTTTGCAGCTATCTCCTTTCCTTCAGTTTTTGTGCTATCACTCGTATCTCTAAAAGTAGCATATCCTATATAGGAAAGCATAACCGAGGGTATAGCACCTAACTCTTTAAACCTAAATGAAACAACATGGCACATATGATTTACTTCTGAGAAATACACATTGTGTGCGGAGATTTTGCAGCTATCTCCTTTCCTTCACTTTTTGTGCTAACATTCGTTTCTCGAGAACTAGCATTTCCTATACAGGAAAGCATAACCAAGGGTATAGCACCTAACTCTTTAAACCTAAATGAAACAACATGGCACATATGATATACTTCTGAGAACTAAGCATTGTGTGCAGAGATTTTGCAGGTATCTCCTTTCCTTCAGTTTTTGTGCTAACATTCGTATCTATAAAATTTGCATTTCTTATATAGGAAAGCATAACCGAGGGTATAGGACCTAACTGTTAAACCTAAATAAAACAGCATAGCACATATGATTTACTTCTGAGAACTAAGCATTGTGTGCAGAGTTTTGCAGCTATCTCCTTTCCTTCAGTTTTTGTGCTAACATTCCTGTGTCTAAAACTAGCATTTACACTATAGTAAGGCCTTACCGCTGGTATAGCACCTAACTCTTTAAACCTAAACGAAACAACATGGCACATATGATTTACTTCTGAGAAGTAAGCATTGTGTGCAGAGATTTTGCAGCTATCTCCTTTCCTTCAGTTTTTGTGCTAACATTCCTATGTCTAAAACGAGCATTTACACTATAGGAAGGCATTACAGCTGTTATAGCACCTAACTCTTTAAACCTAAATGAAACAACATGGCACATATGATTTACTTAGGAGAACTAAGCATTGTGTGCAGAGATTTTGCAGCTACCTCCTTTCCTACAGTTTTTTTGCTAACATTCGTATCTCCAGAACTAGCATTTCCTATACAGGAAAGCCTAACTGAGAGTATAGCACCTAACTCTTTAAACATAAATGAAACAAGATGGCACATATGATTTCTTCTGAGAACTAAGCATTGTGTGCAGAGATTTTGAAGCTATCTCCTTTCCTTCAGTTTTTGTGCTAACATTCGTATCTCCAGAACTATCATTTCCTATACAGGAAAGCATAACTGAGGGTATAGCACCTAACTCTTTAAACCTAAATGAAACAACATGGCACTTATGATTTACTTCTGAGAACTAAGCATTGTGTGCAGAGATTTTCCAGCTACCTCATTTCCTTCAGTTTTTGTGCTAACATTCGTATCTCCAGTACTAGCATTTCCTATACAGGAAAGCATAACCGAGGGTATAGCACCTAACTCTTTAAACCTAAATGAAACAACATGGCACATATGATATACTTCTGAGAACTAAGCATTGTGTGCAGAGATTTTGCAGGTATCTCCTTTCCTTCAGTTTTTGTGCTAACATTCGTATCTATAAAATTTGCATTTCCTATATAGGAAAGCATAACCGAGGGTATAGGACCTAACTGTTACCTAAATAAAACAGCATAGCACATATGATTTACTTCTGAGAACAAAGCATTGTGTGCAGAGTTTTGCAGCTATCTCCTTTCCTTCAGTTTTTGTGCTAACATTCCTGTGTCTAAAACTAGCATTTACACTATAGTAAGGCATTACCGCTGGTATAGCACCTAACTCTTTAAACCTAAACGAAACAACATGGCACATATGATTTACTTCTGAGATGTAAGCATTGTGTGCAGAGATTTTGCAGCTATCTCCTTTCCTTTAGTTTTTGTGCTAACATGCGTATCTCCAGAAATAGCATTTCCTATACAGGAAAGCCTAACCGAGGGTATAGCACCTAACTCTTTAAACCTAAATGAAACAACATGGCACATATGATATACTTCTGAGAACTATACATTGTGTGCAGAGATTTTGCAGCTATCTCCTTTCCTTCAGTTTTTGTGCTAACATTCGTATCTCTAAAACTAGCACTTCCTATATAGGAAAGCATAACCGAGGGTATAGGACCTAACTCTTAAACCTAAATAAAACAGCATAGCACATATGATTTACTTCTGAGAACTAAGCATTGTGTGCAGAGATTTTGCAGCTATGTCCTTTCCTTCATTTTTTGTGCTAACATTCCTATGTCTAAAATTAGAATTTACACTATAGGAAAGCATTACCGCGGGTATAGCACCTAACTCTTTAAACCTAAATGAAACAACATGGCACATATGATTTACTTCTGAGAACTAAGCATTGTGTGCAGAGATTTTGCAGCTATCTCCTTTCCTTCAGTTTTTGTGCTAACACTCGTATCTCTAAAAGTAGCATATCCTATATAGGAAAGCACAACCGAGGGTATAGCACCTAACTCTTTAAACCTAAATGAAACAACATGGCACATATGATTTACTTCTGAGAAATACGCATTGTGTGCGGAGATTTTGCAGCTATCTCCTTTCCTTCAGTTTTTGTGCTAACATTCATATCTATAAAATTTGCATTTCCTATATAGGAAAGCATAACCGAGGGTATAGGACCTAACTGTTAAAACTAAATAAAACAGCATAGCACATATGATTTACTTCTGAGACCTAAGCATTGTGTGCAGAGTTTTGCAGATATCTCCTTTCCTTCAGTTTTTGTGCTAACATTCCTGTGTCTAAAACAAGCATTTACACTATAGTAAGGCATTACCGCTGGTATAGCACCTAACTCTTTAAACCTAAACGAAACAACATGGCACATATGATTTACTTCTGAGAAGTAAGCAATGTGTGCAGAGATTTTGCAGCTACCTCCTTTCCTTCAGTTTTGGTGCTAACATTCGTATCTCCAGAACTAGCATTTCCTATACAGGAAAGCCTAACTGAGAGTATAGCACCTAACTCTTTAAACCTAAATGAAACAAGATGGCACATATGATTTACTTATGAGAACTAAGCATTGTGTGCAGAGATTTTGCAGCTATCTCCTTTCTTTCAGTTTTTGTGCTAACATTCGTATCTCCAGTACTAGCATTTCCTATACAGGAAAGCATAACTGAGGGTATAGCACCTAACTCTTTAAACCTAAATGAAACAACATGGCACATATGATATACTTCTGAGAACTAAGCATTGTGTGCAGAGATTTGCAGCTATCTCCTTTCCTTCATGTTTTGTGCTAACATGCGTATCTCTAGAACTAGCATTTCCTATACAGGAAACCATAACCCAGGGTATAGCACCTAACTCTTTAAACCTAAATGAAACAACATGGCACATATGATATACTTCTGAGAACTAAGCATTGTGTGCAGAGATTTTGCAGCTATCTCCTTTCCTTCAGTTTTTGTGCTAACATTCCTATCTAAAACTAGCATTTACACTTTAGGAAAGCATTACCGCGGGTATAGCACCTAACTCTTTAAACCTAAATGAAACAACATGGCACATATGATTTACTTCTGAGAACTAAGCATTGTGTGCAGAGATTTTGCATTTGTCTCTTTTCCTTCAGTTTTTGTGCTAACATTCGTATCTCTAAAACTAGCATTTCCTACATAGGAAAGCATAACCGAGGGTATAGCACCTAACTCTTAAACCTAAATAAAACAGCATGGCACATATTATTTACTCCTGAGAACTAAGCATTGTGTGCAGAGATTTTGCAGCTATCTCCTTTCCTTCAGTTTTTGTGCTAACATTCCTATGTCTAAAACTTGCATTTACACTATAGGAAAGCATTACCGCGAGTATAACACCTAACTGTTTAAACCTAAATGAAACAACATGGCACATATGATTTACTTCTGAGAACAAAGCATTGTGTGCAGAGATTTTGCAGCTATCTCCTTTCCTTCAGTTTTTGTGCTAACATTCGTACCTCCAGAACTAGCATTTCCTATACAGGAAAGCATAACCGAGGGTATAGCACCTAACTCTTTAAACATAAATGAAACAACATGGCCATATGATATACTTCTGAGAACTAAGCATTGTGTGCAGAGATTTTGCAGGTATCTCCTTTCCTTCAGTTTTTGTGCTAACATTCGTATCATTAAAATTTGCATTTCCTATACAGGAAAGCATAACCGAGGGTATAGGACCTAACTCTTAAACCTAAATAAAACAGCATAGCACATATGATTTACTTCTTAGTACTAAGCATTGTGTGCAGAGATTTTGCAGCTATCTCCTTTCCTTCAGTTTTTGTGCTAACATTCGTATCTCCAGAACTAGCATTTCCTATACAGGAAAGCATAACTGAGGGTATAGCACCTAACTTTTAAACCTAAATGAAACAATATGGCACGTATGATTTACTTCTGAGAACTAAGCATTTTGTGCAGAGATTTTGCAGCTATCTCCTTTCCTTCAGTTTTTGTGCTAACATTCCTATGTCTAAAACTTGCATTTACACTATAGGAAGGCATTACCGCTGGTATAGCACCTAACTCTTTAAACCTAAATGGAACAACATGGCACATATGATTTACTTCTGAGAACTAAGCATTGTGTGCAGAGATTTTGCAGCTATCTCCTTTCCTTCAGTTTTTGTGCTAACATTCTTATCTCCAGAACTAGCATTTCCTATACAGGAATGCACAACCGAGGGTATCGCACCTAAATCTTTAAACCTAAATGAAAGAACATGGCACATATGATTTACTTCTGAGAACTAAGCATTGTGTGCAGATGTTTTGCAGCTATGTCCTTTCCTTCAGTTTTTTTGGTAACATTCTTACATCTGAAACTAGCATTTCCACTATAGGATAGCGTAACCGAGGGTATAGCACCTAACTCTTTAAACCTAACTGAAACAACATGGCACATATGATTTACTTCTGAGAACTAAGCATTGTGTGCAGAGATTTTGCAGCTATCTCCTTTCCTTCAGTTTTTGTGCTAACATTCCTATGTCTAAAACTAGCATTTGCACTATAGGAAGGCATTACCGCTGGTATAGCACCTAACTCTTTAAACCTAAATGAAACAACATGGCACATATGATTTACTTCTGAGAACTAAGCATTGTGTGCAGAGATTTTGCAGCTATCTCCTTTCCTTCAGTTTTTGTGCTAACATTCGTACCTCCAGAACTAGCATTTCCTATACAGGAAAGCATAACCGAGGGTATAGCACCTAAGTCTTTAAACATAAATGAAACAACATGGCACATATGATATACTTCTGAGAACTAAGCATTGTGTGCAGAGATTTTGCAGGTATCTCCTTTCCTTCAGTTTTTGTGCTAACATTCGTATCATTAAAATTTGCATTTCCTATAGAGGAAAGCATAACCGAGGGTATAGGACCTAACTCTTAAACCTAAATAAAACAGCATAGCACATATGATTTACTTCTTAGTACTAAGCATTGTGTGCAGAGATTTTGCAGCTATCTCCTTTCCTTCAGTTTTTGTGCTAACATTCGTATCTCTAAAACTAGCATTTCCTACATAGGAAAGCATAACCGAGGGTATACCACCTAACTCTTTAAACCTAAATGAAACAACATGGCACATATGATTTCCTTCTGAGAACTAAGCATTGCGTGCAGAGATTTTGCAGCTATCTCCTTTCCTTCAGTTTTTGTGCTGACATTCTTATCAACAGAACTAGCATTTCCTATACAGGAAAGCATAACTGAGGGTATAGCACCTAACTTTTAAACCTAAATGAAACAATATGGCACGTATGATTTACTTCTGAGAACTAAGCATTTTGTGCAGAGAGTTTGCAGCTATCTCCTTTCCTTCAGTTTTTGTGCTAACATTCCTATGTCTAAAACTTGCATTTACACTATAGGAAGGCATTACCGCTGGTATAGCACCTAACTCTTTAAACCTAAATGAAACAACATGGCACATATGATTTACTTCTGAGAGCTAAGCATTGTGTGCAGAGATTTTGCAGCTATCTCCTTTCCTTCAGTTTTTGTGCTAACATTCTTATCTCCAGAACTAGCATTTCCTATACAGGAATGCACAACCGAGGGTATCACACCTAAATCTTTAAACCTAAATGAAAGAACATGGCACATATGATTTACTTCTGAGAACTAAGCATTGTGTGCAGATGTTTTGCAGCTATGTCCTTTCCTTCAGTTTTTGTGGTAACATTCCTACATCTGAAACTAGCATTTACACTATAGGATAGCGTAACCGAGGGTATAGCACCTAACTCTTTAAACCTAACTGAAACAACATGGCACATATGATTTACTTCTGAGAACTAAGCATTGTGTGCAGAGATTTTGCAGCTATCTCCTTTCCTTCAGTTTTTGTGCTAACATTCCTATGTCTAAAACTAGCATTTGCACTATAGGAAGGCATTACCGCTGGTATAGCACCTAACTCTTTAAACCTAAATGAAACAACATGGCACATATGATTTACTTCTGAGAACTAAGCATTGTGTGCAGAGATTTTGCATTTGTCTCTTTTCCTTCAGTTTTTGTGCTAACATTCGTATCTCTAAAACTAGCATTTCCTACATAGGAAAGCATAACCGAGGGTATAGCACCTAACTCTTAAACCTAAATAAAACAGCATGGCACATATTATTTACTCCTGAGAACTAAGCATTGTGTGCAGAGATTTTGCAGCTATCTCCTTTCCTTCAGTTTTTGTGCTAACATTCCTATGTCTAAAACTTGCATTTACACTATAGGAAAGCATTACCGCGAGTATAACACCTAACTGTTTAAACCTAAATGAAACAACATGGCACATATGATTTACTTCTGAGAACAAAGCATTGTGTGCAGAGATTTTGCAGCTATCTCCTTTCCTTCAGTTTTTGTGCTAACATTCGTACCTCCAGAACTAGCATTTCCTATACAGGAAAGCATAACCGAGGGTATAGCACCTAACTCTTTAAACATAAATGAAACAACATGGCCAAATGATATACTTCTGAGAACTAAGCATTGTGTGCAGAGATTTTGCAGGTATCTCCTTTCCTTCAGTTTTTGTGCTAACATTCGTATCATTAAAATTTGCATTTCCTATACAGGAAAGCATAACCGAGGGTATAGGACCTAACTCTTAAACCTAAATAAAACAGCATAGCACATATGATTTACTTCTTAGTACTAAGCATTGTGTGCAGAGATTTTGCAGCTATCTCCTTTCCTTCAGTTTTTGTGCTAACATTCGTATCTCCAGAACTAGCATTTCCTATACAGGAAAGCATAACTGAGGGTATAGCACCTAACTTTTAAACCTAAATGAAACAATATGGCACGTATGATTTACTTCTGAGAACTAAGCATTTTGTGCAGAGATTTTGCAGCTATCTCCTTTCCTTCAGTTTTTGTGCTAACATTCCTATGTCTAAAACTTGCATTTACACTATAGGAAGGCATTACCGCTGGTATAGCACCTAACTCTTTAAACCTAAATGGAACAACATGGCACATATGATTTACTTCTGAGAACTAAGCATTGTGTGCAGAGATTTTGCAGCTATCTCCTTTCCTTCAGTTTTTGTGCTAACATTCCTATGTCTAAAACTAGCATTTGCACTATAGGAAGGCATTACCGCTGGTTTAGCACCTAACTCTTTAAACCTAAATGAAACAACATGGCACATATGATTTACTTCTGAGAACTAAGCATTGTGTGCAGAGATTTTGCAGCTATCTCCTTTCCTTCAGTTTTTGTGCTAACATTCGTACCTCCAGAACTAGCATTTCCTATACAGGAAAGCATAACCGAGGGTATAGCACCTAACTCTTTAAACATAAATGAAACAACATGGCACATATGATATACTTCTGAGAACTAAGCATTGTGTGCAGAGATTTTGCAGGTATCTCCTTTCCTTCAGTTTTTGTGCTAACATTCGTATCATTAAAATTTGCATTTCCTATAGAGGAAAGCATAACCGAGGGTATAGGACCTAACTCTTAAACCTAAATAAAACAGCATAGCACATATGATTTACTTCTTAGTACTAAGCATTGTGTGCAGAGATTTTGCAGCTATCTCCTTTCCTTCAGTTTTTGTGCTAACATTCGTATCTCTAAAACTAGCATTTCCTACATAGGAAAGCATAACCGAGGGTATACCACCTAACTCTTTAAACCTAAATGAAACAACATGGCACATATGATTTCCTTCTGAGAACTAAGCATTGCGTGCAGAGATTTTGCAGCTATCTCCTTTCCTTCAGTTTTTGTGCTGACATTCGTATCTCCAGAACTAGCATTTCCTATACAGGAAAGCATAACTGAGGGTATAGCACCTAACTTTTAAACCTAAATGAAACAATATGGCACGTATGATTTACTTCTGAGAACTAAGCATTTTGTGCAGAGATTTTGCAGCTATCTCCTTTCCTTCAGTTTTTGTGCTAACATTCCTATGTCTAAAACTTGCATTTACACTATAGGAAGGCATTACCGCTGGTATAGCACCTAACTCTTTAAACCTAAATGAAACAACATGGCACATATGATTTACTTCTGAGAACTAAGCATTGTGTGCAGAGATTTTGCAGCTATCTCCTTTCCTTCAGTTTTTGTGCTAACATTCTTATCTCCAGAACTAGCATTTCCTATACAGGAATGCACAACCGAGGGTATCGCACCTAAATCTTTAAACCTAAATGAAAGAACATGGCACATATGATTTACTTCTGAGAACTAAGCATTGTGTGCAGATGTTTTGCAGCTATGTCCTTTCCTTCAGTTTTTGTGGTAACATTCCTACATCTGAAACTAGCATTTACACTATAGGATAGCGTAACCGAGGGTATAGCACCTAACTCTTTAAACCTAACTGAAACAACATGGCACATATGATTTACTTCTGAGAACTAAGCATTGTGTGCAGAGATTTTGCAGCTATCTCCTTTCCTTCAGTTTTTGTGCTAACATTCCTATGTCTAAAACTTGCATTTGCACTATAGGAAGGCATTACCGCTGGTATAGCACCTAACTCTTTAAACCTAAATGAAACAACATGGCACATATGATTTACTTCTGAGAACTAAGCATTGTGTGCAGAGATTTTGCAGCTATCTCCTTTCCTTCAGTTTTTGTGCTAACATTCTTATCTCCAGAACTAGCATTTCCTATACAGGAAAGCATAACCGAGGGTATAGCACCTAACTCTTTAAACCTAAATGAAACAACATGGCACATATGATTTACTTCTGAGAACTAAGCATTGTGTGCAGAGATTTTGCAGCTATCTCCTTTCCTTCAGTTTTTGTGCTAACATTCGTACCTCCAGAACTAGCATTTCCTATACAGGAAAGCATAACCGAGGGTATAGCACCTAACTCTTTAAACATAAATGAAACAACATGGCACATATGATATACTTCTGAGAACTAAGCATTGTGTGCAGAGATTTTGCAGGTATCTCCTTTCCTTCAGTTTTTGTGCTAACATTCGTATCATTAAAATTTGCATTTCCTATAGAGGAAAGCATAACCGAAGGTATAGGACCTAACTTTTAAACCTAAATAAAACAGCATAGCACATATGATTTACTTCTTAGTACTAAGCATTGTGTGCAGAGATTTTGCAGCTATCTCCTTTCCTTCAGTTTTTGTGCTAACATTCGTATCTCTAAAACTAGCATTTCCTACATAGGAAAGCATAACCGAGGGTATACCACCTAACTCTTTAAACCTAAATGAAACAACATGGCACATATGATTTCCTTCTGAGAACTAAGCATTGCGTGCAGAGATTTTGCAGCTATCTCCTTTCCTTCAGTTTTTGTGCTGACATTCGTATCTCCAGAACTAGCATTTCCTATACAGGAAAGCATAACTGAGGGTATAGCACCTAACTTTTAAACCTAAATGAAACAATATGGCACGTATGATTTACTTCTGAGAACTAAGCATTTTGTGCAGAGATTTTGCAGCTATCTCCTTTCCTTCAGTTTTTGTGCTAACATTCCTATGTCTAAAACTTGCATTTACACTATAGGAAGGCATTACCGCTGGTATAGCACCTAACTCTTTAAACCTAAATGAAACAACATGGCACATATGATTTACTTCTGAGAGCTAAGCATTGTGTGCAGAGATTTTGCAGCTATCTCCTTTCCTTCAGTTTTTGTGCTAACATTCTTATCTCCAGAACTAGCATTTCCTATACAGGAATGCACAACCGAGGGTATCGCACCTAAATCTTTAAACCTAAATGAAAGAACATGGCACATATGATTTACTTCTGAGAACTAAGCATTGTGTGCAGATGTTTTGCAGCTATGTCCTTTCCTTCAGTTTTTGTGGTAACATTCCTACATCTGAAACTAGCATTTACACTATAGGATAGCGTAACCGAGGGTATAGCACCTAACTCTTTAAACCTAACTGAAACAACATGGCACACATGATTTACTTCTGAGAACTAAGCATTGTGTGCAGAGATTTTGCAGCTATCTCCTTTCCTTCAGTTTTTGTGCTAACATTCCTATGTCTAAAACTAGCATTTGCACTATAGGAAGGCATTACCGCTGGTATAGCACCTAACTCTTTAAACCTAAATGAAACAATATGGCACATATGATTTACTTCTGAGAACTAAGCATTGTGTGCAGAGATTTTGCATTTGTCTCTTTTCCTTCAGTTTTTGTGCTAACATTCGTATCTCTAAAACTAGCATTTCCTACATAGGAAAGCATAACCGAGGGTATAGCACCTAACTCTTAAACCTAAATAAAACAGCATGGCACATATTATTTACTCCTGAGAACTAAGCATTGTGTGCAGAGATTTTGCAGCTATCTCCTTTCCTTCAGTTTTTGTGCTAACATTCCTATGTCTAAAACTTGCATTTACACTATAGGAAAGCATTACCGCGAGTATAACACCTAACTGTTTAAACCTAAATGAAACAACATGGCACATATGATTTACTTCTGAGAACAAAGCATTGTGTGCAGAGATTTTGCAGCTATCTCCTTTCCTTCAGTTTTTGTGCTAACATTCGTACCTCCAGAACTAGCATTTCCTATACAGGAAAGCATAACCGAGGGTATAGCACCTAACTCTTTAAACATAAATGAAACAACATGGCCATATGATATACTTCTGAGAACTAAGCATTGTGTGCAGAGATTTTGCAGGTATCTCCTTTCCTTCAGTTTTTGTGCTAACATTCGTATCATTAAAATTTGCATTTCCTATACAGGAAAGCATAACCGAGGGTATAGGACCTAACACTTAAACCTAAATAAAACAGCATAGCACATATGATTTACTTCTTAGTACTAAGCATTGTGTGCAGAGATTTTGCAGCTATCTCCTTTCCTTCAGTTTTTGTGCTAACATTCGTATCTCCAGAACTAGCATTTCCTATACAGGAAAGCATAACTGAGGGTATAGCACCTAACTTTTAAACCTAAATGAAACAATATGGCACGTATGATTTACTTCTGAGAACTAAGCATTTTGTGCAGAGATTTTGCAGCTATCTCCTTTCCTTCAGTTTTTGTGCTAACATTCCTACGTCTAAAACTTGCATTTACACTATAGGAAGGCATTACCGCTGGTATAGCACCTAACTCTTTAAACCTAAATGGAACAACATGGCACATATGATTTACTTCTGAGAACTAAGCATTGTGTGCAGAGATTTTGCAGCTATCTCCTTTCCTTCAGTTTTTGTGCTAACATTCCTATGTCTAAAACTAGCATTTGCACTATAGGAAGGCATTACCGCTGGTATAGCACCTAACTCTTTAAACCTAAATGAAACAACATGGCACATATGATTTACTTCTGAGAACTAAGCATTGTGTGCAGAGATTTTGCAGCTATCTCCTTTCCTTCAGTTTTTGTGCTAACATTCGTACCTCCAGAACTAGCATTTCCTATACAGGAAAGCATAACCGAGGGTATAGCACCTAACTCTTTAAACATAAATGAAACAACATGGCACATATGATATACTTCTGAGAACTAAGCATTGTGTGCAGAGATTTTGCAGGTATCTCCTTTCCTTCAGTTTTTGTGCTAACATTCGTATCATTAAAATTTGCATTTCCTATACAGGAAAGCATAACCGAGGGTATAGGACCTAACTCTTAAACCTAAATAAAACAGCATAGCACATATGATTTACTTCTTAGTACTAAGCATTGTGTGCAGAGATTTTGCAGCTATCTCCTTTCCTTCAGTTTTTGTGCTAACATTCGTATCTCTAAAACTAGCATTTCCTACATAGGAAAGCATAACCGAGGGTATACCACCTAACTCTTTAAACCTAAATGAAACAACATGGCACATATGATTTCCTTCTGAGAACTAAGCATTGCGTGCAGAGATTTTGCAGCTATCTCCTTTCCTTCAGTTTTTGTGCTGACATTCGTATCTCCAGAACTAGCATTTCCTATACAGGAAAGCATAACTGAGGGTATAGCACCTAACTTTTAAACCTAAATGAAACAATATGGCACGTATGATTTACTTCTGAGAACTAAGCATTTTGTGCAGAGATTTTGCAGCTATCTCCTTTCCTTCAGTTTTTGTGCTAACATTCCTATGTCTAAAACTTGCATTTACACTATAGGAAGGCATTACCGCTGGTATAGCACCTAACTCTTTAAACCTAAATGAAACAACATGGCACATATGATTTACTTCTGAGAACTAAGCATTGTGTGCAGAGATTTTGCAGCTATCTCCTTTCCTTCAGTTTTTGTGCTAACATTCTTATCTCCAGAACTAGCATTTCCTATACAGGAATGCACAACCGAGGGTATCGCACCTAAATCTTTAAACCTAAATGAAAGAACATGGCACATATGATTTACTTCTGAGAACTAAGCATTGTGTGCAGATGTTTTGCAGCTATGTCCTTTCCTTCAGTTTTTGTGGTAACATTCCTACATCTGAAACTAGCATTTACACTATAGGATAGCGTAACCGAGGGTATAGCACCTAACTCTTTAAACCTAACTGAAACAACATGGCACATATGATTTACTTCTGAGAACTAAGCATTGTGTGCAGAGATTTTGCAGCTATCTCCTTTCCTTCAGTTTTTGTGCTAACATTCCTATGTCTAAAACTAGCATTTGCACTATAGGAAGGCATTACCGCTGGTATAGCACCTAACTCTTTAAACCTAAATGAAACAACATGGCACATATGATTTACTTCTGAGAACTAAGCATTGTGTGCAGAGATTTTGCAGCTATCTCCTTTCCTTCAGTTTTTGTGCTAACATTCTTATCTCCAGAACTAGCATTTCCTATACAGGAAAGCATAACCGAGGGTATAGCACCTAACTCTTTAAACCTAAATGAAAGAACATGGCAAAAATGATATAATTCTGAGAACTAAGCATTGTGTGCAGAGATTTTGCAGCTATCTCCTTTCCTTCAGTTTTTGTGCTAACATTTGTATCTCTAAAACTAGCATTTGCTGTATAGGAAAGCATAACCGAGGGTATAGGACCTAACTCTTAAACCTATATAAAACTGCATAGCACATATGATTTACTTCTGGGAACTAAGCATTGTGTGCAGAGATTTTGCAGCTATCTCCTTTCCTTCAGTGTTTGTGCTAACATTCCTATGTCTAAAACTAGCATTTACACTATAGGAAAGCATTACCGCGGTTATAGCACCTAACTCTTTAAACCTAAATGAAATAACATAGCACATATGATTTAGTTCTGAGAACTAAGCATTGTGTGCAGAGATTTTGCAGCTCTCTCCTTACCTTCAGTTTTTGTGCTAACATTCGTATCTCTAAAACTAGCATTTCCTACATAGGAAAGCATAACCGAGGGTATAGTACCTAACTCTTAAACTTATATAAAACAGCATGGCACATATGATTTACTTCTGAGAACTAAGCATTGTGTGCAGAGATTTTGCAACTATCTCCTTGCCTTCAGTTTTTGTGCTAACATTCCTATGTCTAAAACTTGCATTTACACTATAAGAAAGCATTACTGCTGGTATAGCACCTAACTCTTTAAACCTAAATGAAACAACATGGCACATATGATTTACTTCTGAGAACTAAACATTGTGCGCAGAGATTTTGCAGATATCTCCTTTCCTTCAGTTTTTGTGCTAACATTCGTATCTCCAGAACTAGAATTTCCTATACAGGAAAGCATAACTGAGGGTATAGCACCTAACTCTTTAAACCTAAATGAAAAAACATGGCACATATGATTTACTTCTGAGAACTAAGCATTGTGTGCAGAGATTTTGCAGCTATCTCCTTTCCTTCAGTTTTTGTGCTAACATTCGTATATCCAGAACTAGAATTTCCTATACAGGAAAGCATAACCGAGGGTAAAGCACCTAACTCTTTAAACCTAAATGAAACAACATGGCACATATGATCTACTTCTGAGAATTAAGAATTGTGTGCAGAGATTTTGCAGCTATCTCCTTTCCTTCAGTTTTTCTGCTAACATTCGTATCTCTAAAATTTGCATTTCCTTATAGCAAAGCATAACCGAGGGTATAGGACTTAACTCTTAAACCTAAATAAAACAGCATAGCATATATGATTTACTTCTGAGAACTAAGCATTGTGTGCAGAGATTTTGCAGCTATCTCCTTTTCTTCAGTTTTTCTGCTAACATTCGGATCTCTAAAACTAGCATTTCCCACATAGGAAAGCATAACCGAGGGTATACCACCTAATTCTTTAAACCTAAATGAAACAACATGGCACATATGATTTACTTCTGAGAACTAAGCATTGTGTGCAGAGATTTTGCAGCTATCTCCTTTCCTTCAGTTTTTTGCGCTAACATTCCTATCTCTGAAACTAGCATTTACACTATAGGATAGCATTACCACGGGTATAGCACCTAACTCTTTAAACCTAAATGAAACAGCATGGCACATATGATTTCCTTCTGAGAACTAAGCATTGTGTGCAGAGATTTTGCAGCTACCTCCTTTCCTTCAGTTTTTGTGCTAACATTCGTATCTCCAGAACTAGCATTTCCTATACAGGAAAGCATAACTGAGCGTATAGTACCTAACTCTTTAAACCTAAATGAAACAATATGGCACGTATGATTTACTTCTGAGAACTATGCATTGTGTGGAGAGATTTTGCAGCTATCTACTTTCCTTCAGTTTTTGTGCTAACATTCGTATCTCCAGAACTAGCATTGCCTATACAGGAAAGCATAACCGAGGGTATAGCACCTAACTCTTTAAACCTAAATGAAACAACATGGCACATATGATTTACTTCTGAGAAGTAAGCATTGTGTGCAGAGATTTTGCAGCTATCTCATTTCCTTCAGTTTTTGTGCTAACATTCGTATCTCCAGAACTAGAATTTCCTATACTGGAAAGCATAACCGAGGGTATAGCACCTAACTCTTTAAACCTAAATGAAACAACATGGCACATATGATCTACTTCTGAGAATTAAAAATTGTGTGCAGAGATTTTGCAGCTATCTCCTTTCCTTCAGTTTTTGTGCTAACATTCGTATCTCTAAAATTTGCATTTCTTTATAGCAAAGCATAACCGAGGGTATAGGACCTAACTCTTAAACCTAAATAAAACAGCATAGCACATATGATTTACTTCTGAGAACTAAGCATTGTGTGCAGAGATTTTGCAGCTATCTCCTTTCCTTCAGTTTTTCCGCTAACATTCGTATCTCTAAAACTAGCATTTCCCACATAGGAAAGCATAACCGAGGGTATAGCACCTAACTCTTTAAACCTAAATGAAACAACATGGCACATATGATTTACTTCTGAGAACTATGCATTGTGTGCAGAGATTTTGCAGCTATCTCCTTTCCTTCAGTTTTTTGTGCTAATATTCCTATATCTGAAACTAGCATTTACACTAAAGGATAGCATTACCGCGGGTATAGCACCTAACTATTTAAACCTAAATGAAACAGCATGGCACATATGATTTCCTTCTGAGAACTAAGCATTGTGTGCAGAGATTTTGCAGCTACTTGCTTTCCTTCAGTTTTTGTGCTAACATTCGTATCTCCAGAACTAGCATTTCGTATACAGGAAAGCATAACTGAGCGTATAGCACCTAACTCTTTAAACCTAAATGAAACAATATGGCACGTATGAATTACTTCTGAGAACTAAGCATTGTGTGCAGAGATTTTGCAGCTGTCTCCTTTCCTTCAGTTTTTGTGCTAACATTCATAGCTCCGGAACTAGCATTTCCTATACAGGAAAGAATAACCGCTGGTATAGCACCTAACTCTTTAAACCTAAATGAAATTACATGGCACATATGATTTACTTCTGAGTACGAAGCATTGTGTGCAGAGATTTTGCAGCTGTCTCCTTTCCTTCAGTTTTTGTGCTGACATTCATAGCTCCAGAACTAGCATTTCCTATACAGGAAAGAATAACCGCTGGTATAGCACATAACTCTTTAAACCTAAATGAAACAACATGGCACATATGATTTACTTCTGAGAACTAAGCATTGTGTGCAGAGATTTTGCAGCTATCTCCTTTCCTTCAGTTTTTGTGCTAACATTCGTACCTCCAGAACTAGCATTTCCTTTACAGGAAAGCACAACCAAGGGTATAGCACATAACTCTTTAAACCTAAATGAAACAACATGGTACATATGATTTACTTCTGAGAACTAAGCATTGTGAGCAGAGATTTTGCAGCTATCTGCTTTCCTTCAGTTTTTGTGCTAACATTCGTATCTCTAAAACTAGCATTTCCTATATAGGAAAGCATAACCGAGGGTATAGCACCTAACCCTTTAAACCTAAATGAAACAACATGGACATATGATATACTTCTGAGAAGTAAGAATTGTGTGCAGAGATTTCGCAGCTATCTCCTTTCCTTCAGTTTTTGTGCTAACATTCGTATCTCTAAAATTTGCATTTCCTATATAGGAAAGCATAACCGAGGGTATAGGACCTAACTCTTAAACGTAAATAAAACAGCATAGCACATATGATTTACTTCTGATAACTAAGCATTGTGTGCAGAGTTTTGCAGCTATCTCCTTTCCTTCAGTTTTTGTGCTAACATTCCTATGTCTAAAACTAGAATTTACACTATAGGAAAGCATTACCACGGGTATAGCAACTAACTCTTTATACCTAAATGAAACAACATGGCACATATGATTTACTTCTGAGAACTAAGCATTGTGCGTAGAGATTTTGCAACTACCTCCTTTCCTTCAGTTTTTGTGCTAACATTCGTATTTCCAGAAATAGCATTTCCTATACAGGAAAGCATAACTGAGGGTATAGCACCTAACTCTTTAAACCTAAATGAAACAACATGGCACATATGATTTACTTCTGAGAACTAAGCATTGTGTGCAGAGATTTTGCAGCTATCTCCTTTCCTTCAGTTTTTGTGCTAACATTCGTATCTCCAGAACTAGCATTTCCTACACAGGAAAGCATAACCGAGGGTATAGCACGTAAGTCTTTAAACCTAAATGAAACAACATTTCAAACACGATACACTTCTGAGGACTAAGCATTGTGTGCAGATATTTTGCAGCTATCTCCTTTCCTTCAGTTTTTGTGCTAACATTCGTATCTCTAAAATTTGCATTTCCTATACACGAAAGCATAACCCAGGGAATAGCACCTAACTCTTTAAACCTAAATGAAACAACATGGCACATATGATATACTTCTGAGAACTAAGCATTGTGTGCAGAGATTTTGCAGCTATCTCCTTTCCTTCAGTTTTTCTGGTAACTTTCCTATTTCTAAAACTTGCTTTTACTATACAGGAAAGCATAATCGAGGGTATAGCAGCTAATTCATTAAACCTAAATGAAACAACATAGCATATATGTTTTATTTCTTAGAAGTAAGCATTGTGTGCAGAGATTTTGCAGCTATCTCCTTTCCTTCAGTTTTTGTGCTAACAGTCCTATCTCTAAAACTAGCATTTCCTATGTAGAAAAGCATAACTGAGGTATAGCAGTTGACTCTTTAAACCTAAATGAAACAACATGGCACATATGATTTACTTCTGAGAACTAAGCATTTTGTACAGATATTTTGCAGCTATCTACTTTCATTCAGTTTTTGTGCTTACATTCCTATCTCCAAAATTAGAATTTCCTATATAGGAAAGCATAACCAAAGGTATAGCAGCTAACTCTTTAAACCTACTTGAAAGAGGATGTCACATGTGCTTTACTT
Source organism: Dasypus novemcinctus (assembly GCF_030445035.2). Classification (NCBI taxonomy): domain Eukaryota; kingdom Metazoa; phylum Chordata; class Mammalia; order Cingulata; family Dasypodidae; genus Dasypus; species Dasypus novemcinctus. The sequence goes on along the minus strand of NW_026688184.1, from coordinate 4,092 downwards.
TAGGGAACTAAGCATTGAGTGCAGAGATTTTGTGGCTATCTCGTTTCCTTCAGTTTTTGTGCTAACATTCCTATCTCTAAAACTAGCATTTCCTATATAGGAAAGCATAACCGAGGGTATAGCAGCTAAATCTTTAAACCTAAATTAATTAAATTAAACAACACGGGATATATGATTTACTTCTGAGAACTAAGCATTGTGTGAACAGGTTTTGCAGCTATCTCCATTCCTGGATTTTAGTGGTAATATTCTTATGTCTAAAACTAGCATTTACTATATATGAAATCATAACTGAGGGTATAGAAGTTAACTCTTTAAAACTAAATGAAACAACATGGCACATATGATTTACTTCTGAGAACTAAACATTGTGTGCAAAGATTTTGCAGCTATCTCCTTTCCTACATTTTTTGTACTAACATTCCTATCTCGAAAACAAGCCTTTCCTCTATAGGAAAACATAACCGTGGGTATAGCAGCTAACCCTTTTAAGCTACCTGAAAAAGCATGGTACATATGATTTGCTTCTGAGAACTAAACATTGTGGGCAGAGAATTTGCATCTATCACCTTTCCTTCAGTTTTTGTGCTAACATTCATATCTGTAAAATTAGCATTTCCTATAAAGGAAAACATAACCGGAGATATAGCAGCTAACACTTTCAACCCAAATGAAACAAATTGGCACAAATGATTTACTTCTGAGAACTAAACATTGTGTGCAGAGATTTTGCAGCTATCTTCTTTTCTTCAGGTTTTGTGGTGACATTCCTATCTCTAAAACTAGCATTTAGACTACAGGAAAGCATAACCGGGGGTATAGCTGCTTACTCTTAAAGCCGACATGAAAAAGCATGGTATATATGATTTACTTCTGAGAACTGAGCATTGTTTGCAGAGATTTTGCAGTTTTCTTCTTTCCTTCAGTTTTTGTGCTAACATTCCTATTTGTAAAACAAGAATTTCCTATATAGGAAAGCATAACCGAGGGTATAGCCGCTAACTCTTTAAACATAAATGAAGCAACATGGCTCATATGATTTTCTTCTGAGAACTAAGCATTGTATGCAGAGATTTTGCACTTATCTCCTTTCTATCAGTTTTTGTACTAACACTCGTATCTCTAAACCTAGCATTTATACTATAGGAACGCTAACCGGGGGTGTAGCAGCTAACTCTTTAAACCTACCTGAGAAAGCATGGTACATATGATTTACTTCTGAAAACTAAGCATTGTGTGCAGAGATTTTGCAGCTATCTCCTTTCCGTCAGTTTTTGTACTAAGATTCATATCTCTAAAACAAGCATTTCCTATATAGAAAAGCATAACCGGGGGTATAGCAGCTAACTCTTTAATCCTACATCAAAAAGCATGGTACATATGATTAACTTCTGAGAACTAAACATTGTGGTTAGAGATTTTGCAGGTAACTCCTTTCTTTCAGTTTTTGTGCTAACATTCATATCACTAAAACTAGCATTTCCTACATAGGAAAGCATAACCGTGGGTATAGCAGCTAACTCATTCAACCTAAATGAAAAAACATGGCACATATGATTTACTTCTGAGAACTAAGCATTGTTTGCAAGATTTTTCAGATATCTCCTTTCCTTCAGTTTTTGTACTAACATTCATATCTCTAAAACTAGCGTTTCATATATAGGTAAGCATAACCAAGGGTATAGCACCTAACTCTTTAAACCTAAATGAAACAACATGGCACATAGGATTTACTTCTGAGAACTACACATTGTTTGCAGAGATTTTGCAGCTATCTCTTTTCCTTCAGTTTTTGTGCTAACATTCCTATCGCTAAACCTAGCATTTACACTACAGGAAAGCATAACCGGGGTATAGCAGCTAACTCTTTAAACCTACCTCAAAAAGCATTGGTACATATGATTTTCTTCTGAGAACTAAGCATTGTGTGCAGAGATTTTGCAGCTTCTCCTTTCCTTCAGTTTTTATGCTAACATTCATATCTGTAAAACTAGCATTTCCTATATAGGAAAGCATAACCGAGGGTATAGCAGCTAACTCTTTAAACCTAACTGAAACAACGTGGCACATATGATTTACTTCTGAGAAATAAACATTGTGTGTAGAGATTTTGCAGCTATCTCTTTTCCTAAAGTTTTTGTGCTAACATACCTATCTATAAAACTAGCCTTTACACTACAGGGAAGCATAACCGGGGGTATAGCAGCTAACTTTTTAAACCTACCTGAAAAAGCATGGTACATATGATTTACTTTTTAGAAGTAAGCATTGTGTGCATAGATTTTGCAGCTTACTTCTTTCCTTCAGTTTTTGTGCAAACATTCCTATCTTTAAAACTAGCATTTCCTATATAGGAAAGCATAACCCAGGGTATCGCCGCTAACTATTTAAACCAAAATGAAACAACATGGCACGTGTGATTTACATCTGAGAACTAAAAATTGTTTGCAGAGATTTTGCAGCTATCTCCTTTCCTTCAGGTTTTGTGCTAACATTCCTATCTCTAAAACTAGTATTTACACCACAGGAAAGCATAAGCGGGCGTATCACCGCTAACTATTTAAACCAAAATGAAACAACATGGCACGTGTGATTTACATCTGAGACCAAAGCATTGTTTGCAGAGATTTTGCAGCTATCTCTTTTTCTTCAGTTTTTGTGCTAACATTCCTATCTCTAAAACTAGTATTTATACTATAGGAAAGCATAACCGGGGGTATAGCAGCTAACTCGTTAAACCTATCTGTAAAAGAATGGTACATATGATTTACTTCGGAGAACTAAGCATTGTGTGCAGAGATTTTGCAGCTAACTTCTTTCCTTCAGTTTTTGTGCTAACATTCCTATTTGTAAAACTAGCATTTCCTGTATAGGAAAGCAGAACCTAGGGTATAGCCACTAACTCTTTAAACCTAAATGAAACAACATGGCACATATGATTTACTTCTGAGAACTAAGCATTGTGTCCAGAGATTTTGAGGCTCTCTCCTTTCCTTCAGTTTTTATGCTAATATTCATATCTCTAAAACTAGCATTTCCTATATAGGAAAACATAACCGAGGGTATAGGAGCTAACTCTTTAAACCTAAATGAAACAACATGGCACATATGATTTACTTCTGAGGAATAAACCTTGTGTTCAGAGATTTTGCACCTATCTCTTTTCCTTCAGTTTTGTGTTAACATTCCTATCTCTAAAACTACAATTTACACTATAGGAAATCTTAACCGAGGGTACAGCAGCTAACTCTTTAAACCTAATTGAAACAACATGGCACACAGATGATGAAAACATGCTGTGCAGAGATTTTGCAGCTATCTCTTTTCCTTCAGTTATTGTGCTAACATACCTATCTCTAAAACTAGCATTTACACTATAGGAAAGCATAACCGGCAGTATAGCAGCTAACTCTTTAAACCTACCAGAAAACGCATGGTACATGTGAATTACTTCTGAGAACTAAGCATTGTGTGCAGAGCTTTTGCAGCTATCTCCTTTCCTTCAGTTTTTGTGCTAACATTCTTATCCCAAATACTAGCATTTACTATATAGGAAAGCATAATCGAGGGTATAGCAGCGAAATCTTTAATCCTAATGAAACAACATCGCACATATGTTTTATTTCTTAGAAGTAAGCATTGTGTGCAGAGAATTTGCAGCTATCTCCTTTCCTTCAGTTCTTGTGCTAACATTCATACCTCTAAAACTAGCATTTACACTATAGGAAAGCATAATCGGGGGTATAGCACCTAACTCTTTAAACCTACCTGAAAAAGAATGGTACATATGATTTACTTCTGAGAACTAAACATTGTGCAGAGATTTTGCAGCTATCTTCTTTCCCTTCATTTTTTGTGCTTACATTCCTTCTGTAAAACTAGCATTTCCTACATACGAAAGCATAACCGAGGGTATATCCCTTAACTCTGTAAACCTAAATGAAATAACATGGCACATATGATTTACATCTGAAAACTGTGCATTGTGTGCAGAGATTTTGCAGCTGTCTCCTTTCCTTCAGTTTTTGTCCTAACATTCATATCTCTAAAACTAGCATTTCCTATATAGGAAACATAACCGGGGGTATAGCA